>NW_022589744.1:12359046-12375095 GCF_004348235.1 Phoca vitulina | reverse complement strand
CCTGCAGCTGAATCCAACACACACACACACACACACACACACCCCAGTCCTGCAGCTGAATCCAACACACACACACACACACACACACCCTGCAGCTGAATCCAACACACACACAAACACACACACACACACACACACACCCCGGTCCTGCAGCTGAATCCAACACATACACACACACACACACACATCCTGCAGCTGAATCCAACACACACACACACCCCAGTCCTGCAGCTGAATCCAACACACACACACACACACACACACACACACACACACCCTGGTCCTGCAGCTGAATCCAACACACCACGCCCGGTCCTGCAGCTGAATCCAACACACACACACACACACACACACACACGTCCTGCAGCTGAATCCAACACACACACACAGACACCTTGTTTTTCACATTCCCGGTTATACCCGGGCCTAAGGTAAAATCCAGTAGAGCCCTCTTATGCGCACAACTGCAAGTAACCGTATTCCCACCAGGGTGCCTTTGGTATTGGGCTGACCTTCAGGACGGTGCAAGGTGAAATGAGACGCCTTGCTTCACCTGTGCTGGAGCTTTCACGTCATGGCCCAGGCAGCTCAGCCGGGTTTACTAATGCACCGCTGAGTAAGTGTGCAATCAAGTAGGACTTGGGGGTCTCCCGTCCACCCACCCAAATCCATCCAAACCCTAGCAGGGACCCCATCCCCACCCCTCGAATCTTCGGGCCGGCTGGTGGCCTGGTCCCCTACAAATGAGAACGAGGGCCATGCCTCAGACCAGGCTGGGTCGTTACGGGTTACTGAACTGCTAAATAACTGTCAATCTGCAGTCAGGGTTATTTGAAAATCTCAATTTTCTCACTTCTGTAATGACTTTAATTACTTTTTGTTGAGCTCTCCAAAAGGGGACAGGTTGTACTGACAGGCTGTCAGTCCTTTAGCTCCTTCAAAGGGTTCTCATATTCACGTCAGCCCTGTTGGGTGGTGTCTTTGCTTGTCTTGTAATCAGCTTCAGCGATGCTGCCAGTTAAATTTCAGGACAGGAGGTAGCTGGCAAGGGGAATAAAATTAAGAAAATTGTTCTCAGAAGAAAAGGTTCACTGAAAGTAACGGGAGCAAGGGGGTGAAGCACATAAGATTCCAATTAGAATATTGAGTAGTGTGAATTGGCACATTTATACTTTCAGACGTTTATTGAGCCTGCCTTCATGCAAAGCACTGCACTGGCTGATGTAATGCTAAATGAATTTGACTTGGTTTCTACTTTCAAAGCAAGGTGAGATGAGAGTTCACTAACTTTTTGGAGTGCATGCTAAGTGCAGAGCACTGTGTGAAATCTCCACAACAAATCTGTGAAGGACACAGTAAACATCTTCTTTTATAGAAGAGGGAAACAAGACTCAAAATTGTGAAGACCGGGGCGCCTGGGTGGCTGTCACTTAAGCACCAGACCCTTGGTTTCCGCTCAGGTCATGATCTCAGGGTCATGAGATTGAGCCCCACTTGCCCACATACATGGCACTCCACCCTCAGCGGGAAGTCTGCTTGGATTCTCTTTCTTCATCTCCCTCTGTCCCTCCCCCCACTTGCCCACATACGTGCTCTCGCTCTAAAACAAATAAATAAACCTTTAAAAAAATATATATATATATTTTCAAGATAACCCAATTTTAAGATAAGCAAAGGATCATGGGGCGCCTGGGTGACTCAGTCGTTAAGCGTCTGCTTTTGGCTCAGGTCATGATCCCAGGGTCCTGGGATCGAGCCCCGCATCGGGCTCCCTGCTCAGTGGGGAGCCTGCTTCTCCCTCTCCCACTCCCCCTGCTTGTGTTCCCTCTCTCACTGTGTCTCTCTCTGTCAAATAAATAAATAAAATCTTAAAAAAAAAAAGATAAGCAAAGGATCTGAGTAGACATTTCTGCAAAGAAGATATACAAATGGCCAATAAGATGATCAACATGCAAATCAAATGGAAATCAAAAACATGAGCCACTACTTCACAGCCACTAGAATGGCCAAGACAGATAAAAAGGAGCGGTTGATGAGGATGTGGGGAAGTTGGAACCCTCACACACGCGATGGGACTGTAAGATGAGGCAGCTGCTTTGTGAAACAGTGGCAGTTCCTCCAAAAATTAAAGAATTGCCATATGATTCAGCAAATTTTACTCCTAGCTATATACCCAAGTGAAATCAAAAGGTATGTCCACACTCACCAAAAAAAACCCCAAGTGGTAATTAATTATGTGACGTAATTGGAGGTATTAGCTAACACCGTGGCAGGAATCATTCTGCTGTGTGTGTGTATTAAATCAATGCGTTATACACCTTAAACTTGCACAATGTTATATGTCAATTATATCTCGATGAAGCTGGGGGAAAACCAAAAAACTATGCCCACAGAAAAACTTTCACATGAAAGTTCATAGCAGCATTATTCATAATAGCTAAAAGTGAAAATGACCCAAATGTCCATCACCTGGTTAATGGATAAACAAAATGTGGTCTATCCACACAATGGAATATTATTCAACCATAAAAACAAACAAAGTAGCTATAGCATGGATAAACCTTGAAAATACTATGTTAAGTGAAAACCCCAGACACAAAAGACCACACATTGTATCATTCCCTTTATATGAAATGTCCTGAAGAGGCAAATTTACAACACAGAAAGCAAATTGGTGGTTACCTAGGACTGGGGGTGGGGCGGAAGGAAAGAGCAGTCCCCACTAATGGGCACAGGGTATTTTGGGGAAGTGATGAAAACATTCTAAAATTGACTGTGGTCATGTTCGCAAAACTCTGTGACTATACTAAAAGCCACTGAATTGTCTGCTTTCAAGAGATGAATTGTACGGTATATGAACTAGATCTCAAAAAAGCTAAGAGTTCTTGCTTCTGTGTTCGTTTTTGCGCATTCCAGTCAAAATGGTAACATGAGCACATACTGAGGTTGCCTCTTTTGGTCTTTTGAGAGGATTTTTAAAAATCTCTAATCATAAGGAAAAAAAAAAAAGACATGCCCTGGGTTTGTAATAGCACAGCTAATTCTCTTAGGTGTTTGTGCCTGGCTCTGCGATGAGAATTTTAAGTTGTGTGCACTTTAGTCCTATTGAGAAAGCGGTATGTGGCAGGCTGGGTGCCTAGGCATCTCTGACGTGGAGATCCCTGTGCCAGAGGCTCAGGAGAGAGTGCTCCAGCCTCATCACCTACCAGAGGAAGAGAGGGGCCGCAGCAGACCCCGGAGGGAGTTCTGAAGCCGGGATGGCCATTCAGAGTAGACCGCGTGGAGTGTGATGACCATGCCCTAACACTGCCTTGTCCATCACTCTTTGGATGCTGGCTGCAATGAAAGGGGCCTGCTGTCTCCAGTGAAGTGCTCCCGCAGAGGGAAAATCCTCCCTTCCCGCTGGGGAATCTGGGCGGCACATCAATGCGTCCCCCATGATTATTATTTGCATTTTACAGACAAGAAAATTGAGGCATAGAGAGGCGGAGTCACGAGCCCAACAGTGTGGGTGAAGAAGCTACCGGAGACATTCATATCTCCTCCCACTGGCTGCAGAGCTGGGGGTCTGCAGCGGACCTGCCTTTGCTCTGAGAAGCCCTGAGAGGCTGGGATGAAGAAGGAACCACACAGCCCAGGGTACTGCAGAGAACGGCTCCCTCCGGCGCTGCCACACAAGCCAGAGTGGCCCCTGGAGCGCGGACTCCTCTGGGACCAACCCAGTGACCCGTTGGAGAACCTCCTCCATGACCCACACCCTTTTGGACCGGCCCAGAAGCACCAAGCTCCCTTCCCCCAAGAAGATACACAGTAGAGCCACCTAGTGCTTCTGATCCCCCCTCCCCACGCCCCAGGCAACCCTGCAGCCCTTAATGTAAACATGGACAGGGGATCTCACAGGGGTGGTGAGCACACGAATAATACAGATAATATAGATATCAGACACCGAAGATGGGGTCAAACAGAGGAAATCGTTTCTACAAATGCTGGAATTACTGTTTTTCACTTATACACTGTATGGGTCAGAGTTCATGCTAGTAGGAACCAGCTCTGGCAGACTTGGGGGGCTGCAAGGAAATGGGGAGATCAAGTCACCATGAGGGCTAGAGAACCAGAAGTGGGCCTGAGGGGACAGCGAGACTTCCAGCACCCAAACTTTGCAGTTGGCCTGACAAGCTCGAGGACCTCCTGGCTGGCTGCCCCAGGAACTGTCTTGTGTTCAGACACCTCCTCAAGCACTTTCCATGTTCTCTCTTTTATCTTTGGACTCAGCCCTTAGGGCAACTTGGAAGCGTAAGAGCAAAACATGCCCTCTTCTTCCCTAGGACTTTTTTTTTTCTCCCCTTATCAAAGATTTCCACTCAGGAAGCGGGGTGGGGAGAAAAGATGGTGAGAAGAAGAAGAAAAAACCCATCCTGGTACAGGCAAATATGAAAAATCAATTCTGTGGCAAAGAGATGATCAAAATTGAAGAATCGATGTCCATTGTGCAAACATTAGAATTTAAATTTTTCCACTCACGTCCAAACTATTGCTTGAGACTGAGTATTACAAAGTTTCTGTCTGGGCAGCGTGTGAGTTTTGACATGTTCTTTCTTTGTATCATACTTGTTAGCAAGAAGTTAATCTGCTTCTCCCATAGTTCAAGATTCCTTCTGCTTTTCCGTGTGTTTCATCTTGGTTTCCACAGTAGTGGATAGCAAAAGATTATATAGCCTAGGGAGGAGTGAACTGTGGAGCTTAAGAGAAGAATATCCTTGAGAGTCTACTTCTTGAGAACAACTTATGAAATTCAGTCACAACTTTTAATTGGGACTTTACCATTTTCATCTTTCCAGAGTTTCCATTAGTGAATTACTTTCAGATAAGAATGCCACGGACATGTCAACCTCACTACTGAATAGGGGTACACATGGCAAAGTTCAAGTCTGCATATTATACAGTAAAGACCATATAATTTTCTGTAAACACTTGACTTTCTGCATTCTACATTTGTGGAACTCATTTCTTTGTCGAAAATTCAGGTATGTGATCAAGTGAGACCAGGGACATTAACTGAAAGAGAGACAGGTAAATGACATCATGAGTTGGATGGTTGCATTTTAATTTCATATGACTGCAAGCTGGGTTTGAAGTCCAGTCAAATTAGATTTCTTTCTAATCAGCAGGAAAGTGCAGGCAGGCCACTCACCAGCAGGATCAAAATAGACACCAGACCACCAGGCAAGGACCAGAGAGAGACTCTGAACCGTATTTCCTGAAGCTTTGACTGGCGGGAGAAAAGGAATAGTCATCTGAAATAATGGAATCTAAATTGCAGTCACTGGGCATAATTGATTTAAAGATTTTTATATGGAAAATTTCAAACATACACAAATGTAGAGGAAATCAGGTAATGAAACCCTACATCCTCGTCACTCAGCTTCAGTGATTACCCATGCCTTGCCAATCTTATTTCATCTAAACCCCTCACCCCTTGCCAGCCTTCTAAAGACAAGCCCAGACATTGTGTCATTTCTCCCATAAATACATTAATATGCATCTTTTTTTTAATAAAGATTTTATTTATTTGACAGAGAGAGACACAGTGAGAGAGGCAACATAAGCAGGGGGAGTGGGAGAGGGAGAAGCAGGCTTCCCGCAGAGCTGGGAGCCCGATGAGGGGCTTGATCCCAGGATCCCGGGATCATGACCTGAGCCGAAGGCAGACGATTAACGACTGAGCCACCCAGGCGCCCCTGCATCTTTAATAAAAACATTTGGAAAAAACCATAGTCATGTGCCACTGTCATCCTTAATAAAATTAATAATTCCTTAATATGACCTGATCTCTGATTGTCTAAATTAGCTGGTTTGTTCAAAGCAGAATGCAAACAAGAGCCACACATTGCAATTAGTCATTATGTCTCAAGTCTCTTATTAGCTAACAGTCTATCTCCCCTCCTTTTTTTTTTTTTAAATGGCATTGATGTGATAGAGAAACCAGGTAACTCATACGTCTTATAGAATAGTCCACCGTCTGGTTTTGGCTGATGGTGTCCTTAAGGTACAGTTTCCCTATTCCTCTATAACCCGTATTTCCTGCAAACTGGTGGTTAGCTATAAAGGTTCAGTTGTTCAAGTGCACTGTTTGGGGCCAGGATTCTTCACGGGTGGCCTCAGGAGTCCCACAGTTAGCAGTGCTAGGATCTGCCAGTGGAGTCAGGTGGTGTCAGCCACTCGCCCTGCCCACCTTCACTCCCATCTCAGGGTATTAGCGTTCACGGATGATTACAGCTGTGAAATGTTGGGTTTCCAGTTCTCGTATTCTTCCTGCACTTACTAACTTGAAGTCTATAAAGAACTTCCCCTTATCAGTTTTGTGGATTCCTTAAAACACAGTTTATATAGGAAAGGAAACCTTTTACGTTGACTCCTGTGACCTTGTTTTTTTGTTTTAATAATGTTAGATTTACAGGATAGTTGCAAGAATGGTGCAAAGGGCTCTCACAGACCCTTCCTCCAGGTTCCCCAATTGTTAGCACTTGATCGCATTTGTTTAACCATTTTCTCTTTCATATGTATAACATTTTAACCACGTGAGGGTGAATTGCACACAGGGTGCTCCTTGTCCTCCGAACAGGAGAGTGTCTGTTTCCTAAGAACAAGGACATACTCTCACATAGTCATGAACAATGATCAATATCAGTTTAGCAGGTATACTTCCATTATTTCATCTATGATGTATTCATACTTTGCCAGTTGTCCCAACAAAGTGTCTTATTTAAAACAAAAACAAAAACAAAAAAACAACCTATTCCAGGATCCAATCAGGGATTAAGCATTGCATTTGGTTCTCTTGTCTCCCTTGATCTGGAATGGCTCCTCAGTCTCTTTGTCCTTTGTAACCTTGACATTTTTGAAGAGTACAGGCCAGTTCTTTAGGAGATTCTGTGAACTTCTAACACGATTCATCTTTGATAGCTTCCTTGCTTTCTGGAATAACAAGATGTCCCAAGTCTATGTGTACATTTCCTGTTCTGGAGTCTAATTGGCTACTTCTCCAGAGCTCCCTGGTTTCCTTCCATGGAAAATGGGATTTAGAGAAAAGGACTGAATCCTGGTGACAGCTGGTGGTGGAGGCCAGATACGAGTGCGGGCTGGGGGCGGGCGTGCAGCACCCAGGGCTGACTCCCCGACCGCACCGGGGCCCCCGCATCTGGGGGAATAGCAGTTCCAGGCTGGCTTTGGTGGACCCAGCTCTTCTGACCAGGAAAATCAGGAGGACATGCAGATGTTTGCCCACCAGACTGGCTTTGGGTGTAATCCCTGAGTCGTTCACCTGGCAGACTTTATCTTATCTTCTGGCTTGGAAGGTGGACTTGTTTTTAATTCTCTAACATTATTGATTTACTGTAGTCATTGGAAAGGCAAACACAGAAACTGGGGCATCAGGAGGCCATTGAGGAAGTGTCAGAATACCGGATGAACATAGGGTAGCCGAGCAAAACTGAACTCTGGTTATAATTAAACAATAAATACACAGTACCACTGAGGACCTGCTTTGTCCCAGGCCAGCCGGCCTGCCTATCCCCGGAGGCTGTTGTTCTTGGCACAGTCCTTCCGTCTGTGGTCAGAAGGCTTCTTAACTCTCGGAGACAGCTGCTTTCCTATCAGCAATCCTCCCTCTTATTCCTGTGAATTCCCTAAAAGAACAAACTTCTTATGATGATATGCAATCCTTTGTCCTGGATTCTTCGGAAGACTCTGTCCCCAGGGTTACAACCACCACGAGGTCTAGAGTAAAAGGCCTCCCCTTGGGGTGCTACGGGACCTGCACGCTTGGTGTCTGTTTCCCAGATGGGAGGGTAGCAGAAAGTGCTCCAGGCTGTCTGAGACAAGGGCCTCGGGACAGAACTGTACCCGAGGCGAGGGCATCAAAGGACAGGGAAACTCTGGTCCAGACAACAATCTAAGCGTAGTTTCATTGAGCTTCAACTGACCCTGGGGAAGCAACAGGGAAACAATTCTCTAATTTCTCCCTCAGCTCAGCCTTTCTGTGCCAGCTCTCTCCTGGTCCCTCCCCTCGGCAGGATGGGGGGCGGGGGGACAGGCTCAGCCACTGGCTGCTGGGAGAACGGGGAGACGGGCAGGGTTGGGGGGGGCACAGAGGCTCCTTCTTTTGGAAAGGCTTGGCTTTCAAGCTCCCCTGGTGTGGGGAGGGAGGGAGAGGGATCTTTCCATTGAACTGGCTGTGTGCCCCAGGGTCAGGCTTGGCTTAGTTCTATCTACTACTCCCGGTCGCTGACATAGAGTGGTCTCTGCATAGATGGTGGGCTTCCCCCAGTCTCCTCCATCACTGAGGCCCCCTCAGAAAGGACAGCCTCATCTTCCCTGACCCCACAGCAGTCCACTTCCCCATCTCTAGAGCCCATTTTTTGGTCGGGAGGCCACCTGGACAGCCCGTGGGTCCCACCCTTCCTCTGACCTCCATGCTTCTTCTTATAGAAACTCAGGAAATGCAGAGGCTTTTCTGCACCTTCCAAGGGCCATGGGAGACTGGCATGGGGGCACCCCGTCCTCATTCCCAGACTCACACAGTCTTCTCAGACTCCATTGGCAAAGGCCACTCACTCTAGCGGGTATCCTGCCTTCAGAAATCCCTAGACTGGGGCACCTCGGTGGCTCAGTTGGTTAGGCGACTGCCTTCGGCTCAGGTCATGATCCTGGAGTCCCGGTATTGAGTCCCACATCTGGCTCCCTGCTCAGCGGGAAGTCTGCTTCTCCCTCTGACCCTCCTCCCTTCTCATGTGCTCTCTCTCTCGCGCGCGCGCTCGCTCTCTCAAATAAATAAATAAAATCTTTAAAAAAAAAAAAAAAAGAAATCCCTAGACTGGAAATAACAGTCACTCTATTGTGAATACTCTGTATGTTCACATGTATGCACCCCCAAGCCCCAGGGGACATATGTCAATTGTTCTCAAAAGTTCCTACCCCAAAAAGATGCATGCTGGGGGCAGCACCAAGGTGCTATAGTCCGTAAGCAGGAGACACCAGGCGCCCCTTCCCACAGAGGTCCTGTCTTCATTGCTGCCCCCACCCACAGCCACTTGGCATCTCTGGTCTTCAGCTTTGAGTCTTAGCCATATTTCTGGAATGACATGGAGAATACCACTCAACACCTTGGCATATATGACAGAGAAGTTGGATTCTGACCACTCCCCGAAGCTACTGCCCCTTCTCAACCACCATCACTCATTGGTTTGGGCAGTAAGGTATTTCCTACTTAGATCCTTTGGAGGAAATCCAGCTTTTCCATTTTCAAGATACAATTCTGATTGAGGGATTCATTTTTGAAATTTGAACCTTGGAAGGAAGGTTAGTAAAAATTCAAATATTAGCAAAAATATGCTGATATATTGAGTCTAGAGAAATGGCATTTTCTTCTTATTAGGCACGGCTCAAAAGGGGTGCCCAGAGGAGCCCCTTCTCCTCTTTCATGGACATCCTCCTAGGTTTCTATCCTTGGTACAAGTATGTCAGACAGAAGACCCTTACTCACCCTGCCTCTTATTTGTTAAGGGCCTGCGGACAGCAAAGTTTGGTGTCACACAGAAAGAATCCTAGGGAACATCGGATGCATGGAATAGCCATATTACTGAAGGTTAATTGTCACGGAGCAAGAATTCCCTGTCCCTCTCAAGGTCCTTCTGGCTGGGCTAAGAGTCAACCAGACATGAGACAGATTAAGGAGAAGATCTAATTTTGTACATCTGGGGAATCTACACAGACACAGAAATTCCAAAGACAGGGGCACCTGGGTGGCTCAGTCATTAAGCGTCTGCCTTCGGCTCAGGTCATGGTCCCAGGGTCCTGGGATCGAAACCCACATTGGGCTCCCTGCTCAGTGGGGAGCCTGCTTCTCCCTCTCCCATTCCCCCTGCTTGTGTTCCCTCTCTCGCTGTGTCTCTCTCTGTCAAATAAATAAATAAAATCTTTAAAAAAAAAAGAAAGAAAGAAAGAAACTCCATAGACAGTCAGGTGCAATGAGGTACATAGGTCATCCTGAACTAAGGAGGAGGGGGTAGGGGTCTGGGACTTCACGTGGAAGGAATGCATTTCACAGGAAGATGAAAACCAGGAAATGTTTGCGGGGCCACTTGGGAACAATGGGACAGAGAGGACTTCCATCGACCAGGCCTTTTTAGCTTCCTCCCTGCCTAGCCTCCCTGTTCCCATCCTAACGAGGTTATCCATGGTGACACTTCTGTTCCTGGAGCAGGTCCTCTGCCTGAGTTCCTTTTAGGCTGCTGGAGGGGAGGAGGGAGTAAAGAGCTTTTCCTGAATCTGCTGGGTTTTGATTGCTTTTTATCTCAAGATAGTCTTCATGCCAAAGTGGCCCATCTTGGGGCAGCCTGCGCTGGCCCCTATGTAACTAATGTGAAATTTCCATTTTGCAGGCATTTTGGACGTGCAACATAATAGCAGGCCCAGAGAGCTTTAGTTCTATCTCTTCCCAAGCCCTTTTCCTGGACTAGGCTGGGTGCTTCTTTGACCACACCTAATCCTGGGCTGGAAAACAAGTGTCTTCTATTGCTTTGTGGCAGTCCCAGCCTGGGTGAGCCTCCCTCACACAACCCCCTCTCCTCCAAACCAGCGTTACAAGTGGACGGGCCCTGGTGGTTCTTACCACGATGCCAAGGTGCCCTTCAGCAACAACCATCAGGAAATTTTGAAAGATAGAGGTTGATGACTTAACAGAACCTGGAAATTACACCACACAGCTGGGGCCACAGAGCGAGGTTACAGGTAGAGAGAGAGAGAGAGGAGTGCAGGCTTGGGGTTTTGCTTTTATTGGGGTGGAGGGAGGGGACCTGGGATTTGGAGGGCTTAGGCCTTATTAGTGAATTTAAAACACAACAGCAGGAATTTAAAAATGGGAAGAGAACAGGCAAGGCGGCCCAAATGGTCAGTTATTGAAGCCAACCAAGATCCTCAGTGCAGAGGAGACAGCCAGCTCTTTATCGAGTGGGGTCGCTGGTAATGTGTTTATTTGAGATAGTGGTCTTCGAAGTGGGTACCTCTGAGAAGTGGATGCCTTGGCAAGTAAAGCTTAAATAAAACACTTGGATCACAAAAAAGAGAGAGGGAGAAACGCCTGCCAGGGCTTATGCTACATATGTTATTGTCTGTTTGTTTTGTTTTGATTCAGCTGATTTGCCACACATTCACTAAATGCCAACTACACAATAGTGATTGGGCCACGGGAAAGACATACAAGTGAGTTGGTCCCTGGCTCAAAAAAAAAAAAAAAAAGAAAAAGAAAAAAAGGAAAAAGAAAAAAACCAAACACTGTATTGTCAAGGGAGAAACCAAGAAGACATGGAACAAGCATCATTGATTGAATCTTGGTAGGGTACAAGTGAGTGTGAAGGACAGAGAAACCAATTCCAGTTGGGGTGTAGAAGGGCTTAACTTACTTTAGTTTCATTAAACAGCCCCAGAACCAGTTGTTTCCAGAAACTTTTGAGACTCTATCTGAGGCAAGAATTTCATCTAGTGTATGAATGATGACATGGGGCAAGACACTGATAGTCAGACACACAGAGCTCCATGAAGACTGGTCCATGAAGATGAGCCCTATTCGGTTCCTCCCGCCTGCAGTGGTTTCTGAACTTGTCTGCTGGGTAAGTTCTGGGGAATGAACAGAGCTGATATAGAACATTCCTCTTCAGCACTCAAACTAGTGAGCCGCTGACCATCACGGATGCATGAGGGCTCTTTGGAAGCTTCGAGAACATCTGGTCAACTAGCTCATGGTACAGATGACCACGCTAAGGTTTAACAAAGCCCTGGGCCACACAGCATTGTGGTGCAAGTGCCCAAATTCTGGCTGTGCTGCTTCCCAGCTGAGGGGCCTTGGGCAAGGTACTGTGTGCTTCACTTTATTGATAAAATGGGGATTTTTTTAAAAAAGATTTTATTTATTTATTTGAGAGACAAAGAAGGAGAGACAGTGAGAGAGCACAAGCGGGGAAGAGAGGGAGAAGCGGGGCTTCTCTGCAGAGCAAGGAGCCCAATGCAGGGCTCGATCCCAGGACCCCGGGATCATGACCCGAGCTGAAGGCAGACGCTTAGCCGACTGAGCCACCCAGGCACCCCTAAAATGGGGATTTTGTTTTTAAAGATTTTATTTATTTATTTGACAGAGAGAGACACAGTGAGAGAGGGAACACAAGCAGGGGGAGTGGGAGATGGAGAAGCAGGCCTCCTGCTGAGCAGGGAGCCCGATGCGGGGCCCGATCCCAAGACCCTGGGACCATGACCTGAGCCGAAGGCAGACGCTTAATGACTGAGCCACCCAGGTGCCCTAAAATGGGGATTTTAACTGCCAATCATTGGGTTGTTATGAGGTATAAGACAATATATGTAATGGATTAGAACAGAGTCTGCGCCCTTGTGAACTGTTATTATAACCATTAATGTGTGATTTGCTCACGATTGTACAGCTAACTAGTGGCTGGGTGTAATGAGCGAGACAGGGAAGGGATGAAATGCATTCAGTGTTGCTGCCAAGAGGGGCCTGCTCACCGTGGAACCCACTGATGCCCAGTTACAGCACAGAGCTGCAGAAAAACAGCCTTCTCGCCCCGGAGAAGGGAGAGAACTGCCCAAGGACGAAAGGGCTTTCACTCCCAAAGTTACCCAAAGACCCTTCTTATTCTATGACTTGGCCAACTGTTGCTTTTATCGGTGGCAGTTGTGCAATTAGGTGACTAAGGTCTCCACGGTAAAGCATCCATGTCCCATGTGAGATTAAACATGCGTTTTCTGAGAGCCAAGACCTTGCAAAAGTATAAAAACAAAACGAATCTTCCTGCAGATGGAGAGAAAAGATCCAATTAGCTTCTTATTTCCGAACAGCCAGCAGTCCAGAAATAGGGTGAGTGCTCCAAAACAAAGAAAAGAGCCAGCAACAACAACAACAAATAGCCAAAGAGCAAATAAGAGCAACTACAAACCCAAGAATTCAGGTGAGCAGGTGGATCTCAACAGGTAAGAATGAGCTCCCAGCTTGCAAGGCAGAGAGGAAAGTTTCAGAGCGCTGTGGTGTGTAATTCTATTTATCATTTTATGCCACAAGCATAAAAGAAACTATGTAATCAGTTTGCTTCTTTTCAGAGACCTGTTTGTTTAGATGGAATATTCTACTGACAAACGGTTACATAAAGGAGGATTGAGGGCACAAAGGATCCAGGTGGAAAACCTGAAAAAAAACCCTGGTTTGGGTCTGATTCGAGTAATGCCGTCTCTCTTTGCTGGCTTTCTCAGGAGCTGGCCACATTCACAGCCTCGCCCCACGGTTGCACACAGTACTGTCTAACTTACTTGACTTCGCTGTGCCCTGCCTTCATTAGCATTTCTTTACTCTTCTCATAAATAGCTCCTCAGAATTTGTTTCCCAAAGCTCTACCTTACTTCCACCTTTTAGGGAGAAGTTTGAAACATTTGAGCACTGTCCTAGAGAAAAGACCAGAAAAGTGGAAAAATGATGGGTATATTCCGTAACGACCAGATGACACTCATTATACAGGAATCTGGGGCTTCGGCAGAACAATGCAAAGAAACAGCCCCGCTAAGTGCGACAAGTCCTGGAGTTAGCAGACCCGCTTGGCTCCTAGGCACAAGCCATCAAAGGAAATCAGCGCCATTCTCAACCTTCTGGAGCCTCCAAAGTCCCCCTCCTCGCTACAGGCATCAGGCCAAGCCTGGGGGCCAAGTGTCCGCTCAGCACCCAGACTGAGCCTTTAGAACACTGTCCTGCTCATACCTCCCCAGCCTTCCCATCAAGCTCAGAATAAACCCACACTCCTCACTGAGACTTGTGAGGGCCCCACATGCTCTGCTTTTCTAGGCTAAGAGCAGATACAAGTAAAAAAATAATAATAATAATAAGACGCTTAATTCCTCTGTTGAGAATAAAGATAGAGATTTCGCTCCCCCTCCCTTTTCTTAGCGTTTGCTTTAGAAAACTTGTAAGTGCTTCCTCTGTCCATTTGAAATGTATGTGAGTCTTTTTAAAGCTGAAGAATCTTCTTGCCAGACCCAGGAATGTCTTTCTCAAAGACTCCCGGAAGCATCTCTTGGAAACGTGATCGAGGAAGATGGCACCCCCTTCACCCAGTTTCTGTGGGAGGGCAGGAGCCTCATTTATTTTGTTCAAAGCCAGTTAGCTAACACAGACGGTCCCCCCAGTAGGATGGACTCCGTGTGACAAATGTGCTGTCCAGCCCTCTTACTTGAGGACTAGTCATTGTTTTTTTGTTTTGTTTTATATATATATATATTATTTTTTTATTATTGTTATGTTAATCACCATACATTGCATCATTAGTTTTTGATGTAGTGATCCATGATTCATTGTTTGTGCATAACACCCAGTGCTCCATGCAGTACGTGCCCTCCTCAATACCCATCACCAGGCTAACCCATCCTCCCACCCCCCTATATATATATTTTAAAGATTTTATTTATTTATTTGACAGAGAGAGAGAACACAAGCAGGGGGAGCAACAGGTGATTGCCCATGTCTGTCTCGTGGCTCGCCTCCTTCCTTCACCTGCTCACTCCCCAGACAGGCCGTCCCTGACCACAGCTCTCAAGCCCCTCATTTCCCTTCCCAGAACCAATCACTGTCCGTTTACCTGGTTCTCATCCGTCTCTGCCCTGGCAGGTAGTGTCCGTGAGGTCAGGACTCCATCGGTGTGTCTGCAGCACTCATAGGGCCCGGGGTTGGGGAAGTATCATCAAAAATCGATCTCCTGCCAACCCAGAAAACCTCTCCACAAAGTTGCCTTCTACACAGCAATTATTAACGCTGCAGGTCGCCTGCAGTACAATTTGGCCATTCACTCTCAGCCTTTCCTCTCTAGGTACTGATGGCACTTGGGGCTGGATGTGGGCAGGGTGGAGTTTTCCTGCTTCACGCATGTCCTCAGCCTTCCTGGTGCTGCCTTTTATGTGTCCATGTCCCACGTTATCCTGTGGGCCTCACTGGTCATGTTGGGAGCACTGCCCGGGGAACCTTTTTGTACTCATGCACCCCCAGGTCAGCACCCCCTAGCCCCGGGCCTCCAGTGACCCTGCATGTCTTCCATGATGGAGTCACCCAGAAGCCCAGCATATAGGAGTCTCTCAATAAGTGTGAAATGAACAAATTCACCAGGAAAAACTTTGATCTCGTGCCATATCTCTTTTTTTTTTTAAGATTTTATTTATTTGACAGAGAGAGACACAGTGAGAGAGGGAACACAAGCAGGGGGAGTGGGAGAGGGAGAAGCAGGCTTCCAGCTGAGCAGGGATCCTGACGTGGGGCTCAATTCCAGGACTCTGGGATCATGACCTGAGCCGACGGCAGATGCTTAACAACTGAGCCACCCAGGCGCCCCACGTGCCATATTTCTTTTCAATAGCACTTTCACCCTGACACTGGGCTGTGGCAGTACGTTCACCTTTCCATCGGACAAACTTCTCCATGAGGAGAGGACGTGGGAAGGGCAGACGCTTTCCCATGTGCTGAGGAAGGAGAGGCTATGATCTTAGAAAATGAAGTAGGATTCTGCTTTGTTATTAGTCTTAAGAGAATTGGAATACTGTCATTGCATCTGGAGATTGAAGAAATGTTGTCAAGGAGGTCCATCAGGGTCTGCCTGGCCTTTCTAGCCGCCTCCACAAACACCGCAGTAGCCCAGAGGGCTCTTGACAGGACGCCCCATCCAGATTCAGTGTTCCAAGACAAGCACACCTCTGACCATGACCACCAGGAGATAGGACATTCTGTATGGAAGAGAGGCTATCTAGTAATAGTGAACGCTTGCCTAGGGCACCCTTAATCATCGACTCCCTCATCAGACAACAAATACTCATGAATTAAAATTCTATTTTTTTTAACCAATTGGCATTATGTTTGCCTTTCTGTTTGAGAAACTTCTAAGAAATGAATATGCCAGTTGAGCCTGTTATAAAGACAAATATTGTAAAATACTGTAGCTTTGTGTACCAGGGCATTC
>NW_022589744.1:12333119-12358946 GCF_004348235.1 Phoca vitulina | reverse complement strand
AGGGGAGAGGAGGAGAGAGGAGAGGGGAAGAGAGGAGAGGAGAGGAGAGGAGAGGAGAGAAGAGAAGAGAAGAGAAGAGAAGAGAAGAGAAGAGAAGAGAAGAGAAGAGAAGAGAAGAAGAGAAGAGAAGAGAAGAGAAGAGAAGAGAAGAGAAAAGAAGAGAAGAGAAGAGAAGTTTGGCCGAAGGGGTGTAGAATAATATTACATTAAGACAGAGACAAGAGGAGCCCCGGGCCTGGACCCCACACTTCAGAAGGCCCCATGTCCCAGATGTACAAACACAGACTTATCAAAGACCGGTGTACACCTGTCACTTGAAGCTGGTGCTCAACATATGCTTTTATGACTAACACTGCTCAGGTCCCAGAGAAAGGCTTCTTCACATCCTTTGCCCTATATCTTCAAGGTCAAAGGCAACAGTGTCTCGGTGCTATGATGGTTTGTAGGTTCTTCAGAGATATAAACATTTTGGGCAAACCATTAAAAAGTATGGTAGCTCCATGATCCTAGTAGAGACAAGCAAAATAGCAGACCACCCAGAAGTTTAACAGAGAGAACCAGAGAAAGAGACAGCCAAGATGAGTCCTCACAGGATCCCACTCATTCCTGGGGGTCCAGAAAGCATGCGTACCCATGCTGAAACAGTCAGAGCAGGACGTGGAACAGAGTTCAGAGAATTTTCCATACCACAAAGACCCATCAGCAAAGGGCAGGAGCCTTAGTGGGCTCAAGGGACTGAAACACATCTGACCAAACACATCTGACCAGAAAGCTACTCAGACCCAAGAATTCAGACTTAAAAATAAGATCACACTGGCTGTGAGAGTGATCAGGCTGTGATACCCATCACACCATCACCTCCAGGGTTGTTTTGGCTGATCTGGCTGGCTAGGTGGTGTCCCCATCGTCCCTCACCACTCCATGTGCATCCCTCCCAAAGCTGTGTACTCGGTGTAATAGGAAGACCTTCCCAGACAGAGGAGGACCATTATTTGGTCAAGGGCATACAAATATCTGCCCTCTCCTGCTAGAATGGCTAAAGGAGCTCTCAAGGTCCATTTGTAGGAGAACATAAGGGTAGTCAAGCTTCCAAGACTCCAGACACATCCAAATGAGGGACTGCACATGGCAGTCTGCCTTACTTTAGAAGGAAAAATAAGTACATGAAATAAAATAAAGTCACACTTATTCTTGGTGGCCTGGAACACTGTGTAAATGCCTAAGGCTGCTTCCCCTCAGAAAGAGGAACTTTTGGGGTGCCTGGCTGACTCAGTTGGTAGAGCATGTGACTCTTGATCTCAGGGTCATGAGTTCTAGCCCACAATTGGTATGGAGCCTACTTAAAAAAAAAAAAAAGGAAAGGAAAATAGTTTGAAGGGGGAACTTTTAAGTTACTAGTGCCTGGATGAATAGGGGCAAAATTGTAAGATTCCAAGTCACACACACACACACACACACACACACACACACACACACACACACACTCAATACTAAAAAAATAAAAACCTAACTGTCTAAGGGAGCTTAAGCACAATCTTTGTCCAACAAGTGGCTTATGCTGACCTAGGGTGACCTATAGAAAGCCAGGCTGAAAAATAAAAAATATATTTTTAAAAAGATTTTATTTATTTATTTGAAAGAGAGACAGAGATAACGACAGAGAGCATGAGTAACGATGTGGGGCTGGATCCCAGGACCCTGGGATCATGACCCGAACTGAAGGCAGATGCCTGACCGAATGAGCCACCCAGGCACCCCTGAAAAATAAAAAATATTTTAAAAAGAAAAAGAGGGACACCTGGGTGGCTCAGTCTTTAAGCGTGCCTCTGAACTCAGGCAGAGGACATTTCCGGGTTTTCATCTTCCTGTGAAGTGCATTCCTTCCGCTTGAAGTCCCAGGCCCCTACCCCCTCCTCCTTAGTTCAGGATGACCTATGCACCTCATTGCACCTGACTGTCTTTGGAATTTCCATGTCTGTGTGGATTCCCTGCACGTATGCTATTAAATTGGATTTTCTTCTGTTAACGTTCCTCATGTCAATTTGATTCTTAGTCCAGCTAGAAGGCACTTGATAGTATTTAAAGTGATGGTTTTGGCCATTTAGCGGAGCTACTCTTGTTTTCCTGGGTGTCTCCCATGTATACAGGGGGGATGCATGTTATTCAACCTGTTTTTCTCCTGTTAATCCGTCTTGTGTCAATTTAATTCTTAAACCAGCCAAAGAACCTAGAAGGGCAGAAGAAAAACTTTGCTACCCCTGCAGCCCCTGACTTGGCCACTTGTTGCCTTGTTGTAACCATTGTTTGTCTGGATACTTCTTTATTTGTTTAATTCTTAAATAATTCTGTAAAGTCTATTTCCTGGTTTGTGCCTCTGCACCTTCTCTTTTGAATAAATTATTACATCTGCCCGGTTCACTCATGAGTAGTAAAAAATCCTTAACACATTTTCAGGTTTCCTATACATATGAGAGTCGCGATCTTACCTTTTACCGAAAATGATCTTTTATTTTTTTAAAGATTTTATTTATTTATTTGACAGAGAGAGAGCACACAAGCAGGGGGAGCGGCAGGCAGAGGGAGAGGGAGAAGCAGACTCCCCGAGGAGCAGGGAGCCTGACTCAGGACTCGATCCCAGGACCCTGGGATCATGACCTGAGCCAAAGGCAGACGCCTCACCGACTGAGCCACCCAGGCGCCCTGAAAATAATCTTTTTAACAATTTTATCTGCATGTAAGGTCTCATGCATCCTGTTGGCAGGTATATAAAGACTAAAGTCAAAAGCTTTAAAAGGGAGAGGAAAGTCGACCTTACTGAACGTGAAACGGTGGTGAAGGTTGGATACCCATTTGGAGAGTCTGTTTCCACTAGAACCCGTGTTTCTCTGGATCTCACGTGTTTCTCTGGATCTCACACAAGCACACATCGCAGCAGCACTGGGGGGTCCCTGAGGACCAGGAAGCTAGAATTCTGGATTATCGGGCCCCCTCTCCGTGCCCACCCCCCGCCCCCTCTGCAGGCTTTCCATAGCTCCAAGTTCAACCCACCCCTGAGGTGGTGAGCCGCACAGACTGTTCCGTAGCTCAGCTTGCACCCAGGAGCCCACCTAGATCTCCACGCTCCGGAAGTCAGAGAGAACACTGACCCCGAGAGCCTTCTCCAGAGCAGGGGGTGAGATGAAAGAGACGCTCCTTACCGTCGAACCAGGGCTGAGGGTAAGAAAATGCCTTCCCCCTGTGCACTTCATTTGCCTGGCATTGCAAACAGGCACCAGGGTGTAGGGTAATTGTTCATGGCAAGTGCACAGGGGAATTCAGGTCAGTTAAGGGTCAGTTAAGGCAGTTATGATTTGACCCTGGTCTATTCAGAAAATGTTTATAGGCACTTACAGGTTAGGTGTGTTCAGAGAGAGATTCAAAAAGTACTGAGAGGGACTTTTCTCCTTGCTCCCAGCCCATCCCCTGGAATAGTGCCCCGAGTTCCAGCGCATGGTATGGAGCAAAGGATGCCCATCGTGTGTCTGTATTACTCCCAGCCACTCAGAAGCATGTCTTACCTTTTTCATCCTGCCTGGTGAAGGCAGTTTAAGCATTTATTGGTGCGTGTCCTGGGTGAAGGCCAAGGACGTTGGGTACAGAATGGGAAGCTGTGCATTCCTCTGAATATACCCTGTCATGTGTGAACAATGAATCCAGGTCCCGTGACCTACAGGGCTTATTATTCCAAGCTGCATCTTTCCCATTTCAACTGCTGGGAAACACCTGTGTGGTTCAATATCCTGTGAGCAATATTTTAAAAATTAATAACCCGCAGTTCTTTATGGGGGGCTGCTTCTCTGAATTTTCTGTTTTCTACGACCAAACTTGGCATTATTCCTCTGAGTTGCACATTTCCTCTAAGCATCATGCCTTTTATTCTTCATATTAAAGCAGAGTTAATGATTTCTCAGAGGTGCTAATATGCAATCTCTAGGTCACTTGGATGGGTTTCCAAGCTGATAGCTCATTCGGATCTAGGGCAAGGTCCTTGCTTACAAAGGCAGTTTCCCCAACGGTAAAATGGGGTTGACAACAACGCCCAGTGCCTCGAGTAGCTGCGAGAGCATTACTGCACATGGACGGCCCCCGGGGGCCTGGCTCAGCACTCTCGTCTGCAAGCATGGGGCTCAGGGCCGTCAGGGCCATGACTACAGAAGAGAAGCAGGCAAGGTTGAGCCAAACGACTGTAAATCAGTCCTCCGCTTGTCCGCACATTGGAATCACCTGGGGAACTCAAAAAAAATACCCCTGCTGGAAAAATAGCCAGCCCCAGAGACTCTGGCTTCATTATTTTCAGTGCGGTCTGGGCACTGGGGTGTAGTACAGCTTCCCAAGTGATTCAAATGTGCACCCAGGATTGAGAGCTGTGTATGACTCTGGAACACTTTGGAAATGAGATTGTCCTCATAGCTCTAGTCTCTGGCAGCACAATGTTCTTTGAGGGAAGATTGCTAGAGGGATCTCCAAGCTAAACAGATGCCCTGTACTTTTCTCGTAAAGATCATGTTGTGCATGGAGGCCACGCAAGGATCTTCCAGTCCGTGCAGCTGCCCGGGGTCCCCAAGGGTTTGGAACCTGATAAAAGTAAGGTTCCCTATAACACATGCGTGTTTCTCATAAAGCTCTACATGCAGAAATTGGCCTCTGAGACAATGAAAAGGAAAGTAAACTTGTTTGAACAAAAGGAGTTTCTCTTCCTTCAAGCCACGCCAGCCTATAGGCCTTCACAAAGCAGGGATGGCAGCTCCTGATAGACTGAGTGGCTCATTGTTAAGATAAGAGGTGTGCACTCCCTGGCCAGGAGACCTCGGCGCCCAAACTATCTGCGGTCTATATCGAAGCGAAGCTCCAGGATACGCAGAACCTTCTTGCAGCGCCTGACCCACCACCATGAGGACCTGGCTGCCTCAACTCAGTCGTCTGGACTGTGCCACAATGGCTCTTGCTTTTGGCCGTGTTGGTCTCCTTCGTCTTCATGCTGCCCTCCTTTATGAAGGAGGCCAATACAAAACCTTCCAGGTAAGGTTCTGACCCTTTCCAAATTCCTCATAATTTATTGGAGGCACGTTAAAAGACTCTAGCCCAGGGAAGCCCTGGGAGCTCTGAGACACTACCATGTCCACACGGGGTGTCAGGAATCAGGAATGTTGTCAACACCCACTGGCAAGGAAGATCCAAGGGGGCACCTAGGGGACACACAGGGGGCAGGAGTGGGAAAACCAAGGTGTCCGGATGCCTGGCGGCATGTCCAGGGGAAACGCGGGCAGGAGCTGGCAAACTATGGGTCTGGGTCTCCGGAAGGCCCAGACAGGAGACAACTTCCCCTCTGGGACTGTGAGTAATAATGGTGACTTTGGGGATAGTTTTCACATGCCATTCGCTGCATCCTAAAGCGAAAGATTTATCCCGTGGATGCCATTCACTTCCAAATCACACTCTCCCTGAGGAGTTGGTCAGAAAATGGGAGACCTCTCACTTAGCTTAAATCTGGGCTCTAAGTTCATCCTTCAAAAGGACCTTATAGACCAGTTTTCTTATAAAATCAACACATCTCCAGCAGAGGAAGACCCTTTTCTTTCCAGACTCAAGTTTTTTTGGAATGACTTTATTTCACTTGTCTTTTTTTTTTTAATTAATTTATTTATTTGTGAGAGAGAAAGAGCATAAGCAGAGAGAGCCACAGAGCAGGCAGAGGGAGAAGCAAGATCCTCGCTGAGCAGGGAGACCGATGTGGGACTTGATCCCAGGACCCTGGGATAAAGACCTGAGCCGAAGGCAGATGCTTAACTGACTGAGCCACCCAGGTGTCCCTATTTCACTGTTCCTAAATTTTTTTGAAAGTAATACATGCTCTCATAATGTTTAGAAAAATCCAAGCAAGAAGTGAAGGTCTCTCCATCACATCCCCGTGTCTACCCACTCTTAAGGGGTGACCACACTTGATTCTTTGGTGTACATATAATTATTACGTAATTGTAGGCAACACTTCTATTCTAAGTGCCTTATGTACATTAACTAATTCTGATGGTTATGAATATACGGAGACACAGAGAGCTGACGTGAACCGCCCAAGGTCACCCCACTAGGAAGTCACAGGGCCAGGATTCAAACCCTGATGTTTTGCTTCTCCACTCCCTCGGACGCGTTGACTCTCAAGAGACTCAAAGTCTAATGGAGCAGAACAACATAGACCAGAGAGGGTGTGTGATATTAGTAGTCGTGATAAATCACCGCAGTTAAGTCACATGTGTCAAGTGCTATGGGAACAAATTGGAAAGAGTCATTTCAACCCTGGGGGGCAGGGTGAGAACATCCTGGAGACGGTGGTGTTTGTAGAGCTCCTGAAGGCAGTGTGACATTCCAGCACGCCAGAACATTGCACAATAAGAAAGCAGCCGGAGCAATGGTGTAGACGCGGGGAGGCTGATGACTAACGTAACTCATGCTGACTGGGGGCCTGGCATGCCAGGTACTGGTCTCCAAAACCCCTGATTAGCGACCACATATCAAGGCTTTGGGGTAAATACTATTATTAACAACACCCTCTTTTGCAGATAAGAGAGGTTAGGCAAATTATCCAAGGTCACCCTGGTCACTGTAAGTTCACACCCAAGCCAGCTAGCTCCAGAGTCCACGTTCCCAGTCACAGCCCCGGGCTGGCGTCCCTCCCCCAGACCTCTCCACTCCCTCATCCCCCACCACCACCCCGCAGCCCAGCTTCCTCTATCACACCCATCAGAACCCGTTGTCAGGAACCCAAAGTTTGTTTGTTTCCTGCCAGACAATGAATTTCCTGGGCGTAGGGATGGTCTTATTTGTCTCTTTCCTCAGTAATTTGAACAGGTCCTGGACACAGGGCAGGCCTAATTCGGTGTTTTTTAAATGGTTGT
This sequence comes from Phoca vitulina, assembly GCF_004348235.1. NCBI lineage: Eukaryota > Metazoa > Chordata > Mammalia > Carnivora > Phocidae > Phoca > Phoca vitulina. The sequence continues at coordinate 12,352,017 of NW_022589744.1, read as the reverse complement.
TGATGAAAGAGTAAATGCGTGGCCATCAGTAACGTACCAAAAGTTTAAATTTTATTCTACGGCTATGGAAAACTTTAGCCGTAAGGGAGGAACTTGATGACATTTGTGCGTTGTGCAGACTCCTCTGTTACCAGATTATAGGGTAGGCAGTGGGGGGAAGGTGGTCTCAGGGGGGCTGGGTTGGAGGCTCCTGCAATGGTTTAGGGTAGGAGCCCTGGGCGGGGAGGCTCTGGCGGAAGGACGTTAGGGAGAAAGGACTGAGAATAAGTCAGACCGGCTGGATTTGGCAACAAATAGGATAGGATTGTATGATTTCAAACCGAAGGTATTGGACTACCTCTCATATCTTCTTAATTTGGTCCCAGTCTCCAGGGTGCTCCCGAATATGTAGATACAACTAAGACCATGTCTCTACCTGCTTAGGTTTCCTGGTCTGGAATGAATTTGCCTTTGAAGACTCTATGCCTTGTGTTGGCTTTAGAGCTGATGGGTAAGAGTGAGCTGTAAAATCAGGGCTATGGATTTTCTTTTTCTTTTATTTTATTTTATTTTATTTTGGTCTAAGAAACATAACTTCATTTCCTATAACTTCCCGATTTCCAATCCTGGACCCGCATTCACCGAGCTTCAGGGAAACCTAATCTCAGCCGTTCTTGGTCCTCTGTCCCCCTTCCCAGGATGGCATCAAGGGCTCCTGGATACCTGATGCGGTGCCAGGGCCTAGGTGGGGGCAGCTGATTCTTAGCCATCGTGTTGCCCTTGAGACATCCATCGCTTCTGCCTCTTGGCTCTTTCATGTCCACCTGCTTAGGTGGGAGAATTTTCGGACACTGTCTTCCTGGGATCAGCATGCTGTCATTTCCTCTCGGGGTCTTATTAGACCCTAGGAACACTACAAGGAAGTAGGGTGCAGGAGCCCTCCAGCCTTGGGACCCACAGATCCCTCTCTTCTCTCCCTTGTCCTCTCCCTCCTCCTCACCCAGAGGAATCTTTCTAGGGAGGAAACAGAGAAATCCTTCTCCGAGACATTTATCTATTCCACCAAATCTTCTCCCCGCTTTAGGGCTTAGGTATGGAGGGAAGCCAGAGGTCCTGGAGGACGTCCTTTACTTTCCAGCTCTTATTGGCCACATGTGTCCATGGAGGCAATGAACATGGGGCTCCTAACAGCTGCTGGTGGGTGAGAAGTGGGCACCGGTGGGAAAGGGAGAAAATACAAGGAGGAAAACAATTAAATAACATTCCAACATAGTAAACGACTACATTTGTAAGTCTAATAGGCATAGGAAGGGGGATCTGGATGTGCACGCCCTAAGGTTCCACCAGCAGATTCTTTGAGGGGTTACAATCACAGGCTGATATCCTTTTCTGCTTAAATTCCTTTTCTGCTTTTTCGGTAATGAGCACACATTGCTTTTATAAAAGGAAGAATAATTCAGCAAAGTTCGTTTCTGAAGAAAGATTCGGGAACAAAAGACCCATTTAGGTACCACCTCCATAGTGAAATGCCCGTCCCCCCCAGCAGAACCCTGTCCCTACGTTGTATCTACACTCTCTCCCACACATTTGACTAATAGCATCGGACTGCTAACTCTTTATAGCAGCTATTTATGTTCATGTCTGCTCCCCTCTTAGATCTGGGGCTTCTTAAGATCAGTGACCATTGCTCTCTCATCTTTAATCCTTAACAGATAGTTCTAAATGCCTGGCATCTAATCACCACTCAGTAAATATCTGTGGACTAAATGTTGCATTGTGTTTTCAAATTTTCATAGAATTTCCGATAAGATGTCTCATTTAGTTTTCATGTTTCTCCCTTTATTTATTTTTTTATTATTAAGCTGACATGCACGTGTTCCAAATAGTATTGCAAATTTTACATCAACATTGAGTGGTGCTCATGCCTTCTCCCTAGTCCAGAATCCTGATTCCCAAGGTACCTACTTCAATTCTTTCTGCTCTTTCTTTTGGTATTTACCATCCTATTTCTAAGTCACATGCCTACCTGCCACTTCTTGACTTCTCAATTAAGTGGTTTAGTGCTGTAAATGAAATATCATTTACCCATGGCCTTGACGCCTGTTGCCCTTTCAGGCTTTCATGCCTGGACACGTGAACCCAAACGGGAGCGGCTGGGGACTCTGACGGTCGCTGTGTGTCCGTGACACGTTAGCACCTGACCCACTTGTATAACATGGTATTTTTCCAAGTGCCTTTTATACACCGTGAAGTCCTCACAACAGTATTGTGAGACTGGTATTAAGATTCCCATCTAGGGGCGCCTGGGTGGCTCAGTCGTTAAGTGTCTGCCTTCGGCTCAGGTCATGGTCCCGGGGTCCTGGGATCGAGCCCCCCGTGTCATCAGGCTCCTTGCTCAACGGGGAGCCTGCTTCTCCCTCTCCCTCTGCCACTCCCCCTGCTCGTGTTCTCTCTCTCTCTCTGTCAAATAAATAAATAAAATCTTAAAAAAAAAAAAAAAAAAAAGGATTCCCATCTAATGGATGAGAAAACAGGGGCTCTAAGCGTTCTGTGACTTGCCCAAAGTCAGACAGAGGGCTGGCTAGTGGCCTGGCTGGAACTCAAGCAGGCTCCTTCCCGCCCCAGTGTGCACCACCGCCCGTCTGCCAAGTGCCAAGAACTTAGTTTTCTGTCAGACTTTCAAGTTCAATACATGAGGACAGCCAGAGTTCCAGAGGCTAAGCCTTGGCATGGCTGGCAACTCCCCTCAGCGACCTCGCAGGAGACGGGCGGCCCGCTCTGAGCCGTCAGGAAGCCTGATCCTCAAGTTCTTAAGTGCCACCACGCTTGTGGGGTTTGGCAGCTTCTCAGGGAGCCCTTCTGGCCCCAACGGAGGGCAGGGGTAGCTGCCCACTGGACTCCCTTGTTCTTCTCCTTCCTCTTTTGGGCAGAGGGATGGCAAAGGGGAGGAATGTTATTTTCCCCCAAGGTCACTATCTCAAACATGCCAGGCTAAAAATGTCACCGGGACTCGGGCTAACCCCTGAAACAAAGTTTACTCGCAGGTGTGATTAGCCCCAAAAGAGCTAAGCGAGGTACCAGATCCAGGCGATGAAAACTGACTTTGCTTTAAACAATCTTGGTTCGAGGGGAGAGTTTCCCAGCCACGGGACAACGTGGTCTCGTCTTGTATCTGTGATTCTGGACCTTTATGTACCTGCCATTGTTTTGTTTAAAACATTTTCTTCCCCAGTTACCTCCGTCCCACCCACCACCACCCCGTTCAAGGTCTTCCCTACTCTCCTTAACTCTCAAGACTCACCCCTGTGGTGAGAGCTATGTGTTTGTGTATCATAGGGAGGGAGCACGTCCAAATTTTAAACCAGCTTCCCATCTCCCGGGCCATGGTTCGATGAAAGGGATTTCAGAGAATGCTCTGGGCCCCTCCGTTGGGGGAGAGCTTTGGAAATTGGATCCAGCTACTAAAGCACTAGGAACAGTGGCTTAGATGTGTTTTTCCTCTTCTGTTCCCATTTTTATATTGTCCCCCATTAGGATTTAACTGGCCAGAAACTAAACAAATAAGAGAATTGGCTTTGATTTGAAAAAAGAACATTTGGAATAACAACAGAATACAGATTTCTATTTTGTTTTGTTTTTTTCCCCAGCCTACAAAGAGAATTAAGGCTGATTAAGGCAAAGTACAGCTTTTGGTGATTGAAGCAACTTGCGGACACATCTAAAGTGTCAAAGTAAAGTTCTAAAATGTAAACCGTGCAAAAAGTTTTGGGATTGGGGCGCCTGGGTGGCTCAGATGGTTAAGCGTCTGCCTTCGGCTCGGGTCATGATCCCAGCGTCCTGGGATCGAGCCCCGCATCGGGCTCCCTGCTCAGCGGGGAGCCTGCTTCTCCCTCTCCCTCTGCCTCTCTCCCTGCTCATGCTCTCTCTCTCTCTCTCTCTCTCTGTATCCCTGTGTCTCAAATGAATAAATAAAAAAAAAAAAAAATCTTTAAAAAAAAAAAAAAAAAAGTTTTGGGATTTCCTGGCGAAAATATACTGCAAAGTTTGGGGCTGGGGCAAACAGAATGACTGGTTTCCGTTTCAGATAAGACCAGAGCCCCTAAAGAGCTATGCGGACACCAGCTCCGGCCTGGGCTAACAACAATGTGGGGTACTGGAGATGAGAGCTGCCCATCACGGAGGGTCCTCAGCGGGGGGTGAGGAAAGGCAGTGCTGGTGGGGGAGGGGGTCCGGGTTGTGAGGACGCCAGTTGGAGGCATGTGTGTGACCGGCCACCCGGCCACTCACCACAGGGCAGGGCTGCCTAGCCTGGAGTCTTTTCCAGTGTCTGTTCCACTGAATGGCAGAGCCCAGAATTATTTAGGAAATCAAAGGGGTTTTGGTTTTTTGGGTTTCGTTGAAGAATAACTGATATACAATACTGTATGTCAGTTTCAGGTGTACAACATAATGATTGAATATTTATGTACATTACGAAATGCTCACCATCAGGCTAGTTTCCATTTGTCACCATACGAAGTTGTTACAATATTATTGACTATATTCACCAGGCTTGTACTTTACATCCCCGTGTCTTATTTATTTTATTACGGGGAGATTGTCTTTCCTAATCCCTTTTACCTAATTCTCCCATCCCCCACCACCACCTCCCACCCCCCCACCCACCTCCCATCCCCCCCACCACCTCCCATCCCCACCACCACCACCACCGCCATCCCCCACCACCACAGTGGCAACCCACTCTACTCTCTGTATCTATGAGATACAGAAATAGTTCTGTTTTGTTTCGTTTGTTATTTGTTTTTGAGATGCCACATATAAGAGAAATCATATGGTATTTGTCTTTGTCGGGCTTATTTCACTTAGTATAATACCCTCTATGTCCATCCATGTTGCTGCAAGACCTCATTCTTTTTTCTGGCTGAGCAATATTCCATTATATATATATCCATTCATCTGTCGATGGACACTTGGGCTGCTTCCATATCTTGGCTATTGTAAATAATGCTGCAGTGAACACAGGGGCGCGTATGTCTTTTCAGGTTAGTGTTTTTATTTTCTTTGGATAAATATCTCGAAGTGGAATTGCAAGATCATCAAGGAGGTTTTTTGAGTTCTTTTCTTTTCCTTGTTGAAATAATCTTCTAGTCCTACTGGTTTTATTAGTGGCCTTTGATTCAGGGTGTCATTGCTAAATTTCAGTTCGGACGACCTCTTCCACGTGTGAGACACTTTCAACACCCCCTATCCTATTTCTAGTAGATACTGTTGACCACTGAACAATATGGTTTGAACCACATGGGTCCGTTTATATATGGATTTTTTTACAGTACAGTACTGTACATGTATCTTCTCTTCCTTATGATTTTCTGAATGACATTTTCTCTTCTCTAGCTGACTGTATTGTAAGAATATGTACATAATACATATACAAAATATGTGTTGACTTGTTTATGCTATTGGTAAGGATTCTGGTCTACAGCAGGCTATTAGTAGTTAAGTTCTGGGGCAGTCAAGAGTTACATGCAGATTTTCGATGGTGTGTGGGTCGATGCCCCTAACCCGCACACTGTTCAAGGATCAGCTGTGCTATATTCAAGGGAGAATAGTGCTCTTTTGCCAACAGTCTTTTCATGGCTTCAAGTATAAATAAACTTTGAGCCTTTTGCCATTTCTTTGCTTCCAGGTCCCCTGTGGTGTTGTGTAGTTCAGAATTTAGAGGGAAGAGGATGCCAGATAATTATTATTTTGTACCCATTTTGTATAATTATTCTTTTGTACCCACTTCATTTATTGCATAGAGACATGTGAACCCTGTTAATGATAAATTTATTTTTTGAAGTGCAACATTTTTTATTTTTATCTCCCAAATAGATCAGATTTGATATTGAGTTGTTTTTTGCTTGCATGTGACCCCTGCATGACTTGCCTGTCCCTCTGAACCCTTAATAGAAAACAGGTTCCCCCCTCACCCTACCCTGGCCTTGCTCGTGGTGTTTAAATCCAGGATTACCCAGGGTCTGGACAAGACGAATGCAGGGCACTCACCATATGGACGGAAGGAATTTGAGCATTCAGTAAATACCATGCATGAGCATAAGGAAATGCCTACGTAAACACCCACATTCCTAGCAATCATACTTGTGTTTAATTATAGGGAATTGAAATGAAACTTAATTACATAATTTTGTCAGTAGCTGGGTCATTGCTACGACTCCCTGTAAAACGTAAAGGAGTCCTCAGTAACCCGCCAGGGACCTTGTGCCTCCTGCCTCTGGGAAGGACTGCAGAGAGGAGCTCGGGGTGCTCCGTCCCTGAGGGCCAGCTGTCTGAGAAGTCTAGTGGAGAAGACCACCCTGCCGCACCATCTCCCCGATCACAGCCATGCGAAGGTGCTTGCACTTTGGAAGGAAAACTTCTAGAGGCTTCTTGTGGTTTGGGGGTGGGAAATGCAGGGGGAGGTGAATCCGAGGTTCCCGGCTGAGTAACGAGAGCTGTTTGCTATTGGAGTAAACACCTAGGCCTTTGCTATACCTCCGGGCTGGGAGCTTCAGCTCAGTTGTGCCACTGAAGGGGAGCAGAGTGAGTCTCACCGTACTCAAACTTCACAGCACCAAAACAAAGGTGGCCCAAATCCCTTAAGAATATGTTCTGGATGGGGGTGCCTGGGTGGCTCAGTCGGTTAATCGTCTGCCTTCGGCTCAGGTCATGATCCCGGGGTCCTGGGATCGAGCCCCGCATCGGGCGCTCTGCTCCGCGGTGAGCCTGCTTCTCCCTCTCCCTCTGCCCCTCTCTGAGAGCTCGCTCTCTCTCTCTCAAATAAATAAATTAAAAAAAAAAAAAAAAAGACTATGTTCAGGACTAACTCAGGTTTTCCACTCTGCATGGATGGTATCCTTTCAGAATGGACACTTTAGGGATGTCTACCCAGTTCATGAGCCAACAACCCTCTCTTTTGAGACTATCCTCCTCTCGTGTACAGGGTGGACCCCAGGACCCATGTCACTTGCCATGTGGCCAGGGACAGGAAAGGACACTGGGCCAGAACCATAAAAATTAAAAACTGGGAGCAGAGAGTCTTCGGTCCCTGAAGCAGGTGTTACGGGGCGGCCATCCTCCTCTGCCATGAGGGCTGAGGAGCAGAGAGCAGAAAGCAGCCTAAGAGAGAGACTCCAGGTTCCAGACCGTTCTAGAGGCTCAACCACATCTTGCTCTTGGGCTCCTCAAGACATTTTCTAGCCTTATGATAAATCCAAACTCCCCATTTTTTTTTCTTAGTTAAAAATGGAAAACAAAAAAAGGAATAACGGCTTAAAGTCTTGAAGGCTGTTAGCTTTTCCAGGCTGCTTCATGTCACAGTCCAGCCTTTCTCTCCTTTCTGGTCTGGGATACCTCTCCTCCAAGTTACTTCTTTGAGCAAAGAGGCATTTGCTACGTGAGGACAGTTAAAAATGTGTGTGCTCCAAGGAGGAAGGCCCCACTGTTAGCCTTTTCCCTAACAACCTCCAGAGAAGTTAGATCCTCTGTCCGTTTCAAGGTCAGGACAGAGAGTGCCCTTCCTGGAAGACCTGAATAAATGTGCTTCCCTGGGGCCCAGGAAGCAGGAAATACAGTATCCACCAGAGGGCTGGCCACGATGCAGGAAGGAGGCCCTAAATGAGGAAGGAGTGAGAGGTAATTTGCCTAGTGCACGTACCACCACCCGGGCCAGCCCTGTATTCTTCTAGTGATGAAAGTCTCCTCTGTCTTCCACCTTTAATAACAGTGACTACAGCGTACTCTGCAGGTGAAGGTCTGTGCCTTATTCAAATCTGTATTCCCAGGACCTACACAGCACGTTGCACTAGACATTTACTGAACGTCTGTTGAATGAGATGTTCCGCATGTTACATATTTCAGGGTCTCTTCTATTCAGTTTGTTTAAATCCATTTCCTGGTGGGCTCAAAAAGCTTTTCGGAAGCACCGATGTGATGATGTGGCATCGTGGTGGGCTTCGTAGTAAGGACTGCTTAGCATCATCTCTGCCTCCTCCAAGTTCGCGATTTGGGGAGGAGATTGACATTGCCCTTGAATGAATACAATCCCCAAACACGCCCAATTCGACCACACGTAGGATTCTAGCCTTCACGTTGTCACAGGAAACGGAGCTTGGGTCAGTCTACCTCCCGTGGCTTCTTCATGCTCGCCCATTCCCCAGCACGTCTCCGGGTTACAACTTGACGTCTATCTGTGTGACGATCTGTTGTCCCTTTATATCCTGGGCTCCGTGGGGGGGGGAGGAATGTGTCTGGTTGCGCTCATCACCCAGGCCCCAGTAACTAGCACAGCGTTCATAGGGGGTGCTCAATAAATATTTGCTGCATAAAAGAACAAATTAGTGGCCACAGAGTTGGGAGGCAGGGAGTCGAAGCTGCAACCAGAGAAGGAGGAGACCAGACTCAGCAGACCCCCACCTTGCGCAGGACAAATCAAGAGTCACTGGGAACAGAGCACCACGCAGGGCTGAGGAGCCGGGAACTTGTTATCTGAGCATGTATTTTGTGCCAGAGGCTAAACACGTGTTGTCAGTTAATGCTCACAGCAGACTTCTTGCAGAAGCAAAAGGCAGCGGCCAGTTTTATAGATAAAAAAACCCAGGGTCAGGTGGGTGAAGATTTCTCCCAGTCACACCAGCTAATAAATGGAAGTGCTAAGGATTCTCACTCGGGTCTCTCTGGCTGCACATTTCATGTTCTCTCTCTGGGGCCTCAGTAAGTCTGTGATGATATGGCTTAGAAGAAGAATGATAGAAGCAGACAAAAGAGAGCTGCTTGGGACAAGGGTGATCAAGGTGCTAGGGAGGCCTAGGATGTCAGGGAAAGGAGCGGGAGTTAAGGACACCTGGAAATCCATGAGGGTGACGGCTATGGGTCCCCAGAGAGGATGATTCTTTTTCCCAAGACTCCCAGGAGCCCCCCAAAACCTGTGTAGCACAGAGAACCCACCTCAAAGTCCAGTTAGAGAAACCTGCACAGCGGAGGACCCACGCTTTCCTCAGCAGAACACCTGATGCTAATTTGCATAAATTAAGGGATATTTTGGCAGCCTCCCCCAAAAGGGGGAAATAAAAAGAAAGGAAATCTAATCCTCAGAGCCAAAAACCTGGAGTGCCAGAAGCCAGACCAGGCAGCCCGCGTCAATCTTCTCCTGATGCTAGAAAAAAGCACGGCCAGGCTGGAATTCAGCTACTGTGCCCCACCCCCTTGATCCAGCACCCCCATCTCCCAGCTGAAATTCTTCAGTAGCTCCCCCTGGACAAGAAGATGAATGATAAAGTCCAAACTCCTCAGTCTGACCTACGAGGCAGATACTAATCGGGTTCTGCCTACCTGTTTGGGCCCATCCCCTGCCCAGACAGAGCCCCTTCCCTTGCGCCCACCGAGCTCACACGCTCCCAAGGGCGAGCCCACCACGGTCTCTTTATGGGCCAGAGGTAAGTTTCCAGACCCATCGCCAACAGGTGCAGCTTAATTTTGGGTATGGACGGTGACACTCCTTGCCTTCATGTCTTAGGGAAACTGGTGTGAAGTCTACCCAAGACACCAGAAAACATACTAATTATGCGTCCACCCTGTAGATACGATCCTTGGCCTTAATCCAGATTTACATCTGTCCCTAGGGATCAGCACATGCTTGGCAAGGAGAGGTATCCAGAGTCACTCCACAAGGCTGCATGGCAGGCCGCCACCGCGGGAGGAAGGACAAGGGCCCCGGGGAGGGCGTCGGCGCAGGAGAACAGCATGCAGGCCCCCCCGGCCCAGGCCACGGCCCGCCCCACCCACAACGACACCAGAGCAGAGGCCAGTATGGCCGCCTCAGCTGGGCCGGCCCCACCGAGGGGTCAGGAGAGGAAGGACACCGTGCTGGACACGCTGCCCCCGAGGGCACGGGATGGGAGGGTGGCCTCTGACGGAGCAGAGACACTGTCGCTGAGGAGTCAGGATGCCAGGACCATCAAAGGAAGGCAGGACCAGAACAAGGAGCCCCCAGCCACCAGGATGGAGCCCCCAAACCCTCAGGGCAAAGTGCAGACCACAGCAAGGACACCCGTGCTGAAAAGTCAGGCCAAGGTGCTGACCAGGCCAGGAGCAGGGTCAACGGGGAGGACAATGAAAGGAGTGACCACAGCGGTTGTCCCCCACCGGGAGAAAGCCCGGGCCACGCCACCCTCCACCCTTTTCCAGAGCCGCATCACACAGAGAAGTCCAAGTCTGCGGGCCACCAACTTCAAGTCTGAGCCCCAGTGGGATTTTGAGGAACAATATAGCTTTGACACGGGAGCCCTAAGATCGGTGAGTCTGGCCACTACCTCCCTGCTCCAAAGCCCCCTGCAGACAGCCCCCCCAGTCCCTGCCCCCCGCCTCCCTGATCTCCCAGGCTCTGTCCCCAGGCTCTGCCTTGTTCATGCCCACCCCCACCCCCCGTGCTCTCCCCTACAGTGTGGGAAGGGGTAAGGGAAAGGAGCCCTGCCCTGGAGCCCCCAGAAGGCCTGGAAGGTCCCTGAGCAGGGTGAGAGAGTGCTACCTGCTCTGGGGCCATCCTCTGGCAGGGGGAGGGGGCAAGGGTTGAGAGGGGGCACAGAGCGGCGGACTAACAGCCGAGGACACCCCAACCTGAGGCCCGACCCTGACTCCTGGAAATGCCTTGTCTTCCCCGTACACACAATTCCCCAACCTTCCCTCTCTTCCATCCCTAAGAAAAGCTGCCTGGGCCCACAGCCTCATTTTGAACCGTCAAAATTCATATGTTTACACAGACCTGCAGCCGGGCCCTGGCCAGCGCTCCAGGCTCTCCCGCAGCCCCGTCCCCCTCACGCCCGCCAGGGTGCATCCCCTAGAGCCCCAAGAAGGGGCTGTTCTCTGGGACCCTCAGGGCTACAGCAGCCAGGGCAATGGCGAGGGAGGATCAGCAGGCCCTCGGAACAGGATGGAAGAGGCAGCAGAGGTGGTGCCTTCCAAACGTTGAGGCCCACTTTCTGCCCCTGCCCCAAGCCCGGCCTGGCCATGGCCTTCCTGGGCCTCTCCCTGCCTGACCCCCCCCTCCTGCATGTAGACCTGCCCCGACTCAGTGAAGGTCAAGGCCTCCAAGTCACCCTGGTTCCAGAAACTCTTTCTGGCCAACCTCACCCTCTTCCTGGACTCCAGCCGCTTCAACCAGAGAGAGTGGGAGCGCCTGGAGCACTTCGCACCGCCCTTCGGCTTCATGGAGCTCAACTACTCCTGTGAGTCTTCCTGGGGAGGAGCCTGGGCAGCTGAGCCTCTGGCTCTGGTCTGCCTCTTCCCTGGGGGCCCCCAGCGCGGGGAAAGACGATGGGCTGGCCCTCCCTGACCCTCCCAGGGCTCTGAGCGGAGCCCCCCTTGTTCCAGTGGTGCAGAAGGTGGTGACTCGCTTCCCTCCCGTGGCCCAGCAGCAGCTGCTCCTGGCTAGCCTCCCCGCTGGGAGCTCCCAGTGCATCACCTGTGCTGTGGTGGGCAACGGGGGCATCCTGAACAACTCCCACATGGGCCAGGAGATAGACAGCCACGATCACGTGTTCCGGTAAGCGTCCCGCCCCAAGCGCCCCATCCAGACTGAGAGATCTGGTAGGGCGTTCTATGCCTGGATCCCCAAGGCCGAATGCCCGGGCTCTGCAGAGAATGTCCCTTTATACCTGCTGCCTCCCCATCTCTCTTTTCCTTCCCGCCCGCCGCCACGCCTTTCCCTCGGGCGCTCATGGGTCCTGTCCTGTGTGGTTCTGTCTTGCCGCCTAGACTGAGCGGAGCCATCACTAAGGGCTACGAACAGGATGTGGGTACCCGGACGACCTTCTACGGCTTCACTGCCTTCTCCATAACGCAGTCTCTGCTTGTCTTGGGCGGTCGGGGTTTCCCGCACGTGCCTCTGGGGAAGGTGAGCACAGAGGAACCGGCCTGGCCACCCACAGAATCTGAATGGGGAGCACGAGCTGAGAAAGGGAGCCTGGTGTCCCGTGTCTGGAGTCTGGCTGGCGCAGGCTCTGTTCATCCGAGGGGCAAGAGCGGGGAGGACGGCCAGACAGGCCTGCGAGGAGCAAGTGGGCAGCCTGGCGTCGGAGCCAAACCCCTCCCCCCAACCTCCCAGCCCCTGGGGCCTGAAGGCAGGACCCCTGGAGCGCTCACTGTCCTTGGTCCTCAGGACGTCCGCTACCTGCACTTCCTGGAGGGCACCCGAGACTATGAGTGGCTGGAAGCGCTGCTTCTGAATCAGACCCTGGTGAAAAGTAGCCTTTCCTGGTTCAGGTACTCACTGCCCCCTACCCCACCCCAGGCCGAGCTGCGTATTGAGCGGCTGTGAAGGGCTGGACAGGTGGGGACAGCCTTGGCGATCGCCTGGAGATGGGCCCCCTGGCCGGACTTGGCCCGCATCGGGGGAGGTGAACGACCCATTGCCGCCCACAGGCGCAGGCCCCAGGAGGCCTTCCGGGAAAGCCTGCAGCTGGACAGGTACCTGTTGCTGCACCCAGACGTAATCCGTTACATGAAGAACAGGTGAGAGCAGAACGGCAGGGCGCGGGGGGGGAAGGCATCGGGTCCCTCTCATCCCTGCAGCCTCCTGACCGCTGGGGGCTGGGCTATTTCCCAGGTTTCTGAGGTCGAAGACCCTGAACTCTCGCCACTGGAGAATCTATCGTCCCACCACGGGGGCCCTCCTGCTGCTCACGGCCCTTCAGCTCTGTGACCAGGTAAGGCTCTGCTGGAGGAGCGGAAGCCCTATCCCGGGACCTGCCTAGTAGGGGACGACGGCCCGGGCGGGGGAGGGGTGTGAGTGCGCGTACACACACGTAGGCCAGTGTCCATCAGGGAGCCTGCGCCCGGACCCCTAGGGAGGGAACCACGATGAAGGGTCCCCCAGTAACACACAGCCCATGAGAACAAGCCTGGGAGGGAGCAACTTCAGGCCTCATTTCTTCTCCAACCTTCACATAGGTGAGCGCCTACGGCTTCATCACCGAGGGCCACGAGCACTTTTCTGATCACTACTATGATAAGTCCTGGAAACGAACCATCTTTTACATCAACCATGACTTCCCATTAGAGAGAACACTCTGGAAGCGGCTGCATGATGAAGGTATAATCCGGCTGTATCAGCGTCCCATAATTTCCAAACCAAAGATGTGACTGGAGCCTGGGCCGCAGCAGTCTCTTCATCCGTTCCAAGGCACGGGGCACGGTGGGAGTCTTGAGATTCTACCACCATTTTCCCAGGGCTCAGGCCAGGCTCCCGGCCCCTCCAGACTCCCTAGGGAACACTGGCATCGAGGGGGAGACACTTTCAAGACGCCAAATGACTGACTGAGGCTTTGGAGACCTTGGAATGTTGCTTCGGGCTCTGTTCAAAGGAGGGAAGACTCCAGTCTTGAGACCAAGGAATTTGAACTAAACGGGGTGATGACCAGTCAATACCGCAAATCTCGGCTGAATATCACCCTTCACTGTCCAATAGCTGCCTGACCCTGGCGGAGAAAAGTCTGAACCTATGGAGACATGTAGATTTGGTTTCGAATTGCAAATCTGTACTTAGCAGCTGTGAAATCTTGAAGGCCTTACTTAATTTCATAGAGATTGTCTAGAGGAACCTTCCTTCGGGGCTTATCTGATTCTAGAAGGATCTGCACCTGTCCTCGTCTTTGAGCTCTTTGACAACTCTCTGGGTTGCAGAAAACTGATAGTAATAAAAATAATTCTTGCCCATGGAGATGCAAATAAATCTTGTACAGTAAAGATGCCAGTGACGATTCCCCTGGGGGCAGCGACCTGTTTTGTACATACAAGCAAATTCACGTTAGCGTTTCCGATGTGTGTGTGTACTCAGGGTTCTCCTTTAAACCAGTTTTTACATCTTACTGGTTCCTTCATTAATTAATACACCAAATAAAATCCTTGACATGCATTCATTTTATATTTGTATGAAAGTCACCATTTCATCCTTGAAAAAACATCTTCTATCATGTCCTGAGGCCACTGTTTTATAATCTGTAGCAGGACTTTTAGGGTACCCATTCCGCAAGGATTTTAAAAATTACTGTCTGTAAAAAGCCTGACGCAACAAGGACCCAGTTTCCTCCCCTTTCATTCTCTATCCTCCTGCCAGCCTGCATTTCCTCAAACCTCACGTTGAGCATCTGGACCAAGCCAAAGGCTTTTCAGCTCATCTTACCCCCTTGAGCTCTAGCTACGGGATTTGGAATCTGAAGCCCAGAAGAACTCTAAAGATCCTAAACCGAATGAAGGGCCCCGATAAAGGAGATGGAGGCTGTGGAAGGCAAAAAAAAAAAAAGTAAGCTGTCTTTTAGACTTCATACAGAGTTCAAAAGCTAATTTAATACAAATAGGACAGGATTTGCTTTGCTCAGAAGGGCTGCAGTACCAGCTCTGGGCAGCAGGTGGCGGCATCTTGCGCACCCCCACCCCACCTGTTTCTGGAATGCTCAGCTTGTCTTTTTGAGGTTTTCCCAGCTATTCTTACATGTTTATTCCTCCGTGTGAATTTTAGTATCCGTTTAGGATCTAGAAAAAAATGTTTTGGTATTTTAATTGGAATTGCATTAGATTTATACATTTACTTGGGAAGAATGTACAGATGTATTACATTGAGTCCTCTTTTCCAAGAGCAAGAGACGGTTCTCCACTTGTCCAAATTTACTTTTGTGTCTTTCAGTATTTTAATATTTGCTCATACAGATTTTGAACGTTCCTTGTTGAATGCACTGCTCAGTATTTTATCTTTGTTGCTGTTGTAAGTGGATTTTCTCTACATTATATCCTCTCCCTGGTAATTGTTTGTGAAGGGTGTGATATCCTATCATATCATCTGCACATAGATTCTTTTCTTTTTTTTTTTTTTAAGATTTTATTTATTTATTTGACAGAGACACAGCGAGCGAGGGAACACAAGCAGGGGGAGTGGGAGAGGGAGAAACAGGCTTCCCACTGAGCAGGGAGCCCGATGTGGGGCTCGATCCCAGGACCCTGGGATCACGACCCGAGCCGAAGGCAGACGCTTAACGACTGAGCCACCCAGGTGCCCCGTGCACACAGATTATTTTCTAATTCTTTATGCCTCTGTTATCTCTTTTCTAAATCTTTTGACTGGTACACCCAGAGTGAGCTAACACAACAGTTTACTCCACTTTGGATCCAGATAAATGAGGCTCAGCCTTTAAGTTTGGGTAGCCAGAATTTAAATTTGAGAAGCTAGATTTGGAGGTCCTCTGCTGATAGTATATGATAGAATATGCTATATGGTGTTGATAGAGTTAGGTAGCAGTGATGTGGGAAACAAAGGCAAAAGAAAAATTAAGTTTCCTTAGTACTTACAGCCCTTTGACAAGTCCTTAAAACAGAGTAACATTCCTCTAGGAACTCAGCTGCCTCAATGTTAATACTTTGCTAAGGGCAAAGGCAATCTTAGCCCAACCCCCAGGATCCTGTAAGTCTACTTTAATATATAAAAATAACTTTGGAAACTTCCTTTATCTCTACCCCACAAGATACATGTTGGCAATCATCCCCAAGCATGTGAACCACCGATAAACATCTCAAGAGTCTCATGACTGAGTTTTTACTAAACAGTAATAAATGACTTTTCCTTAAAATAGCTAGACCCCTCAGGATCTTGGAAACCTTGTTGTCAAAATACCTGGGAGGGTTATGCTGTGCCTAATCCCCTCCCAACTTGAGAGCATATAATGTGCCACTCCTCATGACCCCAGTGCAGCTATTTTTGCCCACGGGTCCTGTCCCCCTGCTTTAATAAAACCACCTTTTTGCACAGAGACGTCTAAAGAATCCTTTATTGGCCATTGGCTTTGAACCTAACGTCTTCCCTACATCAGCAGGATATAAAATTAACACAGAAATCAACAGCCTCTTGGCCAAAAAATCCCCTCTCTAGGAGTTTACCCTGAAGATATATCTCCAACAATACAAAAATAAATATGCACAAGGTTGTTCCCCGCAGCATTGTTCAAAATTGCAAAATATTGGGAATTGCTGAGGTACTTAAACATAAGAAATATAAACATGAAGAATGGTACATCCACACAATGGAGGACTGAACAGCTGAAATAAAGTGAGAAAGATCTCTGTGAACTGACATGGTGTGGTTTCTAGGGTATATTGTTAATTTTTTTCAAAAAATAAAGACAAGGGGCGCCTGGGTGGTTCAGTCAGTTAAGCATCTGACTCTTGGTTACGGCTCAGGTTGTGACCTCAGGGTCATGAGATGAGCCCCACGTGGGACTCTGCACTCAGAGTGGAGTTTGCTTGTCCCTATCCCTCTGCTCCTCCCTCTGCTCACTCTCTCAAAAATAAATAAATAAAATCTTTTTAAAAAAGAGAAAAGAGTATAGCATTTATACCTTTTACATAGGAAAGAAGAAATCAAATATACATATACCTGCTTACTTTTGCAAATACCAAAAACCAGGGAGATTGTTTACCTAAGCCGGGTGTTGGGTAGGAAAAATTTTCCTTTACCCTTCAACGATTCTTCTGGCTGGTCTAAGAATGAAATTGACATGACACAGATTAATAGGATAAACTCTAATTTAATTTCATATGTACGGGAACCCCACATACATGAGAGGTTCAAAGACAGAAAGGTAAAATGAGGTATGTATGCCCTTGATGTCATTTTGGAGTGGTGTTGGGGTCCAGAGCCGACAGCCAAGAAAGAATTCTTGGGACATCTTTGGTGCAAAAAAGGGGATTTTATTAAAGTACAGGAACAGGACCCATGGGCAGAAAGAGCTGCTGCACTGGGTTGTGAGGAATGGCTGATTATATACTTGGGAGTTGGGGAAGGTAAAGAAAAAGGGATGCTTCCAAAAAGACTTTCATTTTTTTTTTAAGATTTTATTTATTTCTTTGACAGAGAGAGACACAGCGAGAGAGGGAACACAAGCAGGGAGGGTGGGAGAGGGAGAGGCAGGCTTCCTGCCGAGCAGGGAGCCCGATGTGGGGCTCGATCCCAGGACCCTGGGATCATGACCTGAGCCGAAGGCAGATGCTTAATGACTGAGCCACCCATGTGCCCCAAGACTTTCATATGTTAAAGAAGACTTGCTATTGTCAAGCTAAGGTTGTTTTTCCTCTAGCAAAGCATCAACTTTAAGACAGTTGGGAGTTTCCTAGAGGAATGTTATACTCTGCCTGCCTGAAGTATTTGTCAATAGGCTGCAGGTTATAAGGAAAGGAAATTTAATTTTTTCTTTTGCCTTTGTTTCCCACATCACCATCCTGAGCAAAGGAGTGGAGTGGAAGCTCAGGCTTCAAAGGGAAGGAAGGCAATTCATGGGGCAATGAGAAAAGCAGATCTTTCATAACTAGATGTTTGCCCTGCCATACAGATGGGTCACTCAAATAAAATTTATCTCTGGAAGTAACTCTTATTCTGGCAAAGAACTGCAATGTAGATTCTTCTAGGTAGTTAAAGGAAGGTCAAAACTTTCTCTTGAGCCCACAGGTCTTGATTGACTTCAGTTCTAAGTAGTCCACAACCAAAGGGGCACATTTTGGAAAGGCTTGTTCTGAGCCCCTTCAGGGGTGAATAGGAACAGGACAGAAAGGATGAGAGTGTAGAACAGAGTGTGGGGAGGGAGAGACACTTCTCCAACTGTACCTTTTGGCATAGCTTTGCCTTTGTACTGTTAAAAAAAAAAATCCAACTGAGTACATTTGAAGATCTAACTGGCTTTATTTAACAACCACGAATTGGGAAGCATCTCATCTAACAAACAGAAAGGAGCTCCCAGGAGCTATACAAAATAAAAGGCTTTCATAGGCAAAAGATGGCTGGGGGAGGGGCAGTTTCTAACAAAAGAGTGGACTGTTTCAGAAAAAGTCACCTTCCTTTGTGGGAAAGGGTGGGGATATATCATGCAGATCGCTTCATGAGTGCTGATCAGGTAATTCCAGATTGATTCGTTAAAGGTCACCATCCGGGAAAGGCTAAAACTGCAATTACATTAGATATTAAGTCTTGGTTTGCTGACATGTGGCGTAGCACAAGGGACTGCATTTTGAGCCTGTTGTCTCTTTTTTCCTTAAACAGAAACTTAATCCCAAAGGACATCAAAATCAGCAAGGATTGGGGGAAAATCCCAACATGGAATACAAAGATAAGCAATTGAAAAAAAAATGGACAAAGTGATAAACTCTTAAAAAAAAAAAAAAAGAAAATGGAACCTAATTGTATTAAAATGTTAGTTATAACCACGCAGATGCTGTGGGGGGCACAGGACTATATTTCAACTACATGTCCTCAGACTAAAGACAAAAAGAATTGCAAATAAATATTGAATTCTGACTGGCAGGTTTGTTTTACACGGTGCTGAAACCACTTTCAGTGTATTATAGGATTAAAGCAAATAAGTAAATATATTAAGGATAATGGAAACCAATTTTCTCATTATCAGAAAAGAAAGTTATATCCAAAATGAAATGCAACAGCACTTTACTTATTTCAGTGCTACAGGTCAGTTGTTGTCACCCACAGCAGACCTCTTCTAGTCTTCTGGGAAGATTACTAGACAGCTTTAAAGGATTCTAGTATCTTGGGGGTGCCTGGGTGGCTCAGTCAGTTAAGCGTCCAACTCTTTATTTCGGCTCAGGTCATGACCTCATGTTCCTGAGATGGAGCCCCACGTGGGGCTCTGCACTGGGCATGGAGCCTGCCTGGGACTCTCTCTCCCTATCCCCACCCCCCACGCACGTGCTCATGTGCTCTCTCTCTCTTTGTTTCTAAGGAAGGAAGGGAGAAAGAAAGAGAGAAAGAGAGAGAGAAAGAGGAAAGAGAGAAAGAGAGAAAGAAGAAGAAAGAAAGAAAGAAAGAAAGAAAGAAAGAAAGAAAGAAAGAAAG
>NW_022589744.1:12296230-12333109 GCF_004348235.1 Phoca vitulina | reverse complement strand
AAGAAAGAAAGAAAGAAAGAAAGAAAGAAAGAAAGAAAGAAAGAAAGAAGAAAGAAGAAGGAAGGAAGGAATTCTTGAGATGTCTTTGGTGCAAAAAAAGTGGTTTTTTGTTTTGTTTTGTTTTTTAAACTTTTTTCTTTCTTTTTTAAGATTTTATTTATTTATTTGATAGAGACACAGCGAGAGAGGGAACACAAGCAGGGGGAGTGGGAGAGGGAGAAGCAGGCTTCCTGCCGAGCAGGGAGCCTGATGTTGGGCTTGATCCCAGGACTCTGGGATCATGACCCGAGCCAAAGGCAGACATTTAACGACTGAGCCACCCAGGTGCCTCCAAAAAAGCTGTTTTTATTAAAGCATTGGGATAGGACCTATGGACAGAGAGAGCTGCACTGGGGTTGTGATGAATGACTGATTATATATACTTTTTAGTTAGTGGGGGTTAGGGATAGTGTAAGTCTTTAAGGAATTTAGAGCAAGGCTTCCAGGACCTTGAGGGGCTAGCTGCTGTTAAGATAAGGTTCATGAGACCCTTCAGATGTGTATCAGTAGGCCATATGTTCGGAGGATGATTGCTAACATATATCTTGGGGGGGGTGGGGAGTAGAGATAAAGGAAATTTCAAAGGGATTTTTATTGTTTTTTTCTTTTGTTTTTTAAATAGGCTCCACACCCAGCATGGGGCTCAAATTCATGACCCTGAGATCAAGAGTCACATGCTCTAGTGACTGAGCCAGCCAAGCGCCCCTCAAAGGGATTTTTAAAGAAGACTTACGGGATCCAGGAGGTCGCGCTAATGTTACATGGAGGTCGCCCTTTGCCTCCAGCATAGTATTAACATGAAGGCAGTTGAGCTCCTGGAGGAAGGTCACTCTGCCCACCTCAAGTATTTGTCAATGGGCGGCAAATTGTGAGGAGATTTAACTTTTCTACTTTTGCCTTTGTTGTCCACATCCCTAGCATGAGAAGATGTGGCAGAATATGTGAATATATGTATTGATAAGTATGAACATGGGAGTTAATGTAAAAATGTTTATATATTCTGTTACAGAATATAACAAAGTGGGGCTGAGAATTGTTACCACCATTCCCTTCTATATTTGGAAAATAGTACTTTTCTTGTTTTGTTCTTTAAAAAGGAAAATAAAGTTATAAATATGGAAAGGGGCCAGACGATAGTTAACAACGAACCTTGTATATTGGACCAGCATTGGAGGCATCAGTATGCACGTGTGAGACGCAGCTTCGTATGTAAGGGGATATGGATACGTGCCCCCCACACACGCACACGCACGCACACACTTTCCTTGCTCTCTCAGCTGGGAGGGCCTAGAAGCAAGGACACTCCAGTAACAATGACCACATGTAGGGACCAGATCATGGGCTCCTAAACACTGTTTTCCACAAGAAGGAACCAGGGCCTTTTAGAAAAATGGCTGGTTCCCAGCTGAGGTAAGGAAGGCACAAAATGAACCTGGAGCATCTTATGATCCCAGAAAGTAAGGAAGTGCTTAAACCATGGGCAACACATCAAAAGACCATAGAAACCAGCTTGAAGGAGCTCCCGCTGGCTACACACGGGACAATCTGAGACTGAAAAGAAATCATGATAAGGGATTCTTTTTTTTTTTTTAAGTAAGCGCTATGCCCAACTCAGGCTTGACCTCACGACCAGAGATTGAAAGTCACATCCTCTACTAATTGAAAGTCAGCCAGGCATCCCAAAACAAATAATGATAATAATGAATTTCAACACATTCAATAAAATAGGAATGAACAGGTCTATACTGATATAAAGAAATAATAGGGGGAAAAGAAATGCTTTCTCTTACAGTAGAATCCTACCCAAGCGGGGGATGGCCGAGCTGAGCAGGTTCAGCAGTGGAGGGCGTGGGAGTCTTCACCACCTTGAGCGGAGCTAGTCTTTGGGAGTCTTCCCTGGTCACTGTCATTTCAGCTCTTCCAGTGTGGCCACGAGATGGCAGGGCATCCTGCAATGTTTTGGTCATAGCAATGATCATGATCAAGAGATGAGAAAATGCTTGAAGAATGAGTACAGGGAATAGAGGACCAAGAGCAGGGAGCATGGCAATGCAATGCGAAAAAGAACTTTTTGATCCTGCAGAGGAATCTGAAAAGTTAATTACAGGCATACCTCATTTAAAAACAAAACAACACAAAAAAATGCTGCCCGATAACTGTAGGTGAGATGAAGAATTTAGAAAATCACTGATGTAGGAAAGACATTATTAGGGTTTGAAGCCGACAGCCAAGAAAGAATTCTTGAGATGGCTTTGGTGCAAAAAGGTGGTTGTATTAAAGCTCGGGGACAAGTCCCGTGGGCAGAAAAGAGCGGCACCGTGGTCATGAGGAGTGGCCCGTTATATACTTTCAGGTTGGGAGGAGGTTAGGGAGAGCGTAAGTCTCTAGGGAATTTTGGAAGCAAGGTTTCCAGGACCTTGAGAGGGCCAGCTATTGTCGGGAAAAGGTCATTTATTACCATCTAATAAAACCTTAGTCATGAGACCCTTCAGATGTATATCAGTGGGTTATGTGCCTGGGGAATGATTGCCAACACTTATCTTGGGAGTGGTTTAGAGGTAAAGGAAGTTTCCAAAGGAATTTTTATATGTTAAAGTGGACTTACAGGATCCTGGGGTGGCGGGGGCGGGGGGTGTCAGGCTAGGATTGCCTTTTGTCCTTAGCAAAGCATTAACATTGAGACAGTTGAGTCCCTAGAGGAAGGTCACTCTGCTTGTTTCAAGAACTTGTCAATGGGTTCTAGGTAGTAAGGAAATTTAATAATTTTTCTTCTACCTTTGTTTCCCACATCAATCACCATTGGACAAACATCATATTTATAGGTTTAAACAAGAATCATTAATGAATGCTACAACTAATAGATTAAAGTTTGATGAGGAATAAGGTATCTACATAGCCTCAAACTCTTTCCCATAAAATACTTACAAATTACAAAAGGAAGGGGTGCCTGGCTGGCTCAGCTGGAAGATCAGGCGACCTTTGATCTTCAGGTCATGAGTTCAAGCCCTGTGTTGGATGTAGAGCTTACTTAAAATAATAATAATAAATTTTTTTTTTTTTTTTAAAGATTTTATTTATTTGACAGAGAGAGACACAGCGAGAGAGGGAACACAAGCAGGGGGAGTGGGAGAGGGAGAAGCAGGCTTCCCGCCGAGCAGGGAGCCCGATGCGGGGCTCGATCCCAGGACCCTGGGATCATGACCCGAGCTGAAGGCAGATGCTTAACAACTGAGCCACCCGGGCGCCCCAATAATAAAATATTTTTTAAAAAGAGAAGAATTAGTAAACTGAGAGATAGATCTAAAGAAATTTTCCAGGATAGATAAACAGAGGTACAAAAATATTTAATTAAGAGAGGTTTAAAAATATAGAAAATGAAATAAAAACATCTAATATAAGCCAAAAGAGTCCTCCCTCCCCCCACTAAAAAATAAATTAAAAAAGAGAATGGAATTGAGATAATATTAGAAGAGCTAAAGGCAGACAATTGTTGACATGTGATTGAGATATGAATCTTTTTTATTTACCTATTATTATCTTTTTAAGTATGCTCCAAACCCAACATGGGGCTTGAACTGACGACCCTGAGATTAAGAGTCGCGTGCTCTACTGACTGAGCCAGCTAGGCGCCCCAAGATATGAATCTACAGCACAGGAAGCACAATGTATACTAAGCGGGATAAATAAATAAGAAATCCGCATGAGACACACTGTGGCGAAATGCACACCACCACAGATAAAGATCTTTCAAGCAGCCAGAGAGAAAAATGTAGAACACTTACAAAGGACCTATAATTCAATCAGTAGCCAGCTTTTCTCAACAGCCATAATGGAAGCCAGAAGGCAGTAGAATTGTATCTTCAAAGTGCTGAGAGAGAATGTCAACCTTGACGTCTATAAAAGTAGCAAGAACTGGGTGAACCAATGGCTTTTTCAGATGTCTAGAAACTGAGTTTACTACCAACAGAAGTGCACTATAAGGACCTCTAAAGAATGTATTTCTAGAGGAAAGAAAATTGTCCTACCAAAGTCTGAAATGTGAGAAGGAAGCTGAGCCAAAAAAAAAAAAAAAATTTGTTGAATGTAAGATAATAGAAAAAATATAAATATATATTGGTCGCTGCCTCCTCCCCCACCCCAACTCAGCCCACTCCTGATACCCAGCTTCTAGAACCCTTGGAATTCCCTGGGTGAAAGGAATGGCTTTTGTTCTAATGCGGTGACTCTAGGTGGACTCCAGGATGGGGGCTGGTCACCAGAGAGACCGAGCCAAGATTAGAAGCTTGGGATTTTTAGCCCCACCCCCTATCCTCCAGAGAGGGGAGAGGGGCTGTAAATGGATTAATGATCATGCTTACGTGATGAAACCCCCGGCAGTATGGTGTTTGGAGAGTCTCCAGGTGGCCCAACACATGCATGTATTGGGAGGGTGACTCATCCCAACTCCACAGGGACAGAAGCTCATGTGCTGTGGACCCTCCCAGCCCCCACCCTATTATGTCTTCATCTGGCTGTTCATCCGTATTCTTTTATCATACTCCATAATGAACTGATTAAGTAAGTGCTTCCCGGAATTCTGTGAGCTGCCTTAGCAAATTAGTCAAACCCGAGGAGGGGGTTGTGGGAACTCCGATTTCCTGCCCATCAGTCAGAAACACAGGTAGACAACCTGCGCTTGCAATTGGCATCTGAAGTGGGGTGGGGGCCAGTCTCATGGGACTGATGTCGTTTTGGAATATAGGTGAGGTCTGGTGGGGTGAGGTCCGGGGCCGACGACCAAGAAAGAATTCTTGAGACATCTTTGGTGCAAAATGGTGGTTTTATTAAAGCTCGGGGACAGGACCCCTGGGCAGAAAGAGCTGCTGCCCAGGGGTTGTGAGGGGTGGCTGATTATATACTTGGGAGTTGGGAGTAGGGAAAAAGGGAGGTTTTCAAAAGAACTTCCGTCTGCTAAAGAGGACCTACAAAATATTGGAGGCCTTGCCATTGTCAATGTTAAGGTTGTTTTTCCCTCTAGCAAGGCAGTAACATGAAGACAGCTGGGAGCTTCCTGGAGGAACGTCACATGTCCCACCCAGGAGTTGGTGGGGGCAGGGGGGTTTGGGGGGGTGTCAGCTTATGCTTTGTCTTCAGCCAGCCTTCTGCTCCCTCATCAGGACTGAGCCCTTAACCTGTGGAATCTGACGTTGTCTCCAGGTGAATAGTGTCAGGATGGAATTAAACTGAGTTAAACTGTCTGACACCCAGCCGGGTCACAGAATTGTTTGGTGTGAGGAGAAGCCTCACACATTTAGTGACCGCAAGTGTCAGGAGTGAAGTGTTTTGTGTAAAATTAAAGAAACAGGGGTAGACCGGGTTCTTCTGATATAGTAAATATGAAGGAAAACTTAAACAATTTCATGACTATACTAAATCCACTGAACTGTACTCCCTAAAAGATGCAGTGAAATGTTATCTATCTTCCCAGGAAGTAAGGAGAACCTTCAAAAATGCTTGAGTCCATAAGACCCACTCTGATAAAGATGAAAGAATAGGATTCTTCCACCACCTTCACAGGCCACTAAACATATCTAAAAGATTGAACTGGGGGTGCCTGGCTGGCTCAGTCAGTGGAGCATAGGACTCTTGATCACAGGGTTGTGAGTTCAAGCCCCACGTTGGGAGTAGAGATTACTTAAGTAAATAAACTTTTAAAAAAATCTTTGAGGGGCGCCTGGGTGGCTCAGTCGGTTAAGCATCTGCCTTCGGCTCAGGTCATGATCCCGGTGTCCTGGGATCAAGCCCCGCATCGAGCCTGCTTCTCCCTCACCCTCTGCCTAGGCTCCCCCTGCTTGTGCTTTCTCTCTGTTAAATAAATAAATAAAAACTTAAAAAAAAAAATCCTTGGGTTGCCTGGGTGGCTCAGTTGGTTAAGCATCCAACTCTTGATCTCAGCTCAGTTCTTGATCTCAGGGTCCTGAGTTCAGGCCCCATATTGGGCTTTGCACTGGGCATGGAGCCTACTTAAATTAAAAAAAAAAAAAATCTTAAAAAAAATAAAAGATTATCCTACATTTCACGTAGGAAGGGGGAAAAAAATAAGCAAAAGCAATGATCATTTACTGTTCATCAGCTATAGTCCTTTGTATGACCTGTGCGTCCAAGGAACACACAAGCCTGTGGGAAGGGGGAATAAGGCACATGCTGCTGAGAAAGGTAACAGGCTTAAGCCTGAAAAAAAGGTGAAGTCTCTTTATCTGGCATTTCTGATGCAATCGTTGAGCAACCTCCTGATGGATCATCAGAAGCATAACTCCGACCTCGCATGAATAACAGACTATTGTAGGGGACCCACCCAAATGCCCTGCCAAGGGCCCATGTGGCCGCGCCCAGGCTGTTGGCTGACATCCGTGCCCTTCTCTGGAGGATTGCCCTTGGCAGATGGGACCCTCCACCCTGCACCCCATTCCTGGAGGCCAGTGCCTCATTAAGGGACTACAAAGTCCTGTCCCCTTGCTTAGGTCAGGACAATTCTGTGGTGTCATCTATGCTTGGGTCCCCACGTCTAGACTTTACCTGAGACCTCATCTTGATTGTACATTTCCTCTCCCCCTTCTGGGTATTTTCTGAAGACCCTCTGTTGATAAACCACGTGCCACCAAATCCCTGCCTCAGGCTCTGCTTCTGGGAAGCCAACCTGAGACAGAGCCCTTTCTGGGCTTGAACCTTGAACCCACACAGCTGATTCTAATTCTGGGGAGAGGGCAACACCTTTAAGCAGAGGTTAGTTTGTTATATCTGGTCTCACAATATTATCCGGTTGCTCTTTCTTGCTATAATGACACTCAACCAGAAATACATTTCAAATTGGCTTTCTTTTTTTTTTTTTTTTTTAAGATTTTATTTATTAGAGAGAGTACATGCATGCAAGAGCAGGGGCAAGGGCAGAGGGAGAGGGAAAGAATCTCAAGCAAACTCCCCGCTGAGCGTGGAGCCCCACCCTGGACGAGTTCATGACCCTGAGATCACCACCTGAGCCAAAATCAGGACTTGGACGCCTCACCAGCTGAGCCACCCAGGTGCTCCTTGAACTGGCTTTCTGGAAAGTCTAGCTCTCTCACAAATTTGAAGTAAAATGTTGACAGGAACATATGGTGCCACGAGAGAAATTGTTGTACTAAATAGCTCCAAGTTCACACTTCTGAACCCTAAGGCCTCTTGCCAGCAGGACTCAAAGCCTCCCCAGGAATGGAGCTGTTTACCAACGGGTGGAGTCACGGTTTGTCCTTTCCAGGGTGCAGCTCACAGTCTTGCACAAATTCCAGTCTCCCTCCTTTCCTGGTCTTTCTGGAGTCCCGGATCAGGTACTCACCCTGTTCCTAACCGCCGCCCCCCCCGCCCCGCCCATGGGTAACGCTGTTCCCCCTTTCTCATCTCTCCTCGGGCTCATGTTGCTATGTCAATAGATTTAGGGGATTTGAAAGATGAAGTTGTAACTGTAACACTGCCCACAATTTTCTACTTTGTCCACCTCTGTTGCACCCAGCTGCCACAGAGATCAAGAGAGATTAAGAAGCAGGATGGAGGTTCCTGCTGGTAAAGGAAGGCGTCAGTTTACTGAGGAGAGGATGGCGGCTACTGGGGCTTCTCCCCATGGTGGGCCTCACACACCCTTTGACTTGTATAGAAAGGAAAGGTTCAAGTCAAACACTGGCTTCCCAGGAGAAAAGTACCCCTTACCACACTTGAGGATTTATACTTGTCCACAAAATTGTTTGCAAATCAGTTTATACTAAAACGTGGCAGGCTTGGGGCGCCTGGGGGGCTCAGTCGGTGAAGCGTCTGCCTTCGGCTCAGGTCATGATCTCAGGGTCCTGGGATTGAGCCCTGTGTCAGGCTCCCTGCTCAGCCGGGAGTCTGCTTCTCCCTCTCCCTCTGCCCCCCCAACTCCACCCCCCCACCACCGCTCGTGCTCTCTGTCTCATAATAAAATCTTAACAAAACAAAACAAAACACCATGGCATTCTCTGGATTATCACCTTCTGGGCAGTCACACAGAGCAGTGGTATGCTTGCGCCCTGGGGACCGGGAAACCATAGGCTTCCTTTCTTTCTTTTTTATTTTTCCCCCTGACCCCCTTCACACACACACACACACACACACACACACACACGCACACATGCATGCACACACACACAAAAAGATCTCAAAGCACGTAGCACATGCAGGGTGACGCATGACAGAGTTTCCATCATTAGGTGACGGTAAGTGCAGGGAAAAACATGGCCCCGCATGCCCTTTCATTCCATGTAGGCACCACACTCCTTCCGAATGAAAGACAAACTTGGCAGAGCCAAACCCATGTCATAGACGGGGAATTTCTCGCCCACAGATGCCTGACTGATCTAAGGGTTGTCTTGGGGTATCCCCAAACTGCAGTGACTGTCAGTATCTCAGAGTTAGGGGCTAATGAAATCAGAAAAATCACTTTAGGTGATATGATTTGGGTCTGAAAGAGAGGTTTGGCGAGGAGGCATTTGGGGCGAGGGAATAGGTAGGTTTCTGACTTCAGCGGATACCATTTCGACAAGCAGAGCATCATCCATCACAGCGCCTGGCTGGGTATAGAGACGCAAGTCAGCTCTCGCTGGGGGCCTTTATGAACTTACCAATACACCCACACAGGAGCCTCTTCCCTCTGCCTTCCTGTCTTCCAGCCTCCAGTGCTGGCAACTAGAGAGTCCACGTTAGCATTGGGTGAACTCTCTCTTCTTTTTAACCTGTTCTCGCCATTGGGAGCTTCTTGGTCCCTGGAATTTCAGAGTGTGGCCAGGAGAGGCCTCCGTGCCTGGCTTTGCAGAGATAATCCCACCTGGGTGTCTGAGAGTCCTTCTAACCTGCAAACCCAGCTCCCTCAGATCAGGAAATCCTTTACCATTTACCTGTAATGTACATTTTCATTGTCTTTTCTGGGTGTCAGCTTCTCCCCCAGATCTCTCCCCCACCCCAGTCTGCTTTATAATTCACATCTTAAAAACAGGGTTGTTGTTGTTGTTGTTGTTTCCCTGTGTAAATTATTTGGATCTCAACAAAGGCTATCTTCTTTTTTCAGATTGTCTAGTGAATTTTTAAATTTAAAAAAATCATGGGTTTTGTGTTTCGTTTTTAATCTCAGAACTTTTTTTAAGTTGTTTAAAGTTTTTTGTTTGTTTGTTTAAGTTGTTTAAAGTTGTTTAAAACTGTTCTAACAAAACCCCCTGGAAAGGATTTGTGTTACCCTAGAGTTAGAGCTCCCATCAGCCCCTCCCTCTCTCGCTCACTGCGGTGGGTGGCGCTGGTGGTTCAACTTGACCTCCCTCGATTGTGCAATCCTTCTTCTAAATTAGCCCTCTCCTTTGGCTTGCTTAGAGCTCTGTATTTTCTCAGCGACCAGGCCAGGTATCGAGGATCTGAGAAGTGAGGTAAGAACAACAGTTTCCACATTTGTGGGCAAGATGTGAACGAACAGGACACCACAAGCCCTGTCTTGAAGCCCAGGCAGGAAGTGCTCACAGCTCAGGGGCTCTCGGCAGCTCTACCCCAACGGCAGAGCCCTAAGCACACCCGGCTGCCTGTGAGGCTGCCCTCCAGGCCTTCCAAAATCTGAAGGCTTAAAGGCTCGTAATTTTATGGACCAGTAGTTGGGGCCGGGGTCAGCTTCCCTCTGCTCTGGCCCAGGGTGACCCCTGCAGGTGCAGACATCCAGGGGCTGGATTGGGGTTGTGGTCCATGATGGCCTCCCTCCTGTCTGGGAGGTCATGTCGGCCCTGGCTCCTGGCCGGGTGTCTCCATCCCCTTCCGTGCAGCCTCTCATCCTCGAGGAGGCTACAGCAAGCTCCTGGACGAGGACCCAAGAGCACACGAACAGAACCCGCAAGGTCACTGGAGGCCGATTGTCAGAAGGCACACAGCGTCATTTGGGCCACATTCAGGTAGTCGAAGAAAGTCACAAGGCCAGTCCAGAGTCAAGGTGTGGAGAAATGGACTTGCGCTCTTATTGGGAGGGGTGTGTGCATTCTCCGATGGCAGGACCTGCGGCGCCTGGTGACGCAGGGTTCGCACGCCTAACACTGCTCTCACTGTCTGGGGCCTGGCGGGATGGGCAGACACAGAGCTTCACCAAGAAGGGCCCAGTCTTTCTCACGGTCTGGTGTCGGTCCCCAACGGTCTGCACGGGGCCATAACAGCCCACCTTTGTATGGTGCTTCCTCCGTTTCTCGAACTGCACATTTAGTGAGATAGCAATCTTTATTGGGACTATTGTCATTCCCACGTTACAAATGAGGACAATGAGGCATAAGGGAAGAGTTTAGAGGACTTGTCCCAGCCCACACAGCAGCACTGAGATTGTGGCTTTGCAAGCCACCCTGTGGAGCATTCTACTCCATCACCTTCTGAAGGTCCGCCTCCAAGGCACCTGGAGGTATCTTCCTCCTTGGCACTTCTCCCTCCTTCCTTGTCTAATCCCAGGAATTCAGGGGCATAGTGGCTGGAGCATACATCCCTGCCTCTCTCTCTCCCCAGCTGCCACTCTGAAGTCATAGAGCAGCCAGGGAGGCCAGCAGATGGGGCTTGGCAAGGACATCTGAACCCAGGGTTCGCTGGGGAAGGAAGCACCTAAGCATTGGGTTGGTTTCAGGGCTGAGGTGCGGACTGTCACCGGGACTCAGCCACAGGAGACGGGGCAGGCACGTGCAGTTTCGAGGTACTGACTGAAGGCCATTGGTTCACATTTCCCTCACACACACCTATGTATATACACACACACAAAATTTCAGTGTACTCTCATGTATTGAGCCCAGCTATCAGAGGGCACCCTCACCGCAAATACAGCGAAGTCCAGATAGGTGGTCATGTCGCTAGGCAGGTGAGACGGTGGCCAAATCTTGCCACTGGAACTGTCCTTTAGGGACAACTGTGTCTAGGCTACCAGGTATCTGCCAACAGTCCAGTGGACTTTTATATAAATCACATCAGCGGCTAGCTGAGTGCAAGGTGAATTTGGGAGGACAAACTGGGAGTCAGGGAAGTGAGTTAGAAGACAGTTATAATCCCTATGGCTATTGGCCACTTATAGTAGAGGTGGAGAAATGAGCAGATTTGCAAAATATTTAGCATCAAGATGGCAAATGGGTTAGATTTGGATTCCAAACTAATAAAAAAAAAAAAATAGTCACTGTGGAGGCGCCTGGCTGGCTCAGTCGGTACAGCATCCGACTCTTGATCCCAAGGTCGTGAGTTCAAGCTCCACGTTGGACATGGAGCCTACTTAAAAAAAAAGGAAAAAAAAGATTAACGATAAAATCATTTTAAGTTCTGTAATTTTAACATTTTTGTTTCCTATTGTTACCAAGACCAATTATAATTGCACAAAATTTTATCAGTTGCACTGTGTGATACAAGTGGGCAAATTAGCTATTGTCAAAACTAGTTTCTCATTTCATATAAAATAACATTTATGTTTTTCAAGAAATTGACATTTTCAAGAGGTTGGAAAAAAAAAAAAAACCTTCCCATTAATAAGCCTATAGAAAAATATAAAAAAAGAAATCTTTTAACTCTTGAAAGGCATTAGGTTCTAATTGTTTGAGTCACAAATGCTAATCCATATTCTGACTGATCCAGAACATCCCAGCTGATATTCAAAATTTGGTCATCAAATGTGTTTTCTTTTCGCAAGCTCAGTTCTACTCAGCTTCAATTCAGTGCATCAATTTGTCTTTTTATAAATACTTGAAATACAACTGGGACAATTTTCATCATGGCTTTTTTTTTTTTTTTTCATAAAACAGTTAATCATCTAAAAGAGGTTTTGATTGAAATGACAAAACCAGCCTCTGATACATAATTAGAATATCTAATAAATTTTGATTAGAAACTTGCTTGAAATTCATGCCACTTCAGAGACTGAAAAATAAAAATTGATTTTAGTAAAAATGTATTTTTACAAAGATGCTTACACAAGATTGTTTCAGAACACAGAGTACTTCATGTTTTGAAGTGTTTCTGGTTTTATAAAGCCGTAATCCATCCACATCTTAAGTGAAAAGTATGTATATATATTTTTCAAGACTTTAATTCAACTTAATGATGACCTTATGTTTCTCAAAAAAACTAAGGCTATTTCACATGTAGACAAAAGAAAAAATAACTTCTTATTTTAGAAAATTTCAAACATATACAAAAGTAGAAGAGTATAATGAACTCCCACTGCACAGCTTGTATGAATAAACATTGATGTAATTATTAATATAATTATCAACTCATAGCCAATCTTCTTCCATCTGAAGCTCCCATGCCTTCCTCACTTACAGCTCAGATTGGATTTTTTTTTTTTTTTTTAGATTTTATTTATTTATTTGACAGAGAGAGACAAGCGAGAGAGGGAACACAAGCAGGGGGAGTGGGAGAGGGAGAAGTAGGCTTCCCACTGAGCAGGGAGCCCGATGTGGGACTCGATCCCAGGACCCTGGGATCAGGACCAGAGCCGAAGGCAGATGCTTAACAACTGAGTCACCCAGGTACCCCCAGATTGGATTATTTTAAGCAAATCCCATGCATCATATTGTTCATCTGTAAATACTTCAGTATGTTTTACTAACACATAAGAACTCTTTAAAAATCACCACAATACTATTATCACATCTAAAAAAGTGAACAATTCCTTAGATTCATCAAATAATCAGTTTGTATTTCAAATTTCCTTGATTCAACAATAGAATTTTAAGATAACAAATCAACAATGAAGCCAACATTAAGTTAAAAAACACTGCCAGAGGGGCGCCTGGGTGGCGCGGTCAGTGAAGCATCTGGCTCAGGTTGTGATCTCAGGGTGGTGAGATGGAGCCCCATGTCCAGCTCCATGCTCAGCATGGAGTCTGCTCGAGAGTCTCTCCCTCTCCCTTTGCCCCTCCCACTCATGCTCTCTCTCTCTCTCTCTCTCAAATAAATAAATCTTAAAAAAAAAAAAAAGTCGGGGCGCCTGGGTGGCTCAGTCGTTAAGCATCTGCCTTCGGCTCAGGTCATGATCCCAGGGTCCTGGGATCGAGCCCCACATCGGGCTCCCCGCTCAGGGGAGAGCCTGCTTCTCCCACTCCCCCTGCTTGTGCTCCCTCTCTTGCTGTGTCTCTCTCTGTCAAATAAATAAATAAAATCTTTAAAAAAAAAAAAATCATTACAAGGAGTGCCTGGGTGGCTCAGTAATTAAGTGTCTGCCTTCGGCTCAGGTCATGATCCCAGGACCGTCCTGGGATCGAGCCCAACATTGGGCTCCCTGCTGAGCAGGGAGCATGCTTCTCCCTCTCCCTCTGTCCCTTCCCCTGCTTGTGCTCTTTCTCTCTCTCTCAAAGAAATAAATAAAATATTTTTAAAAATCATTGCAAGATTAGAGACACATACAGACTGAAAGTGAGGGATGGAAAAACATTTGCCATGTAAATGAAAATGAGAAAAATAAGTCAGGCTAGCAATTCTTACACTGGACAAAATAGACTTTTTTTTTAAGTTTTATTTATTTATTTGATAGAGAGAGAGAGAGAGCACAGCAGGGGGAGCGGCAGGCAGAGGGAGAGGGAGAAGCAGGCTCCCCACTGAGCAGGGAGCCCGATGCGGGGCTCGATCCCAGGACCCTGGGATCATGACCTGAGCCGAAGGCAGACGCTTTACCCACTGAGCCACTCAGGTGCCCCTCAGACAAAATAGACTTTAAACTGACTGTGTTGGGGCACCTGGGTGGCTCTGTCAGTTGAGGATCTGACTTTTGGTTTTGGCTCAAGTAATGATCTCAGGGTCCTGGGATTGAGCCCCATGTCCAGCTCTGCAGTCAGCAGGGAATCTGCTAGAGATTCTCTCTCTCCCTCTCCTTCTGCTCTCCCCCTGCTCACACGCTCTCTCTCTCTCTCTAAAATGGATAAATAAGTCTTTTAAAAAAAATGAAAATAAGTATAATGAAGACTATAACAAGAGACAAAGAAGGACCTTATATAACAAAAAAAGGATCAACCCAACAAGAGGATGTAACAATTGCAAAAACCATTATAAGAGCCTGACTTCAGGGGTGCCTGGCTGGCTAAGTCCATAGAACATGCAACTCTTGATCTTGGGGTCATGAGTTCAAACCCCACGTTTGGCCTAGAGC
Source organism: Phoca vitulina (assembly GCF_004348235.1). Lineage (NCBI taxonomy): Eukaryota > Metazoa > Chordata > Mammalia > Carnivora > Phocidae > Phoca > Phoca vitulina. The sequence goes on along the minus strand of NW_022589744.1, from coordinate 12,318,915 downwards.
TCACTTCAAAAAAAAAAAAAGATGGACTTCAGCATGGCAATATGAGGGACTCCACAGACCCAGTGTCCAGAGAGACAGGTGAAAAGTATAAAAGGGCAACCATTTACAGTATGTAGAAGTGGTCCTAAAGGCATACACAAATGAAGAAACATCTATTCAAGAAAATCCACTAGGATTTTAGAAGAGTGTGTGGTATTTGAGCCCAAACTGTTCTCGCTCTCCCTACCCCCGCTCCAGATCGGTGCAGCCGAGAACCCAGGGCCCCTCTCCCCTCTCAGCTCCCTGTCAGAGGGTTTCTCCCGGGGAGGAACAGGAAGGACATCAGCATCTGTCATCTTGCACCAGCTCCCTGTTGTTGAGACTAAGTTCTGGGTAAGTGTGGCCAAGAGGTGGGGACTCCCTTCTTCTGTTAGGCCCCCACTCGTGGAATGGAGGCTGCGTTGAGAGTGGTGTCACGTTGAGCGTTGTCGTCCCTGCCTTGACTCGTTAAGGTGGTGGTTTCACGCCGGGAGAGGCAAGCTGCCTCCCATCCTTCACGTGCTCAACCCCTAAATGTATCACTCAGAGAGAAGCACACCGTTGTCCCCACCCCAGCTCCAGAGCCCTGGCTCAGAGATTTGGCGGGGGGGGGGGGGGGGGGGGACAGAAGCAGCCTATAACATACATAGGTCCTAATCACTTCCCAAAGGAACTGACTTTATTTGCAAAGAGGGTGGAGAAGTTCAAGCCTAAGGGTGCTCTCAGAAACAGTGGAGGTTGTGGTGAAGGGAACTGAGAGCAGATTGGTAGATTTGATGAAGATCAAGTGTAAGCCAGCGGGTTTGCAGGAGAGAACCAGGGAAAGCGACAGCTGGTAGGAACCCTCCTGAGTAGGAACACTAACTTCAGGTGCTACTCCTTCAGAGGAGAGGGAGTCTATCGAGAGCAATTTCTGCCCCAGGGCATTATTATAAACCATAGAGCAATCAGAGAGCAATTAATGGAACCGAACAGCTGGATATGGTCAGGGAAAGAGGTGCAGCGAGCCCAGCCCAAGTCGCTGCCAACCTAGGGTGACATACAACCCAAACCACACTTCCCTGCGGGGCAACATCAAAGGTTTAACACTTCATGGGAGTCGGGGGTGGGAGGCTTCACTAAAATAAGCCAGCCAGTCATTAAACAAGCAAATAACATGCCTGAGATGGGGAGTGGGGGTCCAGTACCCAGAGTTGCTACAATATATTATCTAAAGTGTTCAGTTTCCAACAAAAACGTATGAGACAAGCAAAGAAGCAGGAAAGCAGGACTCTGCTCTCACACTGGAAAAAGGCAGCTGCAGGAACTGCCTGTGGCTGTGGCCAGATGTTGGATTTAACAAAGACCTGAAGTAGCCATGAGGACACTGTCACATTCAGATTCAGAGGCAGATGTAGCAGCATTAGAATGGAAAACGTCTGCTCTCTCGGGAATGATGAAGGCCCCTGGTGGCGTCAACGGGGTGGGGGGGCAACAGTCTCAGGGGTGCGGTAGGTAGCCACAGAGACGGCATGGACTTGCCCCAGCCAGAGTGGAGCAGGAGGGGGGCTGGAGCTGACCAAGGACCGGGAAATGGGAGGTGTAGAGAGCTCGGCTGAAGCTGAACACGTCGTGGCACCATTCTACTCTGGAAGGAGGTACTCCCAGCCCCTGTCAGCCAGGCCAGGGTGCAGGCAGCAGGGTGGAGGGCACACTGCACAGGCAGATCTCAGAGCGTGAATCCAGGTGAGGGTTTTGCTGGGCAGAAAGCCAGGAACACAGGGGAATCGGGGTTATGATGAGACAGTAGCTCAGATGATGACCCCCAGGGGTCATAATCTTTCCTGCCTGGACAGGAAAGAAAGCTTCAGGGCTGACGTGCTGGGAGGCATGCAGGGGCAGAGAGATGGAAGCTGGGTGAGGTTGTAGGTGAGGAATAAGAACACTGGGTGGACAGGGCGCCTGGGTGGCTCAGATGGTTAAGCGTCTGCCTTCGGCTCAGGTCATGATCTCAGGGTCCTGGCATCGAGCCCCGCATCGGGTTTCCTGCTCAGTGCAGAGCCTGCTTCTCCCTCTGCCTCTGCCATTCCCTCTGCTTGTGCTCTTCTGTCTATCTCTCTGTCAGATAAATAAATAAAATCTTTAAAAAAAAAAAAAGAACACTGGGTGGACAGATGGGAGGCCTTGGTCTGAGGTATTAAAGGCATAGGAGGTAGACTGGAGTCATTAACACAGGAGGTGGGGGGCCAACTCCCACACAGGAGGAGAACTCCCCCCACACACACACCTTAAGGCTGGAGTCCAGACAGGTGGAGGCTGGGCTGTGGTGGGAGTCAAGCTTATAGGTTTAAAGATGGAAAGTTGAAGAAATGAATAGTTGGCACTGAATGACACTTTAGACCAGACGGACCTAACAGATATATACAGAATATTCCATCCAGAAACAGTGGAATACACATTCTTTTCAAGTGCACATGGAACATTCTCCAGGATAGATCACACATTAGGCCACAAAACAAGTCTCAGTAAATTTGAAAAGACTGAAAGAAGAAGGAGGAGGAGGAGGAGGAAGAGGAGGAGGAGGAGAAATTAATAGTGATTCCCTTTTTCTCTATGAAGTAGGAGAGACATTTGGTGAGAGCAAGGGTGGGCGAGGGATTCACAGGCTCAGAGAGAGGGTCTGACGTTTTATTAACCACTGAAGAAAGGGGATAAGGTGCTGATCAAGGGATAAGTGACATCTACAGGGATTTTGAGGACTAAAACCCACAAAGGTGGAAATGAAAGACTTGAAGCCATTGATTCTGAGTAGTGCCCGTCAAGAGGGTAGCAAGGTGCAGCTCACCCTGAGGGCAGTCTTGGAGTGAAGGGAAGAACCGTCCCATTGTGAGTGCCCTCCTGTGACCCCCCCCTGAGTTGGCCCACATAGGAGGAGGTGAGCCTGAATGACCCATTCCTGCCCAGAGGCGCGGGCCCCAGCTTCTCGGGAAGTCTCGCAGTGGGACAGATACCTGTTGCTGCACCCAGACTTGCTCGCATACGTGAAGGACAGGTGAGGGCAGAACATTCCTGGAAGGGATGGGGTCCCTTTCATCCTTGAAGTTCCTGACAGCTGGGGGCTGCGGTATTTCACAAGCTTTGGAGGCCTAAGACCCTGGACTGCCTGCTGGAGAATATACCCTCCCACCTACTGCTCACTCCCGCGGAGGGCTCTGTTTCAAGGGCGGGGCGGGGGGGTGTGCAAAGCTGCCCTGCCCTTCTAAGTGACGCCCTACCTGGTGACACCAGAGGCCCTGGCGGCCCAGGACAGTCACCAAACGAGGGGAGGAATGGTCTCAGCTCCCCCCATCCATTCCACCCCGGCGGGAGTCCTACCTACCCCGCCCCTTCCACCTCCAACCCAGGGTCGGCGCCTCCATCCTCCCCGCCCCGCCTCAGCCGTCCTCGAGAACGCGCCCCTCATTTCTGCCGCACTTCTGGAAGGAGCCGAGGTGCCGGGGCCAGACCCACAGGTCCTGAGGGTCCTTCCGAGGGGAGCCTCCCTGCCGCGGCTTTCCCGGCGTCAGGCGAGCGGAAGCGGCGGGCGCGGGCCGGGAGCCAGCAGTGCGCGGCCCACCCGGCAGGTGGCGGCGTCTCCCGGCGCCCCGCCCCCCTCGCCGGCCCCCCGGCCCGCGCGCGCCTGCCCTTGACCGCAGCGGGACAGCGGCCGGCCCAAACCCCGGCTCGCCCAGGTGCCCGGGGCGGAGAGCAGCGCCGGAGGGGCGCGGGCAGCTCCGCGAGCCGGGGGGCGACACGCACGCTCCCGGGGCCCGCCGACGCGGCCCCCGAGGGTGCTGCGAGCCCGGGCAGGAGCGGAGCGGCAGGGCGCGGAGGCGCCGCGGGGGCTGGAGGAGGGCAGGGCGGCAGCCTCGGGGAGGCCGGCCCGGCTCACCCGGGCCTCTGCCCTCCGCCCGGGACGGCGGCGGACCGGGCGCCCGCGGGCCAGGGCTGCATGGGGCTCCCGCGCGGCCGCCTCTTCTGGCTTCTGCTCCTGCTCGCGGCTGCCTGCTCGGGGATCCTCTTCACTCTGTACTCCTCGGCAGTGGGGCCGTACCCGGGGCCCCGGTCCGGAGCCAGGTAGGGGCTGCGGCGCGGTCCGACCGGGGGGTGGCTCAGGAGACGCGCAGGGGACGCGCGGGGCGCCCACCCGGGCCCCTCCGTCCACCCGCCGCGTTGGCCTCGCTGGGGTGGCTCGCAGCGGGGACTCGGGCCGCGGCCTTTTGTCCCCAGAGCCTCCACCCGGGCGACCAACCTGCGCTGCCCGGGCCACAGCCTCTGCCGGGGTCCGAGAGGGACCTCGCCCCTTGCGCAGCGGCCACTCGCTCCCCAAAGCCTTGTGGGTTCATTACCTCCGGCCGTGATTCGAAACACTTTTTCTATTGTCCAGATTTGGCTGGGTCGTCTGAGTCAGATAAAAACAGCCCCGTTTGTGTCAGGTAGGCTCCCTCCCTAACGTCACATTCCTCTGACTCTACTTTTGGGGGAGGGACCCGAGACTCCCGGTTCCAACTTTGCCGGGATCCTCGGCGCGACCGCGGCGGCTCGCCTTTCCTGCTCGCTCGGTCTGCGCCCTCCCCGCGCCCGGCGCCCCGCTCTTGCCCACGCGCTGTTTGCTCTGTTTATTTTGGATCAAGCGCCGTCTGGGCGCGATCCGGCGAAGCGGCGGACTCCCCCCGGGAACAGGGCAGAGCCTGGGCTCCATCCAAGTTCCCCTTCTCGAGCCTCCTCCGGGCTCCCCTCCCTCCCGCTCGCCCAGCGCACCTTCCTTGCATTTGTGCTCGGCGAGGATAAACCTACGAGCCTGTGTTTGGTGGGTGATGGTGCCAGTTACTGAGGAAGCCTCCGAAGAATTTGGTTTTCCGTCTGGGAGGCGGATCGAGCTGTGCGGGAGTCTGGATTTGGGAGGCCACGAGGGCCCCCACAGGCTCGCCCACCGGCCTCGGGGCCGCGCTCTCCCTTCAGAGCACTTTCCCACCTGCGCGCCCCTCCCGAAACCTTGCTCCAGGCATAAAGGGATGAAAGGAAAGTCATCTGTTCTCAGGAAACGTGGTCAAAAGGCAGCTAAAGTTGCGAAGCAATACGAAACACCTGCAACTCATTATGAGCCCAGTCCCACTAGAACGAAGGGTGTTCTAGCCGCTGGTACCTGGAATTACTTCACCCCCCTGTAGTCAGAAATTGCGTAAGGTGAGCGACTGAAAATTTGAGGGTGTTAAGAAAGAGAATCCTTTGTGAATTTTATGTAAAGATGTTTTGAAACACATTTCAACATCCTTTGAAAGTATCTAATAAACTTTAAATGTGAGGTTGTTGAACATCCATTATGCCTCAACAAAGTTTTTAAAGGTCTTTCATCTTTTATTTATTTTTTATTTTTTTTTTAAAGATTTTATTTATTTATTTGAGAGAGAGCACATGAGAAGGGGGAGGGTCAGAGGGGGAAGCCGCGGGACTTGATCCAGGGACTCCAGGATCATGACCTGAGCCAAAGGCAGTCGCTTAACCAACTGAGCCACCCAGGTGCCCTAAAGATCTTCCATCTTTTAAAAAGCTAGTACAAGCCAAGAACTTGTCCGTTTTCTTGCTGTTCCCCTAATGTTGGCGATGTAGCTGAACCCCGGGGGTTGGCTGGGAGGGCCTCACTGTAAGAGGAGGGTATTTAGTGCCGGGAGAGGTGGGAAACTGGACCGTCTGGAGCAACTGGGAGCAGGCTGTGTGACCGCCCCCCACCACCGCCCACCTGGGGTGGGAAAGCAGATGGCCTGGCTAGCTGGAGAGCCCCGGGAGGGATGAGGGGTGGTGTTGGGACCCGGTCTTAACCGCACCTGACAGCTCTCATTGAAGGCTAGAGAGTGGAACCCAGCCCAGGAATTTACCCATGGCAGAAGAATCTGGGTCAGGAGTTTCCAGGCATTGGGATAGCTAGACTTGTAAAAATAAATAAATAAATAAATAAATCTTTTTCATTGGTGGGGGAGGGGGCAGTGGTGAGGATAGATCTAGGCCACCACTTAGCTGCCGGTATCTGTTGTCAACATTATTTTGTAAAAGAAAGGACATCCGAGGGCCCAGAGTTCCTAAGCATGCGATCGAAATTGAGTAGATTTCTTTTCATGAGAAATGGCAGTTTGGCTTTCCCCGGTTTCAGTCACCCCCAGGCACACCAGGTCTGGGAGCACATCAGCCTCCTCCTGACATAGAGACAGAGGTCGGTAGGAGCCTAATGGTAGTCAACAATGTGGCCACCGCTCCCCTCCGTCTCTTCACCTGGCCTAGTTTGTCATCTCCCACTGTCACAAGAAGGGTGATATTTACCGAGTAAGATATTTACAGAGACCACACTCACGTTATATTGTTACGATCGTCCTATTTTATTATCAGTTATGGTTGTTAATCTCTTACTGTGCCTCATTTATAAATTAAACTTTATCATTCGTATGTATGTAGAGGAAAAAACATAGCTTGTACGGGGTTCGGTACTATCCACAGTTTCACCCACTGCAGGTCTTGGAGCTTACCCAAGCAGAGGGGAGGTCTACGGTGCAGGGTCCTTATTTCTCCTCAGGCCGGTGACACTTCTGGGAGGGGCATAGGTGGACTGGCTCCCTTGCCCACCCCTTCCAGGCTCTCCACGCAGGTGTGTCTAGAAGCCCTGGGATTCCTAAGGAGATCTGGGAGAAGTTACTGAGCACGGAGGGGTGCTCTGGAGATGAGCAGGCCTCCCTGAGGCTGGGGTGTTCAGGACAGCAAAACAGAACTGGGGTGGGGGGCTCTCCAGCCCGTCCCCAAGCTGCCCTGGCCAGCAGCTCCCTCATCTGGTTCTCAAACCTGGTTCACGCTAGAATCACCTGGGGAGGAAGCCTAGACCGGTCAGATCAGAACTACAGGGGTGAGGCCCTGGGCGCAAGGTGTTTTTCAAAAGCTCCCTGGGGATTCTCACCGGCCCTAACTGGGGTCCCAGTTCCTCTTCAAAGGGGGTCCTGTTATGCTGAGGAGAAGAACTACAGGATGGGGGGGGCAGGTGGCCATCCGAGGGGGAAAGAGGGATGCGGGAAGGAATCATCCCTGCTCTTCCCCGGCTGCCCCTCCAGGGTCCTCTGGAAACCTGAAGTGAGGCAGGTCGCACGCTCCCTTGTGGCCCAACTGGCTCAGCACTGTCAGAAGCAAAAAAAAAAAAAAAAAAAGCAAGTAACAAGAGACCTTTATTTCCTTGCAAACTGCCTCCTGATCCAAAATCTTCCCCACCTGCTTTCTTGTGACTGAGGGGGTGGGGGGAGGCGGGGGTGGGTGGGAGACAGGAGTCTAGGAGAAGCCTGACACCCTTTTGAATAGGCAAAGGCCCCTAGTCCTTCCGTTCTGTTTGCTGTGTCCTCTGATGTAGGGGCCGCCTGGCAGGTGGGAGTAGGGGTGGAGAGTAACATCAGCCCCTTCCCTCCCTCCCGAAGGGACACGGTCATAGAGGTTGTCACAACAAGGTCCTTTCCCTTCTTCCTTTAGGTAACAATAGCTACCATTTAGAGGACGCTTTTTGTATGAGATAATCTTGAGTCTCTATGTGAACCCTTCCAACAACTGGAGATGTGATATGATTAATAATGATAATTAATCACTTGATTATATCTGCGGTCCAGACGGAGACACTGAGGCTCTGAGAAGTAACTTCCCTAGATCACGGGATACAAACCTAGGGAGTGAGGCTTCAGACCCCTGGCCTCCACGGGGAGCCACAGGGCAGGAGCCAGGAACAACGGCAGGACGACTGACCCCAAGAGGAAGGGGGACCACGTCAGTCATCTGGGACCAACCCTTCTGGGGCCTTGGCAGGGAGCTCCCTCAGATGGCGGCAGGGGGCTGGCAAGCTTGCCTAGTGTATGTTTTCATCCTTGAACCAGATCTCACTGTTCTGTAAACTCCACATTTCTGCCGCTTGCCATGGGATTTCTTGGATTTCTGGGTTTAGAAGGCTGAGCAAAACATACTAATGTGACAATATTTTTGTTCCTAAAGAGGGAGACATGGGCAAAAATCAGAGCCTGGCAAGATCAAAGGAATGCCATCTTTGACTTTGACAGGCTTTGTCAGCCCCTGGAGCTAAGAGTCAGACAGAAGTTTCCGAGGGACAGGTCCGACGCCTGCTTTACTTCTGCTTCTCCCCCAGGAACGCCACATCGTCTCGAGCATTCTTTGGACGCAAGGCATCAAATGCCGGAACAAGAAAGGTACAATGGTCGACTCTTCTGGCAGTCGAGCATCTTCAAGTTAACGGGGAGGAGGGGCCAAAGAAGAGCAAACAAGAACATTCTTGTGAGACTGTTGGGCAGGAGCTCTCTGGACCCTCTAAACATGACATGTCAAGCTGAGCAGCCAGCCAGGCCTGGCCACCAGGGTTCCCTGCACCCCAGGAGCAGAGAAGGGGTGTAGCCAGGAGAAGAGTTCTTAGGAAGTCTTAACTTTTTTTTTTAAAGATTTTATTTATTTGACAGAGAGATAGCAAGAGCAGGAACACAAGCAGGGGGAGTGGGAGAGGGAGAAGCAGGCCTCCTGCCGAGCAGGGAGCCCGATGCGGGGCTCGATCCCAGGACCCTGGGATCATGACCTGAGCCGAAGGCAGACGCTTAACGACTGAGCCACCCAGGCGCCCTCCCCACTGGGTTTTAAAAAAAGGACTCGAGGTGGCTTTTGGATACACATACCAAGGCAAAAATATAAAATAGAATAAAATGAAGAAATGGCCAAAGGAAAAATAAAGGTAGGAGAATAAGACAATGTCATGTAGAGAAGTGCATGAACGATGGGCCACATCGTTCCCTATTCCCTATCCCATGAATAAGGAATAGGCTATAGATCTGGCTCTGAGCTTCCTGGTGGCCACAGTGAAGAGGGAAATTTGCCATTGTGTCCATGAGGTAATAGCAAGCCAGCTGCCCAAATGAAGTACAGCCTTTCCCAATACAAAGACTGAAGAGTTTTCTCCTGGCACCTCTTAAAGAAGGTCCTGGAAAACATCCCAAAGATGAACTGAAAGGTAGTGAAATTAGTAGTTGGTTCTGCTACAATGCTTGCTTTGAAAATGTGAATTTGTTCCCATAAGATTGGTATCTTAGGAAACAATTTGAGCATAACACAAACTTTTGTTTGCTTATGAGTGACTCTGTCATTGAGAACACTAAGGTTAAATGCAGAGAACTGCACCCAACCGAAGGGAGCCTCGAAGGAATTCACAAAATGTACACACATGCGCCCTTCAGATACGCACTTCATTGTTCTCTAACTCTCTTTGCACTACTTCACAGTAACTCACCAGCTGCCACCCTCCTGAAGCCCACTCACACAGGCAAACGGCAAGTCTTCTCCAAGGTCAAGGGCCATATGTTTAGTAGAACGTGGTAGATCTTAACCACAGGATGTGTGAGACTGTGCCTCCATCTTTGTTAGGCCCCTCGTTTGTCCTATCATCCATCACTGACAAAGCTTTTGAGTGTTGCGCCACTCATCCCATTTCCCCAAAAGCCCTGTGGTTTTGACTGCACCCGTTTTGCATAGTGTGGTGGTTTTTAGGCATCCATAGGTAATGTTATAGCAGAAATTACTGCATAGCTCCTTCCTGCATTGGTCAAACCAGCAGTCTTAACAAAGAGCCCCCTTCAGTGGGAAGGGTAGCCCCACCCAGGGCGAGGCAGTGCGGGATTCAGACATTGGGGGTTGCAGGCAAATGGGGTGGGACCCTCTTCAGTACCCTCCCTCAAGGTCCCTGCGCACAGAGGCACTGTATATTTTCCTAGAGCTTCTGAAAGGAATTAGCACAAACTGGGGTGTTGAAAATAAGAGAAATTGATTTTTTCACAGTTCCAGACTCCAGAATCCAAAATCAAAGGGTCAGCAGGGCCACCTTCCTGAAAGTTCCAGGGAAGAATCCTTCCTTGCCTCTTCCAGTTTCTGGTGGCGCCAGAGGTTCTGTGGCTTATGGCCAGGCCACTCCAGTCTCTGTGTGTCTTCACGTGGCTTTATAAGGACTCCAGTCATTGGATGAGGGCCCACCCTAAACTAGTATGACGTCATCCTAATTAATTACATCTGCAAAGACCATATTCCCAAATAAGGTCACATTCTGAGGTTCTGGGCAGACACAAGGGGAAGGGGGGACACTAGTCAACCCAGTACAGGTACCACCTGGACGAAAATGATCATAATCTTTCCAGCAGCCCGTCCCATACAAATCTTACAGTGAGAACAGCCAGAGCTAGGATTTGGATCCAGGCCGACGGATTCCAAAGCCCAGGCTGCAATTCCTCCACCAAAGGGCAGGCGGGTCTTACCCATTTGGTGGGAAAACGCCCCAGGGTTGCTCTAAGTGTGAAGTGAAGGAGTAAGAGGCCAGAGCCACCAGGCCCTGGATAGGTGGCATCCAGGAGAGAGAGGGCTGGGCAGGGTAAATCCAGAAAGCTCTCTGACCCCCACCACGCCGCTGTGCCACAAGCCAGCTCAGCTGGCAGGTCTGGGGGTGGACCAAGTCTGGGGGTGAAGGGTAGCTCTTCCAACCAGCCTGCAGGGCCTTCACGCTCCTAGGAAGGTTGCCACCGGCCACAGCCCCCAGCTAAGGGAGCTCGGCACTCTCTATCTCCTGCCCCACAGAGCCCGCGCTGCCGACACTCGCTTTATCTGGCCATCCAGAAGCACCCCCACTTCCGTGCCCTGTTCGAGCTCTCCACTCCAGTGCTGCTCTCGGGGGGCCTCTTCACTCAGGAGCTCTGGGACAGACTGAGCCAGCACAAAGCCCCCTATGGCTGGCAGGGGCTCTCCCGCCAAGGTAATTGGAAGTGGCTGCTGCTTGCCGAGCCCTCTGGCCCCAGAGAATCCCTTCCTCCTGCTTTTGGCCCAGGTGCCAGCCCTGCCGTCACAGCACCTTATGGGGACCCCCCCACACACACCCCACCCCCCTGCCCCTTTCTTTCCAGGAAGGTCTCAGGGCTCAGCCCCCCCGCTGTGTGACTCCTGCCGTACCCACCAGCCCCTACAAGCACGAGGGGGTCGGGGGGGGGCTTGATGTGCCTGCTGACCAGCGCTCACCTCCTGGGGCCAGCGTCCCAAGGCGGCCGAGAACGGGCTGGGGCTCCTCAGCCAGCCTGCCCATGGTTCCCGCTGTGGGAAACCGCCCAGAGCACCCCCCGCCCTTCAATCTGCCTCACATTATTTTACTGTGGAGCATACGGTCTTGAGAGGACTAGTTATTCGAGTTCTTGCGGTGACTGAGGGGACAGCCAAACCCTCCCCGCCCAGTTCAGCCTCATGGCCCCACTGACGTTTTGCTCTCCCCCCGCCCTCTGTGCCTTGGATGGGGCTGGTGTCAGGTCTCTGGCAGGGGGCGTGCCACAAACAGCCCCGGGACAGCCCCGACCCACATGACAGCCCCTGCTCATGGCGCCCTGCCTGGTCTGGCACCCACAGCCGTCAACTCCACCCTGAGCCTCCTGAACGGCTCAGAGAGCTCCGAGCTGTTCGCCGCCTCCGGGAAGCCGCTCTCCACGTGCATCCGGTGTGCGGTGGTGGGGAACGGAGGCATCCTGAACGGCTCCCGCCAGGGTCTGAACATCGATGCCCATGACTACGTGTTCAGGTATGCGGCGCAGGAGCCAGGGAGGAGGTGGGAGAGGAGCTGGGAATGGAGCTAGTCCCCAGCCAGCCCCTGGGGGAGCATCCTCTGGGAGGGCCATGGCCGTCGGGACGGGACCCTGAAGATGGGAGTGCGGGTGCCGCGTGCCAGCAGGGAGGGAGCCGCCGGGGCCAGATGTGCCCATTTCACAGGCCATCCCTTGAGGTCTGGAGGAGCAGGGATGGGCTGGATGGGGCACTGGTGCTGCCTTGGGCAAGGGGCACGGTCTGCACAGAGGCCTGGGGGCAGGCGCGGCAGACCCCCGGGGAAGGAAGTACAAACACAGCATGTGTGACCATCGGGACGCTGACGGACCTCTGTTTGGACCAGACTCAACGGTGCTGTGATCAAAGGCTTCGAGAAGGATGTGGGCACCAAGACCTCCTTCTACGGCTTCACTGTGAACACAATGAAGAACTCCCTCATCTCCTACTGGAACTTGGGCTTCACCTCCGTGCCACAAGGCCAGGTGAGGCTTCTGAGGGGCCTGCCACTGTCACTGACGGTTGGTGCCACTGTTCCCGGAGTCCCCTCTGTGAGGCGAACCACAGCAGCCCCAGTCCAGTAGATGGAGAGCTTGTGCCAGGATCCTGGGTGCATGTGATGGGGCCACTGAGGAGGGGGATCTGGGCAGGGACACCCCGTGGTTTCTGGCAGCACAGAACTGCTCTGGAGTAGAGCATGAAAGCCTAATATTCACTGGAAGCTTATGGGGTGCCAGGCTCTTTATGGGATGCCATGTCAGCCCCATTTTACTGCTGAGGAGACTAAGGCTGGGTGCCCTTCCTTCAGCAAGGACTCCCCCCTCGCCCCCACCCAGAGCTCACGCTACACACAGGGGAAGGGTACTTAGCGCCTCTTCTGTTCCCGGCAGTAAACATGGTCAGCTGCCTGTTTCCTGATGGCAGCACATCCATCCAAGGCCACCACGCAGCTAAAATCAGCAACCTCCAGGCCCCTCTGACCACACTAGCACTAGGGCTGTCTCCCATTTCCCTGAGCTGCGTTCCTGATCCCACAGCAGCCTAGGAGGGAGGCTGAGGTTCAAAGGCATGGAACCGCGTGCCCAGCCAGGGAGCAGGGGAGCCAGAATTCGAGGCCACCCACTGCCTGCGGCTTGTGCAGTCTCACCCGGTTACGGGAACACTGCTCCTCCCTTCAAGAGCCGTCTGGGTGCCACATAAAGGGGAGATCCCAGGATAAGGGCTCTGTGGTGCTCGATAAGACCGGGCCGAGTTTCTGGAAGCTTCCTCCTCTGAGCAGGAAATCCAGGAGTGTCGTAGACACAGCAGGACCTCTCTTAGCTCATGACAGAACAAAAGAGAGCAGCTTTTATTTCTGGGCACATTACCCGTATGACTTACCACTGCGTTAATAAATTACCCCAGACTTGGTAGCTTTAAACGACAAACATTTATTATCTTACAGTTTCAGGGGGTCAGGAATTCGGGAACAGCTTAGCGCAATGGTCTTGGCTCAGGATCAGCAGGGGCTACGGGCACTTGAAGGCTTGAAGGAGGCCAGAGTCAAGATGGTGCCTCTCTAGGCTACTAGAGTGTCCCCAGGTCATGGCGGCTCACTTCACCCAGCGCGAGGGGTCCCAGGGAGCTTTATAGCCTCGTCTCCAAGGTCACACGCCATCCCTTCCTCTTCTTCCTATTCATTAGTCACTCAAGGGGATGGCAAGTAAGCCTCACCTACCAGATTTGTGACCACGCACTGAAACCACCATGGTACCCAGGAGTGGGGGTGACAGGCAGAGAGCAGAAATTCCCCCATCAGGACAGGTGGCGGGACCGGGTGGAGGGCTGAGCAGGCACTGGACACAGTCTTGTTCGGGGGGGCCGGGGGGGACTGGCTCAGGTTCTCTGTTGCCCCGACAGGACCTGCGCTATATCTTCATCCCCTCTGACATCCGGGACTACGTGATGCTGAGATCGGCCATTCTGGGTGTGCCTGTCCCCGAGGGCCCTGATAAAGGGGACAGGTGAGCAGCAGAGTGGGTGTGGGGCGTGGTAGTGCTGGGACCACTGTCAGGCTGGGAAAGTGGGTGAGGACAGCAAGAAAATCCCCAAGAATTCAGTCGACTGTTGGGGAATTACGCTCTTTTTTCCTACCCCCAGAGCAGCCCAGGTAACCCTCCTGGTCCCCAGGAGCCCGCCTGACGAGGTGGGCTGTAGCCCTGAAGGGCCGCTTTTCTGAGTGGAGCAGGTAGGCCTGGCTCCCCAGCTTCGGGCTGCTGGCCCCTACCCAACACAGCCCCCCAGCCGGCAGCACGGCCCCGCTCGTCCACTCCAGACTCAGCTGGCTTGCTGAGCACACTGTGTCTGGAAGCAGAGTGGGGGGGCCGGTATCCATGGCCCTCATCCCGGTGGGCACCCTCCCAGGACTGTGCCTGTGAAACGGAGAGCAGGTGATGTGGGCCCAGTGTCCTGCAAAGAGAGAACAAAGGGCACTCTGTCTTTTCTCCGCCACCTTCCCGGGCAGTAGGCCCATGTCCAGCTCTTTTGAACCATGTCCTGGCCTCAGCCGAACCTTCTCCCTGTGGTGCTGAGACAATTTCTTGTCCCAAAGTCGAGTCCTTAGAAATCCATGCCACCTCTGCAGCCACGAAGACCAGCCTTCCTATCTCAGTGCTTCTGGACCATGCCGCCCACCCCCGAAAGAGCAGATTCTGAGGTCCTTAGGGGTTAAGCCCTCAAAGGCCAGGCCCGCTTACTCTGGCCCACCTGCACCCCGCCTTGTGACGATCCAACAATCACTCGTGACACCGCAGCTGGTCATAAGGGGGGGGCTTTGTGACACGGGTGGGACTGGGCTCTTGGGGGGGCTGGCTCAGAGACATCGATCGGGTGGTCGTAAGCCTCCCCAACACCAATGAGCTCCCCCTCCCATACCCCCAATCCATCCCCTACCCAGTCCCCCTCCCAGTCCCGGTCCAACCATATCGCCTCTTCCAACCAGCAGGCCTATTCCAGCTCTGGTGGCTCAGCCCCTTCTCCATCCCCCACCCGGGGGTCTTCCTCCCGGCCCCCCTCTCACCCTGCCACCCCATCTGCCTCACAGCCCTCTTCCCGGGCTTCGTCCCTGACCCCCAGCCCTCATATCCAACATGTGCCCCGAGGGTCTTCCCAAAACCCCACTCCACCCACCTCCAAATCTCCTTCCCAATCTGGCTTGAAATCCCTCTCTCGAAACTCTTCCCAAACTCCTCCCGTGCCTATCCCCCGGTCCCCTTCCCACAGCCCCGCCACCTCAGCCTCCTACATCGGACCCATTCGGGCCATCCCCTCCTACATCGCCCCCTACGTGCCCCGCTTCCTGAAGGAACCCCCCTTCTTCCAGCCCCCCACCGCACCCCTGCCCCAGAACCAGTGCTTCCCCTGCTCCTTCCCCTGCCCGGCCCGGGAGCCCCCTCCTATCCCGGACTCTCTCTACTTCCCCCTGCTCCCACCTCCTCCCCACCACCCCCGGGTCAACTGCTCCTTCCCGACCCCTCCCGCCCTGTTCACGCCCCCCTCCTCTCTCACCTACACCCTGCCCACTGAGGTCCTGGTGAGCGGAAAGCCCCACGTGGTGCCCACGGTGTTGCCGGCCACCTTCTACACGCCCTTCTCCCGCTACCACCCCCAGCCCCGCCCGCACCGCGCGCGCCCCCGCAGGCCCAGTGCCTTTCCCCTCACCTCGCTCCCCAACTTGCCCTACGACGGCCCGGGCCGCTCTGTCCACTTCTTTCATGGGTCCTAGGCCTCAGACCTATTTCGGACCAGAAGCCTCTGCCAGGAAATTCAAGCTACTACATCCAGACTTCATCAGCTACCTGAGGGAGAGGTAGGTGTGTGTGTGTGGGGGGGGTGGTGCACAAAGAACAGCTCCTCCCTCCATCCCCCCTGCACACCAGCCCATCACTGCAGGTCCTTTATGGCCCAGACACTGTAACCTACAGTGAGAGCTAACCTGTATTGGGCCCAAACACAGGCAGTCCAAGGCGACCACAGGGAGGAACCTGGAAATACCGGCCTGATCTCACCCCTCCTTCCCTCCCTCAGTCCCTCTCCCTCTACCAGTGGTTCCAATGTGTGTGTGTGTGGGGGGGGGTATCACGTGCCCCTCTGTGGAGACGTTCTGGTTGTCACTAGGTAAGCACCACTACCAGGTAGACACAGGGATGCTGTTGAGCATCATACAACAAAGAATGTTGCCCCTGCAACAAAGAATTATTTGGCCCAAAACATCAGTAGTGCCATGGCTGAGAAGCCCTGCTGTCACCCCCTGGCTGGCATCCCCAGAGAGCAGGTGGAGAGTGGCGAGTGGATCTGGGGAGGCCGACTGGAGCCGGCACTCACAGCCCCATTCAGCAGAGGAAGAAACAGGCTCAGAGAGGCTAGGCGGTTTGTCTGGCAAAGCTCAGATGTGAATCCGGGCTGAGGTCAGGCCTGTGGCCACCGCACTGTGGCCTCACTTTTGCATTCTGAGAGTGTGTGCACACACCTCTCTCACCAGTGACTCCAGGCCCAGGACCTGGGTGCCCTGCCCCTCATGTCCCTCATAAGGGATTCTTGCTGGGCCGAAGTCTGTGGAAAGAAAGAAACCTAGGTCTCGGGCTAGATAAATAGGCCACCTGTCCCCTCCCCACTGTGGTTACTTAGCCCAGGGGTGAAGGCAGGGTGTTGCAGAGAGGAAAGGGCACTCAGGCTGGGTTCACGCTTCTAGAGTGGGAGAGGGAAGGATCATACCTGGGGTTCTTCTGCACAGGCCTGCTCCTCTTTCTCACCCCACTCTGTTACCCACACTTGGGCTTTTGCTTCATTTGGGTTTTTTCCTAAATGGGGAATGGACTGCACTAGAAGAGCCAGGAAGTTCTGAACGGTTTTCCAGGCCATCTGAACTGGTGGCTGGAAAGCCGAAGGGCACAACCATCGAGTGAGACCTACACCTCTTTCTTGAGTTTTGATGCCGCTTTTCGTCTCCAGGTTTTTGAAATCAAAGTTGATTAACACAAATTTTGGAAACCTATATATGCCTAGTACTGGGGCCCTCATGCTGCTGACAGCTTTGCACACCTGTGACCAGGTAAGAGGCCTTACCTTTCGGGAGCCCACAGCAGCAGAGGACAGTTGTGGGTGGAACCTAATCTGATCCATGATAACCCCTACAGGAGGCCTGTCACCCCCAGGCCTGGAACTCGGCCTCTCCCCTCTGGGGAAGGGATTCTCCAGCTGCAGGAGCAAAAGCTGGTCTCTGGAAGGGGCAGGGAGTGCCACTCCTGAGCTACCTCCACGTGGGCTACGCAGGGGCCTTTCCAGGACAGGTGCTGGGCCAGCCTTGCCCTCCTCCAGGAGCCACCTGCCCAGGCACCTCTGTCCTTCACCCCTGTGGTATTTAAGGCGCATGTTATCAAATTGTTTTTATGAAAGCAAAATCGCAAAAGGAGTGGATAAGGACATCCTTCTAGAACTGGGCTGGGCAGCAGGTTTAGCCTTCCACAACCATTGAAATCACTGCCTGAGACGTCCCCAGTGCCGCCCACATGAGTCCAGCAGAGGTTGAGAAGCACTTTTCAGAGAAGGGCAGTGAGCCACACTAAAGCCAGTACAGAGCTGGAGATCAAGGGCCGCTCCACGACGCTGTCCTATTCCTTTTCCCGATTTGTTTAAGGCAGCAGTCTCTTGACTGTGCTCCCATGAATGAGCAAGTAGTAATGGGGTTTGGCTCCGCCTCGAGCTTAACGAATCACAGACCCGACTCTGAATCCCAGCCTGGCCACTCGCTAGCTCGTGACTGAGGACATGTCCGGTTATCTCTCTGAGCGCTTCCCCACTTGTAAAATGGGGATAATACCTGAGATTATCCTGAGGCTGAGAGAACGTGTACAAGAGCACAGGGCCCGCTGTTAGCTCGAGCTCCAACTACTGTTTATGTGTGTCTTGGACAAGGTGGGGGGGTGGGGACCGTGCCTTTCCCAGTTCATGTCACTTCACAATTCTGTCTGCACAGAGCTCAGTAAATGCTAATTCAATGACTATCCTTGTCCAGGTTAGTGCCTATGGATTCATCACAAGCAACTACTGGAAATTTTCTGACCACTATTTCGAGCGAATAAAGAAACCACTGATATTCTATGTCAACCACGACCTCTCCCTGGAAGCCACCCTGTGGAAGAACCTGCACAAGGCCGGCATCCTTCAACTGTACCAGCGCTGACCCTGAGGTACCCAAGCCCTTTGTTCTCGCAGAGCCGTGGACCTGTGGCCCCGGCCCCTCACGTGGCCTAAGCGGCCTCCGGTCTTTTCAGCCTCTGAGAAGGGCTCCAGCTCCCCTCCACCCACCCCTTCTTCTCTAGAGAACATTAAGAGGTGGATTTGTGACTCACTGAAGCTTGTTCATTGTGGGACACCCCATTTTGTTCTTGGGTTTCTCCAAGAAAACTCCACTCTGGGTTGGAGACAGACATCCCGACCTTGGGTGAAGGGAAAAGACTGCTCTGCTGGATGTTTTAAAACTGAAGGTAACACAAGATGAGATTGTGACCCTCACCAGCGAAGGGCAAACATACTTCGGAGCAGAGGATCTCAAAGCCAGCAGCTGGTACGGAACCTGAGGATGTTGGTGCAGCGACTGCCGACATGTCCACTGACCAGGGTCAAGCAGCAGTAGGCTCACACACTCCACAGCCAGACCCTCCCACGAGCACGTCCAGCTCCCAGCACCTCCACGACGACGGACTCTTAAGACGCGCCTAAACCACCTGAGAACATGACCACTTTCCTCCTCCTGCCCCGTGATAAAGTGGGAGCACAAAAGGCAGAATGTAATTTGAACTAGGTACTTGCATAAATGACAGGATGACCCTTGTGTCTTTTCTGTGTGTTGGGGAGGGGGCTGGGGGTGGTACACCACAGTGTTTAGCATGCAGATCACTCAGAAAATTCAAGAACCATGGGCCAGCCCTGGCAATTTGACAGGGGTCAACTGCACAGAGGGCTGCAGGCCTAAGTCGTAACGGATGGATTACCACCTGGCCACCGGAAAGACGACACGATCAGGTAATGAACCCTCAGCTTCACATCATGGCTTCAGTAAATCTGGGCTTAGATGATAGGCAGTTTCCTTTTAGACAGAGCACATGGGCCTCTATTGGAAGGGTAAGTCTCAACTAACCAAGTTATCACTATAGGCCTTAAGCCCTGGGATTTACTGGCCTGAGGACTAGTAGCTCAAGTCCGATCTGCTCCACTGTCCAAAGCCTGCTTGAGGGGGCACTGATCACCACTGGCTAATTCACCAAGGCCCAGGACCTGGCCTCTGGCTCCATGGTTTTGGAAGGCAGATCCTATGAGCATGTTTTAGAGGGATGAACTGTCACTGGAATCAAACTACTTTAGAAATTCAGGTATGTGATGATCAAAGACCTGGGCGTTCACGTCAGAGGCAGCTGCTTGGAACCACCACTTCCTGTGGCTGGCGAGCCGTGCAGGCTGGAGGGGAGTAGCAAGCAGGAGGCCAAGGCCTCTCCCTTTAGCTTGGCAACATCAAACTGTCCCTTGATCTCAAAGACAGCAGTGTCCCAAGTATATTTCTCTGGAAAGAATTATTGGCCTGGGAAGAACACCATCAAATGTGGGAAACCTGGTACCAAGTATCAGTCCATTCTGCCACCTGACAGTGACCTTTACTAGTAAAGAAACCCCACTGCCCTGGTAAGCCAGCGTAGCCTAAGTCAGGACGCCTGGCCTCCTTGTATCCAGGACACTTGTCCTTATTCCTGTCACATCTGTAGCTATCAGAACCTAGGTCAATCCGTTACATTTGAGAAATGCTAACGTTATGTTTGTGGGTGGTAACCCATTAAGAGGGGCAGAAAATCAGTTTAGTGGGGAACTTCTAAAACATCTGATTGCATCCTATGAAACTTGGGGGACCTCAGTGGCTCAGTCGGTTAAGTGTCCCACTCTTAGGGAGAGGAAGTAGACTCCCCGCTGAGCACAGGGCCCAGACGTGTCTGACTCGATGTGATTTCAGCTGGTGATCTCAGGATTATGAGATCGAACCCCCCCGTTGAGCATGGAGTTTGCTTGTGACTTTCTCTCCCTCTGCCCCTCTTAAAAAAACAAACAGTATTCTGTGAAACCTTCATTTACATAAGAATGTGTTAGCTAAGTCACAGAGTAAAATCCCAGTATGAGGGTCTCAACATGAAATCCATGTTACAAAAATCCATTTTTAAAAACTTTTATTTGTGCTTCAAAATTTAAGCCCAAGATACATTAACTTCACAGGAAATCCACTCTGAGAAACCTCTTTCTAGGCTGAGCACCTGCTTCCCCTCAGTCTCCCCAAAACAGAGCACATACACATTAACCCTTTTCAGTTCACAATCACTGCCCTCTTGCCAGCACACCAGTTACACCCAGATCAGCTAAACTGTGGCATTCTGGATGTTACACCCTGATTTGACTGCCAGCGGGATGAGCTGTCACTCAAATTCTTTGGCTCCTTTTGAAGACCAAGTCCAAAGAATTCTTCAATTATTCTCCCTTTGGGGGATTATTTTGTAGGCATTAACAATTAGCAACAGAGGCCGTGCTGCTCCACCTGGCATCGCCTGTCCTGAGGAGATAACCTGCAAGACCAAAGGAGAGTCATTTGATGGATCAGTCAAGCAGGGGACTCAAAATTGAAAGCCAAAGTGAATGAAGAAAAGGCAATTGTAGCAGCGCTCATTGTAACCAGACATTAGGCCCATGCTGTTGAGGGGACCACCGGGCACAGAACGCTTCAAAGCAGGCTGCCAGGATTCCCAGAAGACCTGAAACTGCAGCCTGCCCTCAGGAGCTAATGCGCAAAGGGAGCAGGGTCTGGCAAGGGGCCAGGGAAGAACCACCACGAAGCACTGGGGACATTCTCATTCAACCCCTTTCTGGAGGTTAAGCTTTTCAAGTCAAACCTAAAGGTCTACCTGAGTCCCGTGGTGCAGTCAAATCTACTCCGCAGGAACAATGAGGCAAGAAGTCGACTTCCCGACTTGCTAAAACATATACTTTTACTGGGGCCAGTTTTCAGGCTTATTAAATCCCACCCCAAATCTAGCTTTCTTGGTAACTGAACAATTATGTGACCTTAAATACAAAAAGCCATACATACCCCCCAATTTCAACAGAAAAAGGCCATCTGCCCACTCTAAGCCTGGCATTTAAATGGGAACAAAGCCAGACACCCTCCCGGCCCAGTATACTGGGCTACTTTCTTGTTCGCACGACAGCCCCTCAGCCCTCGGCTACCCCAGGAGCAGCCCCATGCCCATCATGTTGTCCAGACCCGATCTCAGCTAACCCTAGGAGAGCTCCCTGGTGTTGTAAACAAAGCACCTGGAAACCAAACAGCTCTGCTGGTGCCATGCCTTCTTTCCTCAATGTCACCATGTGGTGCAGAGGTAGGTCACAGTCCTGCCACAACTGGCAGACTTCCGACATTCCCGTCGGTTTCAAAGACTGCATTCATTTCCTCGAAATATGGGACAAGCACTCTTTCATTCCACAGTAAGAACATGACCCACACCTGGGCTACTTGCCCATTTCTGCCCCTTCTTAGAGCCTGTACCCCAGGAACATCGATCAAGGGGCCTAGAGTGCGACAGGGCAGCCACACCATCAGTTTTCAAGCTGCAGAGGGACGATGCACTCGACTGGGGTCTTCGCAGGGTAGACCATTCCATCTGGAGTCCGTTCAGATTGATCCCTGATAAAGCCTCAACTTTTAAGAGCAAAGAGCCAAACCCCAACGCCTCAGAATAGATGGTTTCCCCTCAGCCGAGATGTTCAGACAGGGATAACTAACCATCATAGGCTTGTGGGGCTTCCTAGGGACACGAAAGATGGAAACAAAGACCACAAGCAACAGAGGAGTCCTTTCACTTACTTCAGGCAAAGCATGTCAGTTCTGTCTCACACACTGCAGACATCTAGCAAAGAAAACAAACCCATGTTAGGGGCGCCTGGGTGGCTCAGTCGTTAAGCGTCTGCCTTCGGCTCAGGTCATGATCCCGGGGTCCTGGGATCGAGCCCCGCATTGGGCTCCCTGCACCGCGGGAAGCCTGCTTCTCCCTCTCCCACTCCCCCTGCTTGTGTTCCCTCTCTCGCTGTGTCTCTCCCTGTCAAAAAATAAAATCTTAAAAAACAAAACAGGGGCGCCTGGGTGGCTCAGTCGTTAAGCGTCTGCCTTCGGCTCAGGTCATGATTCCAGGTCCTGGGATCGAGCCCCGCATCGGGCTCCCTGCTCGGCGGGAAGCCTGCTTCTCCCTCTCCCACTCCCCCTGCTTGTATTCCCTCTCTCGCTGTGTCTCTCTCTGTCAAAATAAATAAATAAAATCTTTAAAAACAAAACAAAACAAAACAAAACAAAACAAACCCATGTTAAAATCTCCCTGCCACTCAGCACAATCCTAAACCCGAGGCAGGAGCAGCAAAACAAACATCCCACCAAGTCTACTTGGAAGGGCTCTACTTACATACGAAAGCAAAGTCTCCGCTTCGGGCCCAGGGCACGGGCTAGGCGCTACCACTGCCATCCGCTTCTGCAGGATCCGAGGCTGAGACTGCACCTGGCAACAAGAAATTGCAAAAGAAAAACCTACTCAAGACATACACAGGTTAACTCTCAAGTAGCTCACACTCAAATCTGGCCTCAATTTTTTTATAAAGCAAACTTGGGAACTGAGTTTCAGACATCCATATTCCACAGAAAGGCCTTTCTTTGCCTTCAGACAGGGATAACTTTAGATCATCATGGACTCAGCTCCCACCAATCCTCCAGCCCACGGGCTGACACTTCTAGCAGAGGCAGACCACTTTTTCCTTACAAAATTCTGCTTTGCTTCCCTCATTAAGAATTCTCAATCTTGTCTTTTTTTTTTTTTTTAAAAGATCTTATTTATTTATTTATTTGAGCTCCCTGCTGAGCTGGGAGCCCAATGCGGGACTCGATCCCAGGACTCTGGGAT
>NW_022589744.1:12217285-12296220 GCF_004348235.1 Phoca vitulina | reverse complement strand
GCGAGAGAGGGAACACAAGCAGGGGTAGCGGGAGAGGGAGAAGCAGGCTTCCCGCTGAGCAGGAAGCCTGCTGAGCAGGGAGCCCGATGCGGGGCTCGATCCTAGGACCCTGGGATCATGACCTGAGCCGAAGGCAAATGCTTAACAACTGAGCCACCCAGGCGCCCCTACTTCCTGCCCTTTTAAAGACAGGGTCTACCTTGGCACAAAGTGCCTGATAGCAGAGTATGTGTGGGGTGTATATTCCAGTGTCAGTAAAATGTGCGGTTACTCCTTTGGGACATCCTGTTGAAGGCCAGCTGTACAAAGGGAACCCGCTGCCAGAAGGCACCATCACACAAGGTCATTTCTCTTTCACTCACCTCTGCATACACAATGATCCACAGAGCTAGATCAGTTTTTTTTTAGTAGAGGATTATAGATCTGCCTCCAAGAGCTACTTAAAAATAGCCAGTGCTATAATCTTGTTGTAATAAAAACCCCTGAGCTATAAGTAGATCAGATCATCTAACTGTTCCTATATGACTGCTCTTGGGATGGCCACACAATTCTCAGGCCTCGATCCAGGGTCATTCTCATCCATGGCTGGAGGTGTACTTCTAACACTTTGTAGGCGCCTTGGATATACAGCCAGGTCTGGAAAGCAGTAACCGGATTTTACAAAGAAATAAGGCTCTGGTGGGGTTATCTGGTAACAGGCTGGGACTAGGGCCCAGATCTCTCATGTTAGTCTAATACAAAGTTTCTTTTCTTTTTTAAAGATTTTATTTATTTATTTGACAGAGAGAGACAGTGAGAGAGGGAACACAAGCAGGGGGACTGGGAGAGGGAGAAGCAGGCTTCCGGCTGAGCAGGGAGCCCGATGTGGGGCTCGATCCCAGGACCCTGGGATCATGACCTGAGCCAAAGACAGACGCTTAACCGACTGAGCCACCCAGGCGCCCCTAATAGAAAGTTTCGATCTCAGCTCTGACATTCTGGGCGGGTAGTTCTCTGTGGTGGGGGCTGTCTCGTGCATTGTAGGATACTGAGCAGCACCCATTAGATCCCAATAGCATGCTCCACCCCAGTGGAGAACTGGGCTAATTGTAACTCAATTATTTCTCAACGAAACTGAAAAAAGTAATAGCCCCCTCACAAAATTTGCCGTTTTTATGGTTCTTTAAAAAACAAGAAACAGGGCGCCTGGGTGGCTCAGTTGGTTAAGCGACTGCCTTCGGCTCAGGTCATGATCCTGGAGTCCCGGGATCGAGTCCCGCATCGGGCTCCCTGCTCGGCAGGGAGTCTGCTTCTCCCTCTGACCCTCCTCCCTCTCATGCTGTCTCTCATTCTCTCTCTCTGAAATAAATTAAAAAAAAAAAAAAAACTTAAAAAAAAAAAAACAAGAAACAGGTGCGCCTGGGTGCCTCAGTTGTTAAGTGTCTGCCTTCGGCTCAGGTCATGATCCCAGGGTCCTGGGATCGAGCCCCGCATAGGGTTCCCTGCTCAGCGGGGAGCCTGCTTCTCCCTCTCCCACTCCCCCTGCTTGTGTTCCCTCTCTTCCTGTGTCTCTCTCTGTCCAATAAATAAAATCTTTAAAAACAAAATAAAACACAAGAAACAGCTGTATTAACTCTAAGCCTCAGTTTGTTTACTCAGTAGCAAAGGAGAAAATACCTACTCCACTTAAGATTGTTTAACAAGTAGTTTGGGAGACTGCTTGGCAAGGAGGCTAGCAGAGCTCCACACTCCTTCCCTTATCTGGGCAGGAACAATCCTGGGAGGCTCACAACCTTGAAATCTAACTAGACACTAAAGGGACGCTAATCTCTGCAACTCTGCCAAAGAGCTAAAAAAAATCTTCCCATTTATAGAATTTTCATCAAAAAAATCCTTACACTCAACATCTTAAGATGATGGTTTTCACTTGACTTTTTTCAGAGTCTACAATCAACACCTTTAATCTCTAAGGGAAATATACTTCATTCTAACAGAACCGATGTCAAGATGTTATCTCAAGATTGGTATTTAAAAAGCTGAGCCTCAAGGCATCAGAACTCTTCACAAAAGATGTCCTTTCAGACAAGGGTAACTTTAAATCATCCATAAATATTTCTAAACCCCAGCCAACCAAAACCCATTTCCTAAGTCTCCCTCCCATCCCTGTGTGCAGCAACCCTTTTGATTCCAAACAGTGACACCTAGTGGCCCCAAATCACACTGGCACAGGCCCTGCTCATTTCCGGATTTGGGGTCCATTTTTCTCACCCTAACTGGATTTATGCGTCCACGTGTTCATAAAACTGAACTTAAAACCAGAATAAAGTGTGAGGCTGCCGTAGGCGGCGGGCCTTCCGGCACCCATCCTTACTCATTTCAGGGATGCATTCGTTACTTTTAAGCTTCAACCTGCAGGTCTGCTGCTCACTGTCTCCGCAGACGCCAAAGAAAAGCCTGTGGGGAATGAAAAAATGAGCTTGGAAGGTGGGTTGTAGAATTATGGCTTTCCAAAATCGACAATCCCATTTACGACTGTCTGTAGGATTAAATAAAAACTACTGATTAGGGCCGTCCTCAAGGCACTCTAGGAGGGACTTGACTTGGACGTTAACACTCGATGTGAATTAAGAACTGCCACCCGCAGCCTGCCCCGTGGGCGGGCCTCGGAGACCCGCAGGGCACACGGTGGTGGTGCGACGCACGAGGCTGCACAGGCTGGGAGAACCTCTCCCGCCCCAGGAGGGGCCCTTTAACTCCAAAGGAGGGCCTGAGCGCTCTCCCTCCGATCATCAACACTCGCGCCCTTCTGCGTCGTCTGAGCCGGTATTTCCACTAAGCCTCCCAAACCACCCTAGAAGGGAGACCGGTTTATCGACACCATTCCGCCTCTGAGGCAGGGGAGGCCGAATGAAGTTGCGCCGGGTCAAGGAAGATCTCGTTTCCCCACCTCCACAGCCTTACCGCAGCCAAAGGCCCGAGAATGCTCGCCCTGTTGGATCCAGCCAGAAGCCGCCATGCCTCCCAGCCACGCGGCCTGCCCCGAAAAGAAGGTGGAGCCGCGCCTGCGCACACGTCCTCTCAGCAGTCTCTCGAGAGCTCGCGCGATGTTGAGAAAGGGCTCAGGGGAAATGTAGTCCAAACAACCGCCGATGGGGGCGGCCGCATTCTCAGCGGGACTCTGGACGTGGGGGTAAGATGGTGGCCGCCACCAGGGACAGTAGAGACCCCGGGGTGGGAGGCCTGATCTTGGAAGAAAACGAAGATGGACGGTTGCTTCAGCTACAGTCATTTATCTACTGAGTCCACAGATTGTCCCTGGCCGAGACTGGGGTGGCGCAGAAAGTTCAAGGGGGCCTCACGAGGGGAACGGATGAGGAAACCGAGGCCCGGCCGGATTGCATTCTTAATCGCTCTGCGGATTTCACTTGGGGCGGGGAGGGGTCATCTGGGTGGTGGGTTGCATTAGAGAAGGGGCGGCAGATTCCCGGGGGACTGTAGGGTGTCCTGCTCCGCTGCCCTTCAAGTTGGGGTGAGGGCGGGGAGGCCCGGGCGGCAGGGGGCGCCCGCGAGCGGCGGCTCCGAAAGACCCTGAGCCCCACCCGCCGGGCGGCTTTAATTCCACAAGGGAAAAAAAACCAGAGAAGAGCAGGGGTGGTGTGTAGCAGCCACCGCCCCTTCTGACCGTTATTCTTAACACTCATTAGTCAGAGCCAGAATTTACACCTATTTGGAAATTAGTTTAAATTTGCAAGACCGGGAAGCCTTTTCTGCATTAGCCTCCCCCCTTTCTCATCAACCTTTTAGCGATGATCTCAGTGGCATTGAGTCTGGATTGTTATTCTGTATGTGGCCATAGGTCGCACGTGTTTATTATCGAGTTGCCACATTTGTTTATGTTTGCCTATTTGACTGTAAGCTCTTAAGGCAGGGGATGTCTGTCTCTCTTTTTTTAGATTTATTTATTTATTTGAGAGAGAGAGCGCGCACGCACAGCAGGAGGAGGGAATCTCAGACTCCCCATAATCCCACCCCAGGGCTCCATCCCACCACCCTGAGATCATGACCTGAGGGGAAACCAAGAGTCCCTCGCTTAACCGACTGAGCCACCCAGCCGCCCCAGGAAACATCTCTTTTAGTTATTTTTATTTTCTTTTTAATTTCGTCACAGTGCCTGGTTGGTATTTCGCTGCCTCTGCTCACAGAACATACTCAACAGGTAATCATGGGCTCACTTAGCAGTAACTTCTATCTTGTAAAATTGGCCCATAAGTTTCTCTGTCTTACCCTTGAAGATACTGTTTTGTATAATACCGAAAGGGGGAATGGGTTCTCTCCCTGTACACTAGGAGAGGGTGTTTTTGTTTTTTTAAGATTTTATTTATTTAAGAGAGAGAGGGAGGGCACTGAGGGAGAGGGAGAGGAAGAAGCAGACTCTCCACTGAACAGGGAGCCCCATGCGGGATTGGATCCCAGGACCCTGAGATCATGACTGACGCAGGCACCCTTGGAGAGGGAGTTTTGTTTTTGTTTTGTTTTTAATATTTTATTTATTTTTCTGATAGAGAGACAGCAAGAGAGGGAACACAAGCAGGGAGAGAGGGAGAGGGAGAAGCAGGCTTCCCTCTGAGCAGGGAGCCCGATGCGGGGCTCAATCCCAAGACCCTGGGATCATGACCTGAGCCAAAGGCAGACTCTTAACGACTGAGCCACCCAGGTGCCCCTGGAGAGGGAGTTTTAAGTGTGGAAGTTCCAAACACTGCAGGTCTGCAGGCGAGTGACCTGCTGAAGGTGAATAGCCAGAGTGGATACCTCGTGGCACTTACACTATGTTACTCCTGGAGCACTAGACGTGCACTGATTTCTTTAATGTGCACCATCACTACCCCTGTTTCACAGATGAGGGAATGCAAGCATTGAGCGATGAAGTAACTTGCCCAAATTCACACAACTGGTAATTGCTGGAGTCGGGGTTTGAGCCCTGCATGTAGAGTCCGTGCTTTCACCACTAAGTTGTACTGCACCAGGTGTATCTATACATCAGTCTTATTATAGGGCTTCTGGTTGTGGGGGAGAGGAGCAAAGAGGGGTTTTGTGTGTTTGCAGGGGTTGTTAGGGATGAAATTACTGGGGGGAATGATGGGCACCTGTTCCACAGTTTTTGAGCCACTTTATGGCAGGAAGGGTAAGGAGGAGAGGCTGCAGGGGCTGATGGGTGCTAGACCGTGGGGCTCTGGGCTCTAGCAAGGCTGTCTTGAGTCCCGGACTGGTTGCCGCCTAGTGTGTCCATAGTGTAGCTTTCACACCCGACAGGACACTTAGCGGAAGAGCAGCAGGCTCACAGCGGATGGGGTGTCCCGGGCGGCTGGGCAGTGGCCAAGAGGCCAGAGCAAAATGCAGTGAGAGGACTTGTGACTGCGCACCTGTTGGGCATGCTGCCTGGACAGGCCAGAAATCCGTGGGAAAGACCGGGGGGCTCAGGCGGCTAAGCATCTGCCTTCGGCTCCGGTCATGATCTCAGGCTCCTGGGATGGAGCCCCAAATTGGGCTCCTTGCTCAGCGGAGAGTCTGCTTCTCCCTCTCCCTCTGCCCCTCCCCTCCTGCTCCTGTGCTCGCGCGCGCGCTCTCTCTCTCCCTCAAATCAATCAATCAATAAATAAACATCTTAAAAAGAAATCAGTGGGAAAGACAACAAAGAATGCATCAGATTTCTGAATGAGCAGGCAGGGGTTCAGAGCTGTCGAGACCAAAGTGTTAGATGTTGTGATTTCTTTTTTTTTTTCTTTTTCTTTTTTTAAGTAGGATCTACACCCAACACGGGGTTTGAACTCAGGACCCTGAGATTGAGTCGTGTGCTCCACTAACTAAGCCAGCCAGGTGCCCCGAGGTCTGGGATTCTTGAGTTTTATGTGCGGTGGAATTATGATGCAGCCGTTATCCAAGGCTAGTGTGGATCTGTAGTTACTGATATGGACAGAGTCACACAGTCCAGTGCTCAGTGACAGAAGCAGAACACTAGCGGAGCAGGGCCAAAGTCCTCGGTGCGGTGCAAGGGCCTTGGCTCAACAGAGGTGAGATCTAGTCAGTTGGCCTTCTGTGCTCGGGTGATGAGCTCACCGGGTTCCATTCACTGATAGGATTTCAGAGATGGTATCCGAAACCCACATTAATAGGAAGCCGAGTCTTTGGAATATTGAGGTTAATTTCTTAACCTGGAAAGGAAGCTCTACTATCATTAGTAAGAACAGGAAGGTGGATAGGTATGTCCCAAGCAGTTGGCTGCTTATGTCGGGAGCAGCTGACCGGTGATTCACAGGACGTTCATCTGCGTGGCAGCCCACAGCGGTTCTTCCTCCATCTCACAAGCGGAACAAAGCTACTGGCTGTCTTTGTGCTTCGGTGGAGACGGGCTCCTCCCCAGCCCTAAGGGCGAATCTTGATGAGTTGGCACCAGACCCTTACATAAATCTATTCCTTCTGCCAGGAATTCAGAAAAGGGTGTGTGATGCAGTTATGCCAAGTTTGGGGAAGTGTTCTTGTTTTTAAAAACAACAGCCTCTCTTCTGGCTTTGGGACGCTGTGAAGATAGGATGCTTGAGGCTGTGGCAGCCTTCTTGCATCCGTGAGGCTTGTTCCAAAGCCAGAGCCGAAAGTCTGACGTGGCAGAGCAGAAACAAAGAACAAAGAGTCTTCATGATGAACTGCCGAAATACCAGTCCTAGAGCCCCGTACCTTCAGACCTTTGTTTTGACTCAGAGACACATATTTTAACATTTTAATATTTCTGAATGCGAGGAGCATCTTACAAGCAATGACATGTTAGTTTCAATGAAACACAGAATCAGAGTTTTTCACATTTATTTATTTTGGGGGGGAGGAGCAGAAGGAGAGGGAGAGAGAATCCCAAGCAGACTCCCCGCTGAGCACAGACCCCCCCCCTACACACACACACAACGCAGGGCGCAGTCTCATGACCCTGAGATCATGACCTGAGCCGAAACCAAGAGTCGGGCGCTTCACCTACTGCGCCACCCAGATGTCCCAGAATGGGAGATTTAAAAAAGAAATCTCCTTACTGTTTGAGCCACCCTAAGTTGGGTGTTCTGTTAGAGTCACAATCGTCCTAAATGATACGATCCACATGTCCCAAATCTTTTTCGTTTTATTATAATTCTCTGAAAGAACAGGTCATGGCAAAATAAAAGGAATGAGCTGACACGTGCATGTCCCCTTTCTGAAAACACAAAAGCTACTGTCTATTGAGTGTTTGCTCTGGGCCAGGCTCTGCTCGAAGCACCTTTTAAGAAGCCAACATATTGAGGCCAGACTGGCATACAAAAACTGTACATGCTTAACACCTCAGACTTGATGCGTCTGAACACATTGCATGTACTGTCCCTTCATTCTCCCATCTGCCCTCTTATGATCACCCCCCTTTTGCAACCAAAGAAGCCAAAGGGCAGAAAGGTGAAAGTGATCAGTGAGTGGGAGCGTTGAGATCAGACCTCAGACAGTCCAGCCTCAAAGCCTGTGATCCTCACCGCTGTGCGGAGTTTCCCGGAAGAACACAGGATGACAGTGGGACACATTTTGCTTCACTCCAGTGGCCTGACTTCAGCCAGCCAGAAAGCCCAGCATAAAAGCACAGGGTTTTTTTTTGTTCCCGCCTGGGATTTCTGAAGATCATGAAAGCGTGCCACAGATTGTGTTCAGCAGAAATCTGGGACTGTGGACCACAGCTTTAACCTCCTGCAGGGGGAGAAATGTCGCAAGGCGTATCCCATTCACTGGAAGAGGCGACCTTGGCATGGCAGTGGGTTGTTTCCTGTGTTTGCTAAGAGCACACACATCACTTGCCTGCTCAGCAGAGCTGTTGCCTCTCGTAAAATTATTGCTTAATGGGTTCTTAACAAATAAGCGAATGAGAAGAACATGTAATATCCTGTTGACCTCTTCTGCTCATCTTGGGACACGTCTCTCCATTCCCAGGAATCCTGCCTTCTCACGAGTGTTGCTCAGCCTTTGTTTATATTGTTTGTTCCCTTTGCCTCGAAACTTCCTTCCCCTCATCCTCTCCTCTGCTGAGCAAATTCCAGCTCCTGTGTCAATACTTCCTCCGCAAAGTCTCACCTGAGAAGCTGCAGCGGTCCCGAGCTCTCTGCTGGGTGTTCTGCCGCAGGCTGGTGAAATCTATGCTCCTCGCCCAGGCGGGCTCAGAGCCGTCCCAGCCCTCTGATTCTAGCTCAGTAACCCCGCGTGAACCACTGCCCGTCCGTCTCAGCCTCTTTTCTCATCTGGACGTTTAGCACAGTGCACGCACAAGCACCTCCACGGGCCGGGCGTGAGGGAGCGCGTCACGAACAGAACCCTTGTTATTTGAACACACTTCTTAGGATACTCACTGTCATGATTATCGGTTTTCACATCTGGCTTTTCCACTAGACTGTGAGCAAGACAAGGATCAGGTCTTCATTCTTGTTTTTTTTAAACTCTTTAAGTCATCTTTATTGAGGTATAATTTACATACAATAAAATGCATGCATTTAAAATGTACGATTCAATCATCCAATCAGCCGTACACCCGTATAACCATAACCCCAGTCAGGATTTAGAACACCTCCAGCACCCTGAAGGGCACCTTCCTGCTATTTCACAGTGTCCCTATCTAGCCCTGGCACCAGACAACCACTGATCTGCTTTCTGCCATTCCAGATTAGTTCTGCCTGTTCTAGAATCTCCTATACTTGGATTCATACAGTAGGTGCTCTTTGGGGTCTGGCTTCTCTCAGTGCCCCGTGTTATGACTCATACCGTGGCTCATTTCCTTTTTATTGCTGAGTAGTATTCCATTGTGTGAATACACTGCCCCCTTTCCTATCCGTTCACCTGTTGAAGGATATTTGGGTTGTTTCCAGTTTGAAGCTATTATTAATAACACTGCTCTGAACATCTCTTTGTGTGGACCAGGTTCATTCCTCTCGGATAACTTCCTAAGAAACTGCCAAACTGGTTTCCCAGCAATGTATTAGTACAGGATTACGGTCGTTCACCAACATCTATCATGGTCTTTTAGCCATTCTGGTGAGTGTGCAGTAGTATCTCATAGTGGTTTTAATTTGCATTTCCTTGATGACTTATGATGTTGTGTATCTTTTTATGTGTTTACTGGCCATATGTATACTTTCTTGTGACGTGTCTATTAAACCCTCCCCCTTTTGGGGGGCTGTCTTCTTATTATTGAGTTGTAAAAGTTCTTTATATATTCTGGATACGGGTCCTTTCTCAGATTTTTGCTTGGCAAATATTCTGGGCTTTCCAAGAATTTCGATAAA
The DNA here is from genome assembly GCF_004348235.1 of Phoca vitulina. NCBI lineage: Eukaryota > Metazoa > Chordata > Mammalia > Carnivora > Phocidae > Phoca > Phoca vitulina. The sequence continues at coordinate 12,286,912 of NW_022589744.1, read as the reverse complement.
GTTCAACTTATCTTTTTCTTTTATGGTTAGTGCTTTTTGTATTCTCTCAAAAGGACTTTTCTTTCTCCATTGGATCACCTCCGTGGTGTCTGTTTTGGCGATCCCACTGATCTGTGTGTATACCCTTAGGAACAGCACGCTGTCCTGAGCTCTGCTCTTGTCTCCTCACCAGAACGAGACCACTGCAGTCTGCTGGGGCTCCCCTCCCCACGCCACAGACAGGGACCTGGGTGAGGCAGACACTGCGGCGGCCATGTGGTCACCATCCTGTGTGGTGCCCGCTATCAAGTGTCAGGTGCTTCTGTTCGGCCATGTTTTCTAGCTCTTTGTGGCAGGAAGCCTTGCTTCATTTCTGCACCCACGAGGCCCAGCACACAGGTGCTCCATCCACGCGTGCTGAGGGGGCGAGTCATTGTCAGCACCTCCAAACACGGTCCATTGTAGCCTGTTCTGACTGGGAGAATCTGGAAGTGGTCCATCCCCTTCATTTTACCAGACGGTTCTTCTTCTGAGGGTAGTCAGGGGTCCCTCCCATCCTCAGCATCAGACCACTTGGGTTCCACACTGCCTGTTAAATGGGGAGACTGAGGTCCAGAGAAGGAAAGCTCATGTGACCAGACAGCAGCCAAGCCAGCACACCTGGGCTTCCTCAGCCAGGTTCTTCCTGTTGTCCCCCCTGGCAGGTCGGGCACCGTCCCTTTCGTCACGGTCTGACTCCAGCACCTAGCACAGGGTGTGTACGTCGCAGGCTCCCGATACACGCTTCTTAAATAAATGACCAAGAAGAAATAAAATCATTTCTTTGAATGCTCCGTTCACCTGGCCTCTGCAAACGGTATTAAACCTGTGTGTGCCCGTGTGTGTGTGTGCGCGCGGGCACGTGCATTTGCACGGACACGGGACCGGCCATTCCCATCCAGGTTCAGAGGCCATAATCTATCAGAAAATCTTTTTTTTTTTTTTTTTTCTGGTTTTAATTTTCTCAGCCACCCTCTCAGCTTAATCCCCGCCAGGGGGCATGTGTATCCCACAGAGAGGGTCCGTAATCCCCAGGTATAAGGGCTGGTTTCCAGCTGAAGTCAGCGGGTCCCTCTTGAAGCCATCTCCTTGAAACCGCACACCCTCCCCTGCAAAACAAACAACAAAGCCTTCCTCCTCAAGCTCCCCCATCTCAGGGTGGGCTGCTGGCTACCATCCTCTCCTACCCCCAGGGCTCTGCAACAGAGCCATAGTGGCAATGAGTGACAAGCTCGATCATGTCTGTCGTCCTGGCTAGGGGCCACTGCTTCCTCCCTGAGGGCCGTGACAGGTCCTGGAAAGGCAGCTCTCCTCACTCCCCTCAGTTGGCAGGCCAGGACTGGCCTTACGGGGCCCAGAGTCTGGCCCAGCCTCGAATGATGAGTTTCTGCAGAGTGAGCAGTGGGAATATCACTGGGCGGGGTCCACAGCTCTCTTTCCCTGTGCCCTGGGGGACAGGTCACACCCAGGACGTCCTCGAGCCCCAGCTCAAGACTTGAGTCAGTGCTCTGTGCCCCAACACCTTCCCAGGCTTTGGCATCACATTGCCCGGGCACACATCCTGGCTTCACTACTCGCTGTGAGTGACCTTGAGCAAGCTCTGTGAACTTCACTTCCCTTATTGGGTAAATGAGGATGACAACAGTTCCTGCCCCATAAATGAGACAATGCATATAAATAAAGCACTTGGCACAGCGCCTAGCACAGAAGAAGTGTTTGAGACACATTAGCCATTATTAATAATATTATTAGTATCATTATATTACTATAAACCTTAGCCATTTCCCTTCTTTCGAGGCTCACAAAGAAGCATTACTTCCCTCTAGCTCAAGGTCTTGGGCTTCTTCCTAACTGAGGTCCTGTAAAGGGTCCCTGGGAACCCGTGGGACCAGTCCTTATGCCACCGTGCCCGCCTCAGATCAGGTGCCACGCCCACCTTGTCTTGGACCAGGGCCTCTGCTGGATGCCCTCGCCCAGAACCATCCTGCCCGCATCCACACAACCACACGTTTGGGACGGGCGGGGTACTCCCCGTGGCGGCATCTGCTCCCTAGGGTGACACAGGACAGCAGCAACTGATGCAGCTGCTACGTCTGCTTCCCACCCCCGCCGCCTCATTAGCTCTCCGGTCATGTCCCAGTCTCCAGGAGCGACAGGCAGCAGCCCCGAGAGTCTCAGCCACAAAGGTAGCCGACAACAAACAGCACCTCCCTGCTCCCGCCCTGCCGCGCAGAGCAGCCTTTTCCCTGCCATTCAGGTTCCAACCGGCAGAGAGATTAGAGATTAGCATTCAGGTGGAGGGTGGAAAAGCATCAGGGCCATCACCTCCTGTCTTCTCTAGGAGCTGAGATCCATGCGGGGAAGCAGAGCCCGTTGCAGGGAAGGTGTCCGGGTCAGACCTCCCACTGGAGGTTGGGACAGGGTTCCAGGCACCCAGCAGTGCTCCCTGGTCCAGTCTGCCTGGCTGCCGGGTCCTACCGGGTGCCCCTGTGCTGGGCCGGGCTCGGGCTTGTTTCCAGAACTGCCCATGGCCCCGCTGTTGAGTATGTGCAAAGACAGGGCAGGAAGGGCTATGGGGTGAGGAGGCGAAGGACTAGCTGTTCTGAACCTACCACTGTTGCAAAGTGACCTGTTGTTCAGTAGTTAACACCGTTCCCCGGGCTCAGATATATTGAACACTTACTAAGTGCGCTAAGCACTTTAGACACGTCATCTAATTTAACCCTTACAAGAACTCTGAGACAAGTTTACCGTTACCCTCCTCTTAGGAGAAACCCCAGGCAGGGGTGTTCAGCAACCCACCCCAGGCCACAGAACTGAGAAGAGACGGTGGAGTCAGGATTCAAATCCGGTGCTCTGAGTCCGGACTCCTCGCTCTTAGATTCTACATTGATATTTCATGAGAGCCAGCCCCCCCCCCCCCCCCCCGGCCAGGGGGGGCGCCAGCTCTCAGCCTCAGCGCTGTCTCTCCGGTTGCCCTTAATCCCTTCCCTCCTATTATGGTCAGTCTGCCAAGCCCCTGGGCTTTCCTGCTCCCATTCCCAAGCAGCAGCTCTTTCCAAGGAAATGGGGTGGGGGGGGGAGGAGGCAGCCTCTTGGGGACACTGGGCCCGCCCCCTGCAACGGGAGATAGTGGGCTGAGGAAGGAGCGCCCCGGGGCCGGGCAGCCTTCTCTAGAGGAGCGCTCGGCTGAGGGTGGCCCCTTCCTGCAGCGGGAAAGGGGCAGCAAATGTGCAAGTTGTGCAGAGAGCCCAGGGGTGGGAGAGCCCTGGGGAATAAGAGGGAGCGTGGGCTGGGCGTGTGGGGAAGGTGTAAACACAATCTGCTCCCACCGAAGCCAGCCTGCTCCCTGGGGGAGAGGGCCCCTCCCTCCCGGCCCACATGGCACCCCAGCTGCCAGGGCCCGGGCAGGCGCCAAGGCCAGCCAACACACTCCCCCCATCCCCTCGCCTTCCCTCCCTTCATCTGGGACCCATGCCTGGAGGAGCCACCATCCCCTGAGCAGGCTCCTAGAACAGTGCTGCGAAGGGGTGTCGCTTTGTGGAGGTGTGTCTGGGCCGCCAGCCAGCCCCTGTCCAGTCAGGTGACCTTGGCCTGACAATTCCTCAGACTAGTGCAAGGAGACAGGCCACCTGGAAACGGTAGAGAGCAGAGCCGTGGCTGAAGTGACAGGAACATGGCAAATAAGATTAGAGGATGAATACACAGGTAGGGCTCAGGGACGCAGACTGGGGCCCCAGGAACGGTGCCCTCTGGCCCTCAACCTGACAGCCCTGTCACCAGGAAGACCGTTGCCTGGAGGAGAAAGACAAGCTGACAGGAGCTGAGACAGGTGGTCACGAACTCCTGGCCCGGGTCAACTGTGCAGTGGGGCTCTGTTGTGGTTCCAGCCCAGAGCTCCTTCCCCTGGTGGGACCCTTCCCCTGCCTCTGCCCCGCCCTACTTCTAGAAGCTTCCACAGCACTGCCAGGCTCCCTGCAGGATCAGCAGCCCCTCCCCCATGGCTTCAGTGTGGGTCCCCTCTGTCTGTGGCATCTCACCCTTTCCTTCCCTCCTTCAGATGTGGAGTCACGGCGACAGAGGGGCTTCTGTCTAGAGAACTCCCCATCTCCTGCCTCCTGATGGCAGGGGCCAGCCAGACGGAGACTTCTCTGCCCGCCCACCCGCCTGCCTGCCCGCCCGCCATGGGGGCTGGATGGCAAGGAAGGGGGGTGCACGTGCGGGAGGGGGTGGGGGGGTGCTTTGCAAGATGAATAGCTTCCAGACAGTCGGGAGCAGCTCCCTGCAGGTCTGTGCCTGGATCCCAGGGAGCAGAAGCGGAAATCTGCTTTGATCTCTGCTCTGGATCAGGCAGGATTGTGAAGAGAGAAATGGCAGAGCAGCTGGGGGCAAAGGAGGCCGCCGCGGTGCTGAGCAGTCAGCGGATTGACAAAAACAAGTGTCATGCTTCTTCCCTTCCCACAAGCTACTGGCCCTTTGGAACACACGCACGCATGCACACACGCGTGCCCGGAAGACACATTCGGAGCACAGCTGAGAGATGCCTCGCTCCAGCTGCAGGCAGACATGTCACAGATCCAACTGGCAGTTCTTGCAGATAATTTCAGCAGAGCGGCCGGTGACAGGGTGCGTCCTGGGGACCAGGGAAGGGAAGTGCCACAGGAAGTGCGTGCCACCCGAGCAAACTGATGCCATGCAGCCTTGGACCACAAGCGTTGGGGCTGCCAGGCCAGGGGAACCCCTTTTCACAGAGCAGTTGCAAACTTCCAGGTGGTTTTAGAGACAACTGGGCCCTGGTGGCTAAGAGCGCGGGTGGCTCTGCAGCCTCCGTATGAGGCTGGGGGGGTCCCCCATTAACTAGCTAGACGACACTGGACAAGTTCGTTAGCCTCTCTGTGTTTCCTCATTTCCAAAATGTGGACAATAACATGCCCAGGCTCCTTGGGTTATTGCAAGGATTAAGTTAGGGAATGAATGAGAAGACCTATCAGCGATCCCTTGGCTCTGGGGCTCCCTGCTCCCCGTCTGCTCCTCCTCTAGCCGCCCCAGAGTAGACCCCGCCGAGCCCCGCTCTGGGCCGGCCTCAGACGGTCCTCAGGACCTCAGAGGAAGGGAGCCCAGCCCAGAGCAATGAGCGTCTCTGCCCCTCCTGCCGGCCCCAGCCAGGCCTTGCCTCAGGAGTCCCACCACCAGCATCGGGGGCAAAGTGAGGACAGGTCCAGGGGCTCAAAGGGAGGGGTCTACCTTCTTGATGGCTGCTTTTTCCCATTCTCCTGCTTCCTGTTGCTGCTTCCACCACAGCGTCCTTTGTGGGTGGGGAGCAAGCCAGGACTTGAACTAATACAGAAAACCAAACCAGATTAGCACTTCCTCCCATGCCAAGGCAGAGGCTTGCATTGCAGAATGGATATTCCAGAGCATCTCCTCTCCCTTAGAAGTCCGCTGGCACTACCCTCAGGCCCCCCGCATGACCTCCACCTCATCCCCAGCCCTAGAAAATGCTGTTGAGATCACATGTCGTTCCCTTAAAGCCCTTGCCTCGCGGTCTGGACCATAACAGGCTCAAGGTAGGAGCTGATGAGAGTCCACCCGCCTTATGCTCACCCTCCACCGATGACCACAGAGCTGGAGGTGGCCTGCTCTGCTCCCACACGGCCAGACTTGCAGAGTCTTCCTTCCTGGTCCCCAGCCCAGCCCTCTCCCCTCCAAGGCTCGCAGGCCTGCCCTACCTGCTTCTGCCCCTGATCTCAGTCCCTGGGGCCGAGCTCCGCCTGAAGAGGTGACGACTTACTTCAGAGACTCTTTCTCCCTAAACAGAAAAGCATGGGAGTCAGAGGATTGAGGGGGATGTCCTTCCCGTGTTTCCAGACTTCCTCTCCCTTCCGCCCCAGGCCTAGCAAGTCACCCCACTATGGAGGGTTAGGAGCAGCCAGGAAATCAGCTGGAATTTGTGACTGTGGAATTGGAGAGCAGAAATTTCCCTCAGGCCAGCCCTTGAAGGCAGGAGGTGTTAGGTGTTAGGGCGATTTTTCCAGTTAACTGGGTCCCGAGGAGTTAACAGGAAACTGCTTCCTTCTGGCTAGACCACAAGAGGCCAGGCCAGATAGTCCAGATTCAGCTCTCTCCTCCTGACAGGGGGTCCGGGCCTATTTCGTGTGGAAGAGACAGACTGCCTGAAGTCAGGGACCCGTCTGTCCCCATCGGCCACAAATCGGATGGATGACCTTAAGCAAGTAACTTACACCTCCCCGTCCCTCAGTTTCTTCCACCATTAATGAGAGATAGAAACGCTTGTCTTGCCAACCCTCTGGGACTGTTCAACCTCCAAGTGAGTTAATATATGAGAGACCTCAGGGGAAGACTAGAACCCTGATCAAGAGCCAGGTAACAGCAGGAGAATAGCTAGCTACTTCATGCCAAGTGCTTTACCATGATCTCAATTTGAACCTCACCAACACCCCACACCATTCTGTTATTAATCCCAGTTTGTATATAAATAAAAAGGTCACGTAACTTTCCCTGAGTCTCTCAGTCAGTAAGCAGAGAGTCAGGATGTGGACTCTGGCTACACACCTCCAGACCCAAACTCAACCTGGAGGACCAGTCATTTGAGGGCCTGCTCTGTGTGAGGCCTGGGGCTCACCATTTCACCTAGGTCAGCCCATTTCACCAGTAGGGCCACTTGGGCACTTTCGTGACCATCTCAGCTAGCCTAGATGCCAAGGAAGGGCATCACAGAAATGCCTGTTTCCGGCACGTCCCCAGGGCTGCCCGGTGGGCCTTCTGACAGGGCCTGGAGGGATCCCAGCACCGAGGAGGAATTAGGGGCCACACACAGACAGAGACTCCCATTCTTGTGGCTTGCCAGTCTCTGTGTGGCTGAGGGGCACTGCAGGTGGGTCTCACACCCCAAAAGAAGGAGACACTGGGGTGCCCCGGCAGGCAGGCATGCTGACTGCTCAGTCATCCGAGCCCTGTGGGGAGACTCCCTCCGGCCAGGGGCCCTGGAGCCCAAGGGCATCCTGTTCTTTGTTTCACTAGGAGTGGGAGAAGGCTCGTAGATCTTTTGCCGGAGAGAATGTCACTCCACACAGGACTCCCACACTAGGTGGGCCCACAGGCACGAAAGAACATGCAAAACACTATGTTCTTAATAAATAATTGTCGATTTTTCCAGATTTTGTTGGGCACAGGAGCCCCTATCATCTAAGGACCCTGATGACCCAGGGAAGGAAAAATCCAGAAGTTCCCAAAACTTCACCCCTCGTAAAGGCCACATGGTTCCAGCCTAGGGAAGAGTTAACTTTCTGGCCACTGGAGACAGCGTCCAGCCCGCAGGAGCTGCCCAGCCAATGGCACTCCGTGCTGATGATGTCATGCTCCTCCTGCGCCTCCTATTGGGGGCTGGACAGCCAATCCTGCTCGCGGCTCGGGCAGAGGAGCCGGGGGGGGGGGGGGGGGGGGGGGGGGGGGGGGCGGCCGGGGAGGGGGGGGGGGAGGGGAAGGCGAGCCGAGCCGCCAGAGCTGCTTCTGCCCCATCCCTCTCTCCAGTCCCCCTGCGCCTTCCGATAGGACCCTGGGGACCACCCCACACTCGGACAAACAAGGCAGAGCAGCTTTGGTCCAGAGGAGAGGCTGGGGGCTCCCACTGCCACCTAGAGAAAACATTCAGCCTGCCCACCGGGCACACAGGGAACAGGGTGGCTGGGGCGAGGGGCCAGGCTCCAGCGCGCACGCACACACTCCTACACCTCCCCAAGCACGGACAGGGACAGGGAAAGCGGCAGCTTTCTTGGACGCACCCTCCCTCCTCCACCCCCGACTCTCTTCTGCCTTACCTGCCTGAGGACCGGAGGTCTGTTTCCAATCTGCTGCCCATAACGGCCCCGTCTACTCCTCTGGGCTCTCTGTGGGCGGGAGGAACAGGCAGGAAGAGCTGTGGGCAGCGCCCAGGCCCAGACCCCCCTCTCCTGCAGGACCTAGCCACAGTGGGCTGCGGGGCTGGGGGCTTCAGCCAGAGTCTTTGAAGAGGTGCAAACTCTCCCTGCTCTGAGGGGAAGCCTCTCAGGGACTCCCTGCAAATCCACCCCCCACCCCAAAGCCTCCCAGGAGGTCCAGGTAGCTCAGGCCCACCTTCAACTTGGCTCTGGCCCCGCACAGTAGTTCCCCCCCCCCCGCCCCCCGCTCCCCACCCAAGCCCGTGGCCCAGTCAGTTTCTCACGGTTGGACCCGGTTGGCGAATCGGCGGCGCCAGAGCATGGCCAAGGTGCTGAGCAGGAAGAGGGTGGTGCACATGGCTCAGCAGCCCCATCCCCTCCCAGACAAGGTCTGTAGAAGAAGGCCAAAATGGCCCTGCCCGCTCTCACAAGCCACTGCTGTCCGTCCTGAGGTTCCTGCCTGCACTGGATTAGGAAGCTCAAGCTGATTATTGGAGTCAGCAGATCCGACCTTGTGCAGACTGATTAACCTCGCTCGGCCCAGGTTGTCTGCCGCAGTGGCAGGGTAAATCAAGCTGTCCGTTCTGGATGTCGATGTGACTGAGACCTGGGCCCAACCCTCAAGGGGCTTCTAGTCTAGACACATGCCCTGGCCAGTTACATAAATGAGCACAATAGAGAGACATAGGTGATGGAAGGCACCTGCAGAGCTTCAGGGAATGCCCAATTGGAAGAGGAGCTGGGGGCATCAGAATTTGCAGGTTCTCAAGGAAGGTTGGGCCCCCCGGCTGGAAGATTCTGCTGGGGGCTGCAGACATGAAAGCACAGGGCATGTTCCAGCAACTGGAAGTTGAGTGTCAGAAGAACAATGATGTCATGGGGAGGCATTGGGAGGGGAGGAAGGGAGAAGAATATTAGATGATGAAGCCAGAAAGACAAGGGAGGCCAGGGAGTGAAGGGCTGGCTAAGCGGTTCAGTTCTCCCCTCTGGACAATCCTCTCCAAATGTTACTGATGACATACCCCCTTCCTTAAAAGACGGAATTTAAGTATGCATTGTGAAATAGGTATATGTATCCACTTAGACATTATATACTATACTACTGGGCAAATACAGTCCTGCACCACGAACACACATAAGACTTGTAAAGGATGAGATGAAACTAAATAGAAATAAGATTTCTCCTGCTCACTTTCCCAGTGGAAACCTCCTGGGCAGCTGCTTGGAAGGGCACCACACTGGCATTGGGTGTCCTCTCAGAGGGCTTCAGGGAGGTGGCCAGGTGCAGAGTGCTCTGTCCTGGCCTAGGCAGCCTGTGGAGCAGACATGGGTCTGAGCATCCACCCTCTTCCATCCCTTTCCAAAATCCCCAGAAGAAGGCACTAGATTTTCCTTCCCTCAAATGAGATGGAAGCAGTGTCAAAGAGGCTCCTGCCCAGGATTCCAGGGAGGTACCTGAACCCTGAGCTCCAGGGAGGGCCAGAGCTGGGGCTCCAGCTGGGCTCTCTACTTTGAAATATGATTTTCAACATACCTAAACCAAAGCTGAAGAGGAGAGCCAACCTCTTCTAATACTCACAGTGGGACCCAAAGTCTTGAGAAGGGTGGGGTCACCAGGGAGCGTTCGGGGGAACTGGACATTGGCCTCGGGCTGGGGCTGGGAGTCAGAGGTGGGACCCGGCCGTCCCAGGTCTGAACAGTTACTTGCAGGGTAGGGACCCTCTGGCTCTGAGGCCCAGCCCCCACCTCCGGTCCTGTGGCGCTTACACCTCGCAGAGCAGGACCACCAGGACAAGGATTTGTCTCCTCCATTCGCAGAACCGCTGCCTAATCTCAGCCTTGGCAGCTGAGATGTCTCCAGGGCCTGGGCCTCCCCAAGATTTCTTGAACCTTCCCCCCAGTACCTCCTTGACCGGCCGGCTGCCTTTCTTGTGGACTTTCCTCCACCAGGGCCGGAATTCGGGGTAGCGCCTGTTTTTTGCTTGCGTGTGTCATTAATAAACCACTCAGGGACTTTTTTTTCCGACGCCATGTGCACGCACAGGGTGGGCGGGGGTGGTTGCTGGCCGGAAGGAAAGGGGACCGCAGGCCTCCCGCGCTGAAGTTCGACAGCTGTCCCCCATCCCCGCAGCGGGGGATTCCAATACGGAATTGGAGCAGGGAAGGGACCCCAGTCCTAAACCCTCCGGAGCCTGGGGTCGGGAGCTCTGGGAGTGGCGCCGCGGCCCCCAGTGGCCGGCTAGGGAGAAGCCCGGAGTGAGCGTGAGCTCAGCTGGGACCCCCGCGCCGCCGGAGGGGCTGCGTCCGCCCCCTCGGGGGGGCGGCCACGCCGCAAACGCCTGGGAGTGTTTGACTTTGAGTCAGTTCCCCGCCGCGTGAAGGGTGCACACACGCGCCCGGCCCGACACCGCCCGCAGCGTGAGCCGGGACACCGTGCCCCCCGACCCGCGCCCGCCCGGGGCGCACTCCTGCGCGGCCGGCACAGCCCGGCGCCGCGTGACCGTCCCCTCCCCCCGAGGCCCCCCCAGCACTCCCACCACACCTACGCCCCAGCCCCGCCCGGCGGTCAAGGTCCGCGGTGGCCTCGCGGGCGCCCGCCGCGTCGCCCCCACCCCACCCAGCCTTCACCTTGCCGGAATTGGCTCACCGACGCGGGGTTGGGGGTTTGGAGCGGCTTTATTTTTTTTAACATTTTTCCAGCAGAACACATCCCCGCCCCCCGCTCGCGGTCCCCCGCCCCCCGCACATATACCCTGCACACACACACACACACACACACACACACACACCCGGCGCGCACAGACACGCTCCCTCCCTCCGGCGCGCTCTACCCCTCACTCGCCAGCCCGCCCGCCGCGCACGCAGCCGGCCCCGGCTCCCCGCGCCCGGCGCCCCGCGCCCCGCCGCCGCCGAGCGAAGCCGGGCTGGGCTTGGAGCTGCTCATGGAGAAAGTGCCGGGCGAGATGGAGATTGAGCGCAGGGAGCGGAGCGAGGAGCTGTCCGAGGCGGAGAGGAAGGCGGTGCAGGCTACGTGGGCCCGGCTCTATGCCAACTGCGAGGACGTGGGGGTGGCCATCCTGGTGAGGTAGGTGTCACTCCGGCCCGGCCGAGGCCGGGGGAGGGAGGGCGGCAGCGGCTCCGGGCAGGGGCGGGTTCGGCCCGGGTCCGAGCTCCGGCGCCACCTCTCCAGCTGAAATTGGGGCCGGGCCTGCCCGGGTGCGGGCAGTGTGGGGCGCCTTGGGGTGGGCGAAGCCCTGGCTGAGCCGGTCCTGGCTCTGGGCGTGGGGCTAGGAACTAAGAGCCAGACGCAGGAGGAGGACACCTCGGTCCCTCTCCTCTCCCGGGCCTCAGAACTCCTGGCTGGGCCAGGCATGCCTTCTTCACCAGCGACCCCAACCACCCAACCCAGCTCCCACAGACACACATTTCAATTTGTGTGCTTCAGCTGGGGACTCCCCATTTTAGAGGCAGGAAGACTGAGGCTCAGCCAAGCAGAGGGACAAAGAGGAGCAGACCCCTCTCCAGCTCAGCCCCTTTCTGTGTTCACAGCCTCTTGGAAGGACAGAGCAAAGAGCCAGAGAATAGAGGTCAGAAGGAGTAGGACACTAGGGTCCGGCTTCCCCAGCTGGCCCCTTCCTGCCCCTAGGGGGTGGGCGGACAGGGAGCTCCCAGGTGAGGCACAGGTGAGTGGAGAAGTGAAGGGTCCCTAGGGTACCGTGCCTGCTGAGCTGAGGAGGGAAAGGAAGAAGTGTCAGGAGTCAGGACCCCACCCTGGAATGACCACTTGAGGAGGAAAGGCCATGTGTCTTGGGCTCAGGGGTTACTCAGGTACCACAAGCCCCCAAAGTAACACTTATTTGCACACCACACACTGGTGGACACATACCGTTGCTCTATAGTTAATGTCCCCACCCCACACAAGCTAGTAACAGACTACAGCCACGGAATGATGCTCTCTTCCCACACATGCTGGTCCCTGGGGCCCCAGACCCACATTCACCCTCAACCCTCTGTCCGAAGCAGAGGGAAACGGCCAGATCTGGGACAGAGCAGGGCAGCCTTATTCTTTGGAGATGGGGTGAGCCCTTGTTTGTGGAAGGGAGAGTTGAAATGCATGCCTGTCTCCCAGTCCTGGCCCCTGGCTCTGGGTTCTCTGTCTCCCTGACTCTCTCTGCCTTCTGCCTCCCCTAAGCCTGAGACCTACCCAGCTCCATATCGATATGCCCTGATTCCAACTTGGAAACAAATTTTGGAGGAAGAAGAGCAAGAGGCACTCTTGAGTTGGAGGAGAATTCCTGAGGAAGGCAGCTCTTTGGGCAGCCCCGAGACCCAGAAACATGGCGGGGGGGTGATGGTGGGGAGGCTACAAGGGGGTTTCAGATCCCAAAGCCATCGGACATTCTGAGACACAGACCTACACGTGGGAGCACCCACACAAGCACACGGTGGGTAGTGGAGTCACAGATGTGCCAGACTGCTGCCCCGGAGGGCGGCTCTTTGCTGTGTGTGTCGGCTCACGCGAGCCCACCAGGCCTTAGGATGCACCCCGGTGTGCACATGGGTCACCAAGAGGAAAGGAGGTGGAGTCCTTAGGGCCTTGGAGATTTGCTGTCCCGACACCCTGCCATTTGCCAGGGAGGACGTGGAGGGGACGTGTCCAAGGTGCAGCTCCTGGGGTACCACCCAGCCTCCCCGGGGAATGGGGGTGCAGAGGAAGGAACTGAACACTACGGCCAGGGCTCTTTCTTGAGAGTCTAATATTCTGACAAGATCTTTCTCTCTATGCCCCTGCAGTTCCCCATTCCTGAATCTTAGGGAGGCTGGGTTTGGGTGGGTGGGGCGGGGTGGGGGGGCATTTACCAATGTGCTCAGTGCTCAGTGAAGGTCCACAATTCATCTGAGAAGGCCTGAGATAGCAGTTAGATCTAGCCTGCTGGTCAGCCCAGGCCACACTCCACCTGACCCACCTCTGTGTTGATGGGAGCCCAGCGCTGGCTCAGCAACTCCCTGCCAGACCCAGGCCCCACCAGCCTGCCCCTCCTGGGTCTCTTCCTGCTCCCTGCCCCCTGACCTGCCAGTTGGGGGAGGCTTGGTTAAAGGGAGGAAAGGGCAAGATCGATAAGCTTCTCGGGTGTCCCAAAGGCCCCTCCCCAGATCCCGTGCACCTCAGTTCTGTCACACCCCGCTCCCCAATTTCACACATATCCACAGGGACAGGCCCCAGTGAGAGCCTGAGACACTAGTCCTCCGGCCCATTGCTCTCGGGTCCTCCCTCCCTGCTGGGCTAAAGCCAGCCGCACCCCCGTGCTCTACTTCCCCCCCACCCAGGAGTTCGCAGCCAGGAAGGTGGTGGCAGTGCTGGAGAAGCTGTCTTTGGGTCTGAGCCAGACCCCACACCTGCACTCCAACTGAGAGGGAACACCCATGCTCTGGGAAGCCTCCCCTCCCGGTTGTAACTCTGCCGCCTTCCCCTCCTCGCACTCAGACGAGCCTATTTCAGGCTCTGCTGGAAGCCCAGATGCCTCTGGGAGCTGAGAAACTCCCCAAGGCTGGCTGCTGAGGTTTCTCCCCGGCTGACAGCACAGGCCTGGACTGGGAGGGTCGAGAGAGTGCCTGCGGAGGGGCCGGGGATAGAGGCCAGGATGAAGGAGCAGAGCATGCGGCCCCAGACTCCCCTGGTGCAGCAGTCGGGCTCCCTGGGACCGTCACTCCTCAGGGCCATCACCTGGACCCGGGGTGTTGGGGCAGGAGACTCACTGGGTCCCAGGCCCCTGTCTCCCTGGCATAGCAGTCTCTCCGAGGCAGGATGGGGTGGGTAGGGTCTCTCCTTCCTGGCCCTGCCACCCACTTTGCTGGGCAACCTGGGGCATCGATTCCTACAGCAGAACATGGGGATAAAAACAGTGCCAACGTCAGGAGGCTATTGCAGGATTAATGAAACAATCTAGTAAGTGCTCAGTAAGTCTTCCCTGTTAGCTCCTCATCAGTAAAATGAATATAATGCCTGCTTGGTGGTGGCAATTAAATTAAAGAACAGGTGGAGATGTTTTGCACGTGGCAACACACCAGGCAAACAGCGATCATTATCTTTATGGCAATGTGAAATGCCCACAGCCTAAGATACTCATTTAAGTCCAGATTGGGTTCTTCACATTTGTCCTTCATGCAGTGCCTCTCCAGAAAAATCCACTGTCTTTTCAGACTCATTGCCTCATTTGTCCTCACCAGTATATCTGTGAAGTATCGGGCGGGAGGAACTCCTCTCACACTTGTGCAGACAAGAGGTTGTGAAGTGGTTTGCCCAAGGTCACCCTTGGTCTCCACATGGGCCGTGTCCTAGTCACTCCCCCTGCCAGCAAGCAGCTTTGTCCCCTGAAGGGATGGCCCCAGCCAGATGCTCTTTCTGCATCTGTTCCAGCTCTCTGGCCAAAGGGCTGATTTGGCAGATTATCAGCTTTCTCTGATCACAAAAGGGGACACTTCAGATTTGTGACACCACCGGACAAAACAGGTTGTCCCAAGACATTCCCTACACGTTCAGAAGTTCTGATCGAGTCTCCGCGTGTACCTCCCCCAACGTCCAGCTCTGGCTGGGAGAGGGGATGCAGAGGTCGTCGGTGTCATCCTGCAGACCACAGGGCCCTGGGCTGAGGTGATGGGTCAGAGGGTGTGTGAGAGCCACAGGCCCTGCCCTTGGGTTGTGGGACCCAGTCCAACAGTCAGAAAGGGAAGAAGCCGTAGAAGGTGTCGGGAGAACCCCTAATGGCCTTAAGGGGAAAACAGTCACCCTGGGCAAGCCCGGGCACTTGGGGGAGGCCAGTCCAACGTGAGAAAGAGTGAGGAAGACATCCCACCTACGGTGTGGAAAGGCTGGCCGGCCCAAGGAGTGCTTTACCAGCAGCTGGAGGGGGCTGGAGGAAGGTGGCTGAGTTGGGACAGTTTGTCGGAAGCCTGGAATCCCAGGTTAAGGATTTTGACTCTGTCCGGTAGGCAATGGGGAGCCACTGAGTGTTTTTTTGTTTTTTTTTTGTTTTTTTCACTGAATGTTTTTGAGCACGAGAGTGACCTAACAAAAGTGATATTTGGGGCGGGGCGGGGGGGGAATTAGACAATCTCAGGTAAACTGGAGAGGCAGGGAGAGAGCTAAAAAGACCTGGGATCTGCCACAGGATGTGCTGAGGCTTCTTGGAGAAGCATGATGTGCAGATGTAAAGTAATGACGGAACCACACTAGGAGGGTAAGACTAGGCCGTAGCTCTAATTAAATTAGCCAATCAATATGTGCTACTGGCTGAGGAGGAAAGCAGGTCGTGAGGAGGGAACAGACGAGTTGGCAGGAGGACTGAGTCGCATTTCTTCCCTCCGTGGACTGGGTGACCTGAGCTAGGTCACTCAGGCTTTACTTTGTCTGCAAAGAGAGCTCTAACTTGATCGCAATAAAGGCTGGCATTTACTGAGCACCCCGCGTTCACACTGTGCTGAGGACTCCACCCGTGGTTTCTCAGTTCATCCTCATAGCAAGCCAGGAACAACGATGCCCATTGCATGGATGAGGACACTGAGCCTCAGAAAAGTAAAGTCACTTGCCCAAGGTCACGCGGGCCCGAGATTCCAGAACTAGAGCTCTTACCCTCTCTGCTGGGACTGGAGCCAGCCTTGAAGGGTGTGTCGGGTTTGGAAAGGAGGCCAGAGCAAGAAAGACAGAGGCTTGGGGGACAGAGCTGACAGTATGCAAGTCTGGCGGATGGAAATGGCCAGGACCTGGGGGAGGGGGGTTGGGGGAGGTGCACGTACACCAGCTCGGCCAGAGGGAGGGTCTGCATCTGAGGGACAGCTACACAAGGTGGTGAAAACATTTTCGGGTCCTGCCCCTCCTACCCTGCACCCCCATCATCTTGGCCACCTCGGGGTGGGGCCATGGCAGCCCCTACTTCAGCGCTCACCTCCCCTCCCACCAGGTTCTTTGTGAACTTCCCGTCGGCCAAGCAGTACTTCAGCCAGTTCAAGCACATGACCGAGCCCCTGGAGATGGAGAAGAGCCCCCAGCTGCGGAAACACGCCTGCCGGGTCATGGGGGCCCTCAACACCGTGGTGGAAAACCTGCACGACCCCGAGAAGGTATCCTCTGTGCTCGCCCTTGTGGGCAAAGCCCACGCCCTCAAGCACAAGGTGGAGCCCATGTACTTCAAGGTACGTGGCTAGGTGGGCGTGGCCAGTGCACCACCCAACCTGCTCTGCTCTGGGAGCTCCTGGGGCAACAGCCGGTGACCACTGGACAGCCCAGCCTCTTCCCCCAGCGTGGCTGTGACAGGGAGGGGCGGCAGGATCGGGTCTCAAAGGTGCCTGGCTCCCAAGCTGCCAGGCTGTCGTGTCGTCAATGATCCCCTTGGCCAAACTCTGGATAGAAGGGGTGCTGGGGTTCCTGGGGGCTTGGGGGGGTGCAGCGCACCCAGGCACTTACTTTCCCCTCCTCCCTTTGCTCCCAGATCCTCTCTGGGGTGATTCTGGAGGTGATCGCCGAGGAATTTGCCAATGACTTCCCACCGGAGACGCAGAGAGCCTGGGCCAAGCTGCGTGGCCTCATCTACAGCCACGTGACCGCTGCCTACAAGGAAGTGGGCTGGGTACAGCAGGTCCCCAACGCCACCACGTGAGGAGGGTTGAGGGTGGGCCGGGCAGCCTCCCCGCCGTGTCCTCCCCTGCCCCCTGATCTCCCATCTCTCCTGGGCACAGGAGCTGACTGCTGGGGCAGGAACACTTCCGGGACGCTGGGTCTGGGGTCTGACACATTTAAGAACAGGCACGATGGGAAAGGGCTCAGCCCCTACCACGGGCTGGTCGGAGCAGTGAGCCCTGGACAAATTCTCCTTCTCTAGGACAAGAGAGCACTCGGAGACCCCCAAGACCAAGGCCGCCCAGGGCAGCTCTAAAAGGTTCCTGGCGGGAAGGCTAGCTCATTGGGCCCAGAGGCAGGCCAGGCTAAGTCCGACCACTTCCTCCCTGGCTACCAATCACATGGGGCTGTTTTTCAGCTCATGCTGACCAGTGCTCCGTCCTGCCTCTGCCTCGATAGGGCTGGAGCCATGAGAATCACGAGGATGTGTGCACACAGATGCACATGCCCAAGCCCACGAGGGGCCTGCGAGGGTATCACCACCACGCATACCGTCAGCAGTGTTTACTTGTAGGCTGACCCTGGAGGCCAGGTTCCCAGTTCTGGGGTGAGGGCCGGGGAGATGGGCTTGAGGAGGGTGGCCAGCCTCAGTGACTCCAGCTGACTCGGGGCAGGAGGGGAGGGCTGGCCCCCAGACATGGTGGCTGGGAACACTCCGGCCTGCCTGGGCCCCCAAGGGGCAGGCAGCTCTGGGAGCTCAATGGAGGGGCGGAGGCAGAGCTGGAGTAGGAAGGAGGGAGAGGAGCGTAGGCGGGAATGGGAAGCAGGGGTCAGCCAGCGGCCCAGGACACGCGTTGTAGAGAAACATTCCCAGCAGTTTCCCATGGAAAAGGCGCGTCTCCTCCCTGGGCTCCAAGCTGGCCCACGGAGCTTGCCGGGACCTCCTGCTCACAAGGCCTCCAGGCCCAGCTCTGGAGGAGGTCCCCTGAGGGCGACCTTGGGAGGCCAGGCCTCCTGACCTTCCTGCTGCTGACCACACCGGCCCCAGCTTGCTCCGGCTCCCTTCCCCCACGGCGGCACCACCCCAGGAGAGTAGAAACCTCAGGAACTTCTGGCTACAGCCAGGGAGCGACTCCAGATGTGCACAGCTGGGCCCTGGCCTACCCCAGATCCCCGGGGAGGGGGGGGGACGGACGGGAAGCCGGCAGAAGATCTTTACCTGCCAGAGGAGGGGCTGGTAGAGCCCGGAGAGCGGCCGGAAGCAGACAGAGGGGCCAGGGAGGGTCTGTGGGGGGAAGGGGCTTGCCCTCCCACGCCTCTCCCCAGGCCGGCTCAGCTCCAGCTGCCAGAGATGAGTTTGTTTACAGCCAGGAGACAACACTTCCTGCTTCTAGAGAAAAGGGCTTTTTTACATGGGCCTAGAGGAACTGGAGAGGGAGAAGGAGAGAGCTGGCCAGCGTGAGTCCCAGTGAATCAGAAACACATGGACGGCGTTTCCCGACACGAAGCCCTGTCCCCTCCCCTGTCTTGCCCCAGCTGGACCCGTGGGACTTACATCTCACCAAATCCCAAACATTAAGAAACCACCAGAATCTCAGTCTGCCCATTTCTGCTCCTCGTGGAGTGAATGGATGGGCTGTTGTGGGGACTGGCTGGAGCCCTGCATCCATCTGGGCCTGGGCACCTCAAATTTGTGTCTCCCCCCACACCCACCAGCCGTGAAGTCGTGGGGATTGTCCCCTCGTCCCTTTGCACTTTCACCCCCCCTACCCCGGTCTCCTGAGGGCACGGGTATGGGCCCCGAGAAGGCGTGTCTCCTTGGGCGTGGGGCCTACAGACCCAACCTACTGCTAAGGTCCAAATGGGTTCAGATGGTGGGAGGGAGTTACAGAGCAGAGTTCTAGAAGGCCTCGGTCCAGCTTCTCTTATCAGGGAAGCAGTGGTGGGCCAGATGCCACTGTTTATTGAACTGTCTCTGCTTAAGGGTGTGTGTGCATTTTTTTTTGTGGGTGGGGGAGTCAGGACGTTGGGGGGCATGGTGATGAGTGCAAAAGGGCTGCGTGTGCAGAGAATGCCTATGGGTCACAAGAAGGGTACCCAGACAGGCCAACCAGAGAGGACACGGGTCTCAGAATTAACAGGAGAGGAGCTGATGTTTGAAAGGTTCTTTGTGGTTTGTGAAATCTGTTCACACAGTTGATGTTACTCCATTCTCATAGAGGTAAGCACGGCAGACGTTATTCACATGTTGGAGAGAAAGATCTGGGGTTCAGGTGGGCCACCTGATTTGTCTGAGGTCACGCAGCAAGTTTCTGGCCAAAGGGGGCTAGAACTCGGGTCTGGCGGGTTGCTTCCAGCTGCAGCGGGCTGGGTGTCCCGGCAGATCGTGTCCTGCCTTGCCGTCGTCCCCTGACCCCTCTCCCCTGACCCCCTTATTCCCTGACCCCACTCCGTGCCCCTTGTAACCTCTTATCTCCATCTCCTATCTCATCCACAGCCCACCAGCCACGCTGCCCTCTTCGGGGCCATAGGACTCCCTCTTTCCTCCCCCTCCCAGGCAGCACCTTGAGCAGAAGGCCGAGTTCTGAAGACCCTCCTTGACCCTCCATTCCTGGGTGCCAAGGAAGCTGGAGGAATCCCTGACTCATCTTCCCGGAAAGAGGCAGCCTCTGTTGTGGCCACAGTTCCCACTGGAGCCGCCGGGAGGTGGCGCTGGCTGTGGGGATGCGGACCCCAGCTCAGCGGCCTGTGGGGGTGGGGGACGCTTCCTCCCTGAAGAGCTGGGCCCACTCTTCTTAGCTTTTCTACTCTCTGTCAGAGACCTAGCTGAGCAGCTGACAGGGGTCCGGGGCAGGTCTGAGTCTCTCCGGGAATAAGGCAGCCCCGTTTCTATCTGCCCGACCAGCATGCAGGTCCCCACATCACCTATCTAGAGCATCATGCACACTCATCTACCATATATACAGATATATTCTATATACAATCTCTATATAAAATATATATATATACATACATATCTATACTGTGTATCTACGGGGCCCAGAGGCACATGTGAAGCCTTGGTTTTGCCCATCTGCGTGTGGGGCAGGGAGGGGTCCTGGTCATGCCTCTGGGCAGAGGACAGAGTGTTCTGGCAGAGACGGGGGTCCCATCTCAGCACAGAGAGAATCTACGCCTGTGGGTAGGGTGGGGGTGACCCAAGGGCCTGGGTGGGCAGGGTGGGGGTGACCCAGCTGGCCAGCAGAGTCCAGCCCTTTCTCCAACCAGCTCCGCACATTCCTGCTTTCCACTTCTAGGTAAAAAGGATTTGGCTTTCCCCCTCTCCCCCTGCCCCAGAAAGGATGTGGCTCCCTGACTTGCTCCAGCATGGGCAAGGGCAGACCGAGGGGCCAGCAGTGTGGGACAGGAGGACCCCCCACCGGGGGAGGGGCCCTGGTGCAGAAACCTCGAATGCCAGCCCCATCTGCCTTTGCTGCTAGGAGCCCAGCGGGAGTGGGGCTCCACGCTGCTGTCAGTGATGACAGGCCAGATGCCTCTGTCCCATCCTGCAGCTCTGCGGGCCGAGGGCCTTCCCTCCCTGCCCCCTGGCTGCTGGCTGCCAGTCGGTCCTGTCCACCCATCGGGGTCAGAGTTGCTGGGGAACCCCCCGTGTGTGCCCCTCGGTCACGTGTGCCATCCGCAAGGATGTCTGGTTACTGTGGCTTCTGTGCCGTGTCCCCTCCTGTCCCATCCTCATGCAGCCATGCGTGTAACTGCCTGTCCTTTTGTAGTTTCTGATGTTTGTAACCAGACCCAGCCGTGTCATTAAACAGACTCCCTCTTCCCGCGTCTGCGCCACTCATTCTGTCTTTTCCTGCCCACTGCCACTCGCCTCTGCCTCCGCTCCTTAGCTCGGGGCTCAGGCCTTTTCTTGAGAGCCACCCAAGGGCCCCCTCCCCTGTGCCTCAGCCGTGGGTCCGCGAAGTTGGGGCTCACACCCGGGGTGGACGCCCCGAACCGTGTAATCAGAAGCACGGGCTGGAGACTGGAAGCGGGGCTGTGGAGGGCCAGGAAGGGTGTCTGTGCTTGTTTTTAAAAAGTCGAGGGGCTTTTAATCTTTTGTTCTGGAAATCTCCTCCCTGGGAGAGAGCCAAGGATTGGGCCCCCACCTGCCCGAGGTGAGCACTGCGCATCCCACACGGGGGGGGGGGGGGGGGGGGTGGGGGGGGGGGTGGGGTGCAGGGAACAAAGTTCCCAGAAGTGCCGGCCGAGGGTGTTTGAGAAAGGAAGTCTGCTTATACCATCTGAAACCTCTAGCACCTTCCCTGAGCTCTCAGCTCCCAGACCCCCTTCCCAAGCCCTGGATCCCGCACCCCACAGCCTCAGGCCGGCCTGTCCCGCCCCACGCATGATGGAGGCAACCTCCAGAGCATCAACTCCCCAAGGAGGGACCAAGAGGTCACCCCCCCTGGGTGGGCTGCAGGAGAAGCAGGAAGCAGCCTCCAGCCACCCTTGGGAGGGCTCCTGGCTGCCTGGGAAGATTCAGCTGACGTTCAGGAAGTCTTGTCTCCCAGACCGTGAACTCCTCGAATGCAGGCTACACCTTCATCTTCTGGGCCTGGCACAGCAGAGGTGCTCAATAGAAGTCCAAAGAGTAAATGAATACCACTCATAGAAAGCAAGACCAGTGCATGGGGCCAAGAGTGAGCTGTGTGAATGAGGCAGAAGTGTGGGGTGGAGAGGGCAGCAATGGGCAAGGCCTTTCCAGGGAGGCAGTGCTGCAGGGCAGGGTGCTGCACTCTGGAGCCAGACTGCCTCCTAATGCTGTGTGGCTTTGGGCAAGTCACTTAGCCTTTCTGAGCTGCGTGGTCACCTCTGATTTAAAATAGGAGTGAAAAATAAAATAAAATAGGAGTGCACAAGGCAGGTACCTGGAGGAGGAGGATGTAAGCCAGCCACAGTACTGGGGACGTGGGCATGCTCAGGACAGGGTGACTTGACCATCAGACCATCGGAAGCAGCAAATGGAAGGAGGGGAGAGGGTGGGCTGGCCAAGACCAGTCTTGAGAGGAAAGGGGAAGGCAGTGAATAAAGGAGGGAAATCGCAGGAAGCAGGGCAAAGGACAGGGAGATCCTGGGCTTGATGGCCCCTGGTGAGCTCAGGCTGAACCGCAGCCAGAGGGCTGGGGACAGCGGGAGCTGTGAGAGGAAAGGGGGCCTCTGTGCGCAGGGTGGGGAAGAACCTCTGGGAAGAAAGACTCCCCTCCTTCACTTCAGTTGGCATAAGTGGGAAGGAGCCTCTGAACCAGGCAAAACTGGAATCATTCAGGAATGTGGCCCTTGAGAAAGTTTATCCCCTCTCCCCACCCCCTTGACATGGGACACGGGCAATTAGCGACTCCCCCTAGACCTGGGCTAGAGATGCTGCTGCGTAGGGGTGGGGTGGGGGAGGGACAAGTCCAACCATGGCCAGCTGGGCAGGGCCCGGGTGCCCCCAGTAGGCTGTCCCCTGGGTAGGGGAGCCAGGTCTGGGCTTTTGTGCTCTACACTCAGGGATAGCCTTGTCGCTTAAGAGCTAAGCAACTGGGCCAGCTCCCCCTGGCTTGCTCCGGCTGTGAGTGATGGGGTGACAGGAAGGGGGGTTGCCCAGGCTGCAGCTCCTTCCCCACCAAGCGGTCCTGGCCACGCAGCCCCACAGCGCCCCCTGCTGGCCGCTGGGCGGGACCCTCACTGGGAGGCCGCGACCTTCCCTTCCTCCTCCCCTTACCTGTGGGCCCACCTTCCTCCCTCGCTTTAAAAGACGTATCCTGAGGCACAAAGGAAAAATGTGAACCCCCATACCTATTTATGAAGATATTCTCCCATATTCTGAGCCAGGTGGAAAAAGTTAATAAATGCTCTATTAAAAAACAGACGAGAGATAAAGCACCCCGGGTGCCCAGATTGTTGGCTCTTCTTTGTCAACACCTACAAACTCACTCATTTCTGGTGGCTCCGGGTGTCCCTCAGCTTGTGGCCACACGGCCTTCTGTGTGTCGGCCTAAACCCAAGATGATCTCATCTCGAGATCTTTAACATCTGCAAAGGCCGTTTCTCCAATAAGGCAGGTTCCCGGGCTCCATGAATCTGGAGGCCTCCACTTAGCCCGCTATACCCGTAAGGGGAGGAAAGAGCAAGGGAACAAGCAGGGACCCACCTGCTCCTCCTCCTATAAGCCAGACACTTGCGGGGCCCTGCAGGTCTGGCCGGGCCCTGCTCCAGGAATTGTCCATCCTGGCGGGGAGGAAGAACTTGGTAATGAATGTGTGAACAGTGGGGTAATTTCAGACCAGTGAGGACAGAGTCTTGGGGGCAGGAGGGAGCTCCTCTAGAAAGGCCTCACCTATTTTCCTCCAACACCCTCAGAAATGCACCTCATAACCCCATTTTATGACCCATTTTATAACTGGATACAGTTAACAACTTGCCCACAGTCACAGGGCAAAGCAGGAACCCCAGGCTGACCCCAAAGTCTGAGCACCGCCCCCCCACCCCAACTCCCATCATTAGCAGAGAGATGCAGAGTGAAGCACCCAGAGCAGAAAAAAAAAAAACCCATCACCCCTGGCCTGGCCTCCTAGCCACTCTCCTGCTTTCATAGTCTGTCTCCACTCAGCACCGGGCAATGCTTTCTCCAGTCTTGTCGGCCCCAGTGCAGACCTTCCAACGGCTGCCAGGTCCCAGATAGCCCTCTGGGGTCTAGAAGGCCCTATAAAAGGAGTAGCTAATAACAGGGGAGGTTAATGAAGTCAAGAAGGGATCTGGGATCTGAGACTGTTGGGAGAGGTGGGACGGCCCCACACAGAGCTTCAGAGAGACAATGTGTCCACAGACCTAATGTTCTGTTTCTCATTCCTGAACCAAGATCTGGGCTGATGGTGGGGGCCCAGGTGTTCCAAGCTCGGGAGGAGCGGCGGGATCCAGACCGTGCATTTACTTCTACATCCCCTTGGGTCATGGAAAAGACTTTGGGAGCCTGAGGGAGCAAAGCTCCTCCAAAGAGCTTTTGTGGGGCACCTGGGTGTCTCAGTCGGTTAAGCGTCTGCCTTTGGTTCAGGCCATGATCCCAGGGTCCTGGGACTGAGCCCCGAGTCAGGCTCCCTGCTAGGTGGGAAGCCTGCTTCTCCTTCTCCTTCTGCCCCTCGCTCGTGCTCTCTCCCATATAAATAAACAAAATCTTAAAAAGAAAAGAAAAGAAAAACAACAGCTTTTGCATTTCTCCAAACAGAGGGAGGGGCCACCATTTCAGACTGGCATCAGGAGACTCTTGCTGGGGGCACCTGGGTGGCTCAGTCGTTAAGCGTCTGCCTTCAGCTCAGGTCATGATCCCAGGGTCCTGGGATCGAGCCCCACATCGGGCTCCCTGCTCAGCAGGAGAGTCTGCTTCTCCCTCTCCCTCCCTCCCCGCTTGTTCTCTCTCTCTCTGTCTCTCAAATAAATAAATAAAATCTTAAAAAAAAAAAAAGAAATTCAGACATATACAGAAAGCATTTGGAGAATGCCTGGTGTTCATGGGGCATCTTGAAACAATTTATGCAAATGGAGTCCTAAGAAATAACGGCGGACACATATATGGCATATCTCCTCTGCTCACATACACACTCCATTGTCCCATTGGTTCGCTTACAAAATACAAGCTCAAAGATAAGAGTATTAGACAAATAGACAGCAGAGCGTTAAATCTGGTACAGACCCCTTCCGGGGCACCTGGCTGGCTCTGTTGGTTGAACACGCAACTCTTGGTCTCAGGGTTATAAGTTCAAGTCCCACGCCGGGTGTAGAGATGACTTAAAAATTAAAAAATAAAATAAACAAAATAAAAAGAGCCCTTCTGAGCACAGGGCTCTGTGCTGCTGTCCAGGTCACGTGCCCATGAAGCTGGCCCTGCCTCTGGACAACAGCCTCTGGACAATAGCCACTGGGGGACCGAACCCACCAATGAGCTTGGAAGTGGATCGTCCCCTAGCCAGGCTTGAGATGCCCACAGGTCCCGCTAACACTTGGATGATAGCCTCACAAGATACCCTGAGCCAAAGAACCCAGCCGAGCCACACCTGGGCTCCTGAGCCACAGAAACTGTGAGATAATAGTGTGTGTTGTTTTAAGCAGCTAAGGTTGGGGGGACTTGCTAGGGCAGCTGATACCTTTCTGTAAAGCAGAGCTTTCCTTCCCCCAAAGTGGGGCTATTTGGTTACTTTGAAACACTGTTCCTACTGAAAAGATAGATGGATAGATGCTTGAGATTTTCCCTTTATTCACTTTTTTTTTAGTCATCTCTCCACCCAGCGTGGTGCTTGAACTCACAACCCCGAGACCAAGAGTCACACGTTCTACAGACCGAGCCAGTCAGGCGCCCCAACACCAGTTTTCAAAGTAAGATATTGGTTTAGTAAATGCCCCACTGGGGGGTCCCAAGAGTTTCTTCTGATTTCTTCTGTTGAAGTTTCTTAGGAACACACAACTTTTCACGATTCCCGTGCATTTCAATCATCTACGATCGTTTTTCTTTTCTTTTCTTTTTAAAGATTTATTTATTTATTTGAGAGAGAGAGAGAGCATGAGCAGAGGAAGGGGCAGAGGGAGAGGGAGAGAGAATTTCCAGCAGACTCCCCACTAAGCTTGGAGTCAGACTCGGGGCTCAATCCCACAACCCCAAGATCATGACCTTAGCCAAAATCAAGAGTCGGATGCCCAACCACCCAGGCACCCCTACAATCATTTTTCTTTTTGATGTTCAGATTGTTCCAGTTTGGCCAGTGGGAGTCCCTTCCAGCTGGTTCCTGGGTCCTTCTTGCATGATGCCATTAATCTTTGAAGGCTTCCTTGCTCTCTGCCACAAACAAGGTATCTCAGGCTCCCCAGGCACTTTCTCCTGCCCCAGACCCTCAGCCCGCCGTTTCTCAGGGGAGCCCTGATTCCTTTGGTGGTGCCTTCTATTCAGACACTGAGATCTGGATGCTAGGGGTCATCATACTTACAATTTGCCTTTCCCCCCAATTATTAGTGGGCTTGGGCATCGGGTATATTCACTGACAATTTTCACTTATTCTTTGAATTACCTGTTCTTATTCTTTATCCAATATTCCTCTTATGTTGTAATTTTTAAAAAGATTTTATTTTTAGGGGCGCCTGGTGGCTCAGTCGGTTAAGCATCTGCCTTTGGCTCAGGTCATGATCCCAGGGTCCTCGGATCTTAAAAAAAAAAAAAAAAAATTTTTTTTAGGTAATCTCTACACCAAATATGGGGCTCGAACTCATAACCTGAGATCAAGAGTCGCACGCTCCCCTGACTGAGCCAGCCAGGTGCCCCTCTTATTTTGTAATTTTAAAATTGATGTGTAGCACCTCTTTTTTAGTTTCTAGATATTGATCCTTTATCAGTTACAACCATCGGAAGTACTTTCTCCCATTGCGTGGCTTCTCATTTTATCAAGGGCGTCTGTTATGGCACAGAAGTCTACAGCTTTTATGTCATCAGATCCGTCAATCTTTTTGTTTATGGCTTCTGGGTGGGGCTCCTAAGGGGGGAAGTCTTCCTAGGGAGGCCTCAGCTCCTCAAGGTTAGCTAAATTGCCTAATGTAAGTCATCAAACAGCTAGTTAGTGGGTATACTGGAGTATCTGTCACCAAAGCCAGTGTCCCCCCAACCCACGGCCCTCCCAGGGTGACTGCAGCCTCCAAGGTGAGGGAGGGAAGATGCAGCAGCGACCCAGGGTCTGCAGGATGAGCCCAGCCAGGATACGGAAGGTAATGTGGGCTCTGGAATAACATTCAAAGTCCGTTCCCAAAGGCCAGTCAAAATGACCAAATCTGGGATGAGACTAGGATGCCTCAGAGGAGGGCTGATAAAGGACTGAGAACAGCACGTGCAAGGACCAGACTGCTGGGAGAGAGGCAGAGATTTCAAGGTCACCAGGGGGGAGGAGACAGCACCCCAAAGAAACAGAGCTGAAAAGCATCTCGGGGCCCCAGGAGTCTGACCACATCAGCCTCTGGACACTGGATGCCCCAGTGTTTCACCTGGGTGGCAGGCAGCTCTTAAAATACCTGGTGCACCCTAATAGAGAGAGGGTCACTGGTGCCCCTTCCTGGGTATGACCTTCTGAAAGGAGGGCAGGATGGCAGAGAGAAGTTACATAGGCTTTTGCAGCTTACTAACGCCGATAAGCCCTCTGAAGAGCGAGCCTGTGGCCTTAATGCCTGTCGTATTTAGGTGGGGCTGCCAGGTTTTCTGGTGAGAAAGCAGGTGGAGGGAGTAAAGATGAATCATGCCTTCTCCAGGTTCCCTAGACCACGTGGGGCTCCTTGGTGCAGCACCCCTCATCGCCACTAGGTGGCGACTTTGCACCATCAATACTAACGGCCAGGGCCCAGCGAGATACTGGCTCCCTTCTCCGAAAAATCCCTCAACTTTACCCCGCCCAAGCTCTCTTTCTTGACTTTGCCCCCCTAGAGCCCGTGGGTGGGGAGATAAGCCCAGAACATAAATGGAGAGGACATCTGAGGTCCTGGGTCAGCCAAATTCTGGGTAGAGGGGATGCCTTTCTGATCCTCTTCTCCGCTCAGGTCCCCCAGCCTCTTTCCCCATCCCTTTGACCTGGACCTTTTTTTTTTTTTAAAGATTTTATTTATTTATTTGACACAGAGAGAGATAGCGAGAGCAGGAACACAAGCAGGGGGAGTGGGAGAGGGAGAAGCAGGCTTCCTGCCGAGCAGGGAGCCCGATGTGGGACTCGATCCCAGGACCCTGGGATCACGACCTGAGCTGAAGGCAGATGCTTCACCCGACTGAGCCACCCAGGCATCCCCCTTTAGGCTAATTTTAGAAAAAGTTTAGACTGTGTTTTCTGTAAGCGATAAAAGTAATACACGCACATGGTATGCGATGAAAAGCAAGTGTCTGTCCCGCTTCTCTCCACTACCCTCCCACGCAGGGTCACCCCACACATGCACTTCCAGAATGTGTTTGTGGATCTACCGGCAAATACATGGATGTTCTCTTTAAACGTAGGTAGATGGAGTTACGTTAACATGCACCTTGCTCTTTTTCACTTCATGTATCCTGGATGTATTCCTCATCAGCACACAGAGTTGCCTAACTGCTTTTAACAGCTGTGTAACATGACCGCAAACTATACCCCTGGTCTATTTGACGCCCTTCTGCCCTCCGGCTGCACAGGTGTCTGGAGTTGCAGCCAAGGCCCCGCTCAGCGTCCCTGCACCTACATCGCTGGGCGGGGTGCTCTGTTTCTAGGGGGCAAATCCCTGACGGCTATCAGCACCATGAGTCCCTCTCCCCCTGGGGGCTCCTACAGTTTCCCTGGTGTTCCTGGGCTGACCCCATGGCTCAGGTATCTGGACCATTTGCTAGAGTCTAAAGTCAGATTGTGAGACTTGGCTCAAACCCCAGCTTCTCCACTTCATCTCCCTCTGCCTCAGTCTTCTCATCCCTAAAATGGAGAGGATCACAGTGGTACTACTTCTGACTTGTCACAAGAGTTGAGATAACACATTACAGCCCTTCGATCAGGCTGCCCTCATCCTTCCTCTTATAGCCCCTGTGTATTTCCACCTCCGTGCTACCGAGCCCCAGCTCTTCGCACACAGGCCCTGGTCTTGTTCCTCTCTGTGCCCACGGCCCCCAGGCATGTGGTGGGTGCACAATAATCCGCCCATGCATTTGCTACCGGGGATCAACCCTCCAGCTTTGGCCCTTTCCCCACCCCCAACGCTTGGGGGATGGGGACGAGGAAGGATGCCTTTCCTCTGGATAATCCCCAGCAGTCAGGAGCCCCTCCTCCTCTTTTCACTTCTTAACCTCCCACCCCCATCCCACTTAGGAGCTCTGTAAGGGGCCAGGCTGTCCCCTGAGACCAACAGGACTGCCCGATTCTGGTCCCATAGGTCCAGGCCCCTTCCCCCCCAGCAGAGTCTCCCTTCAAACTCTGCTCCTCCAGGCAAAGCTGGTAGGGCAAGATAAGCGCCTCCAGGGCTGAGAAAGGGGCCTGCAGACCTTGGAGTTCCTCCCAGCTCCCCTGGCCACAGTTTTGTCTAGGCCGAAGGAGGAGGCTAGGCCAAGTCCTCTTCCTGCTGAGGAGGAAGAAGCGTCCACCGGGGGAGCCAGACTCGGGCCAAGGGGCCAGGAGAGTGGAAGGACAGAGCGGCCCAGTGCTCGCAGGGGTTAGCGAACACTACACCCAGCCCGCACCCAGCCCGCACCCCACCCTGGAGGGAGTTGGGCGGGTCCTGTCAATGCCTTTAGGAAGGGGGAGGCTCACCAATTTTGGCCCTGGCCACAGGGCTGTTGCAGGTGGGACCCCACAAGTATGGGTGCCCAGGGGGCGAGGGAGAGCAACCCCAGGGGAGCCGCTGAGCTAGGGAGAGGCTGGGCCACAGGGAGATCCGGAATCAGAGGCCAGCTTCTCTGGGCTGAGAGGGAGTAGAAATTGGCTCAGAATTGATGAGAAATGGGGTCCTAGTGTGACAATAGGAACAGTAGTATCGACAGTAACCATAGCACATGCCAGGTGCCCCTCCCCTCCCCCCGGGGGGGGCTCTTCTTACAAGAGGCAGGGCCTATCATGACCCCCATTTACAGAGGAGGAAGCCGAGGCTCAGGGAGGTTGCAGGATTTGTCCAAGGCCACACAGATAGCAGGAGGCAGGGTCAGGATCTGAACTTAGGTCCTCTGGCTGTCGGCCCCCACCCTTATGATAATAACCCCACTAGTTAACACTTGGTGGTGCAGCCTTTCACAGGTTCTGTTCGCTGCATCCCCACTGCCAACCACGTGAGAAGGCCAGGAAGGCTTTGCAACTTCGCAAATTAAGAACAGGGTCAGAGGGGCTAGGGCCTGGGCCGAAGCCACCCTGTCCTCGAGGCTGGGCCCACCTAATCTCCAGATCCTGAGCGCTTTCCTCCCCTGCTGCAGGTGCCCGCGTGAGCCAAGGTTCTGCCCCATCAGGAAGGTTGTGTGTCGCCGGGCCAGAGACAACGTGAGTTTTCACTGGGTGGCCCTAAAGGAGATTGCTGTGACTCCTCCAGAGACCCCGGCCACCCACGCAGGCACCCAGCGCGGGCTTCTCCCAGGGACCAGCACTCCTGCCCCTGGCGGCGGGCGGATGGGAGCGGGGGAAATTGAGCAAGACCCGGCCTAGGAGGGCGCCTCCGCCCCCAGGAGAATGAGGAGGGCCGAGATCAGAGGCTTCCCCGAGGCGGGAGCTGCAGCGGGATTTGGAGTAACTGAGATGCTCCAAATGCTTTACAACGAAAAGGTAAAGGGCTAAAGGCTCGAGGAACAGGCCCACTTGGCCTTAGAACGAGGGAGCTGGCGGGAGCGGATGGGAGGTGGTCGTCGTTGGAGTGACTTTTCTCGCGGGGTGGGGGGGTGACGTGATGGCAGTGCAGACCTAGATCATGCGCTTTGTCCGGGAAGGAGAGGACGGCGCCCGGAAGAGACCAGCTCAGGCGGAAAAGAGGGTTCTGCCCAGACGGGGACCCCCCCTCCCCAGGGGCGGAGCACCCAGCAACCCGCGCAAGTCCAGGGCGCCGCGGGGCTGGCCGCAGCGTCCCGCACCAACCTGAGCCCTCGCCCCGCCCCTCGCCCCGGCCCCGCCCCCGGGCCCGCCCCCGCCCCTGCCGGCCGGCCCCGCTCCGCCCCCTCGGCCCGCGCGCAGGTAGGGAAGAGGCGGAGCGCCGGGGCCCCGCCCCCAGGAGCCACCGCCCAGTAGCTGGCCCGCGCCGCTCGGAGCTGCGTCCAGGGGACGTGGGGCCGCAGGGAGGTGAGCGGGGGCAAAGGGCGGAGCCCGGCACGCGGCGGCCGGGCCGCAGGCGCCGTAGGGGTCCGCGGGGTCGGGCCCGAGCCTCGCCCGGGGCGGCGGTGCGCGGCCCGCGAGGGTGCCCGCCCTGCCGGAGCGCTCGGGCCCCACGTGGGGCGCGCCGGAGGCCAGAGGTCGGGGCTGCACCGGGTCTGCCGGTCCCTGGGGCGCGGCTGGGACAAGACGCCGAAGGGGTCCCCTGGCCACGGGTCACCAGATGTGGGAAGGGCACGACGATTGGGCAGAAGTTTAAGGCTCCGGGAGGAAGAGAGGGGACTGGCAGGGGACAGGACCGCGCGGCCCCGCCTTCCTCCCAGAAACGCCTGGAACGCAGACCCTTCCCTCCCCTTTCAACTCCGAAGCGAAGTTTGTGCTTTCAGCCTCGCCAGGGTGGAAACCGGTGCGAGGGAGTGGAGTCACAGCAAGGCTAGATCGAAGCTCAGAGATTGGACCCAGAAGTCCTGACTTCTGGACTGTGAGGGGCTTGGGAAGGTTGGCCCCCGCTGATGTTCCTCCAGGGCCTTGGGTTAGGTTAGGGTTAGAAAGGGTTGTGTCTGCTAGACGCACCCTCCCATCCCAGGGCGGAGGGGAAGCCGAGGTCTCAGCCCCTGCCTAACCGGGTGAGTCTAAGCGGAGAGAGCCGAAGGGTTGGAGCTCCTGAGAGGGTGTGTCTGAGTGGGGGAAGGCTTGCCCAAGACCCCACATGTGCACTGGCTGCTGGCTCCCAAGTGGCTAGATTTAGGGCCCCGTTGTTGGTGACATTGGCTGTTAAAAAGGCTGAGCCCAGCATCTGTGTTCCTGTTCACTCTTTAGGTAGGGCAGAGGGAAGAGTGGAGAGTGAAGCTTGTTTTAGAGCAGTAGGAGGTTCTCAAGCAGGGCACTGATTTTTGGTGCCAGGAGATATTTGACAATGGAGACATTTTGGTTGTCACAACTCAGGAGAAGGAGGGGAGTGCTGTTGTTATTGGCATCTAGTGGGTCCAGGCCAGGGATGCTGCTAAAACATCTTACAGCACGCAGGACAGCTTCCCACCAGAAAGAATTACGCGGCTCAAAATGTCGGTGCTGTGCTGAGGTTCAAAGACCCTGGAGCCGCATCTGCTCCATCAGGTTACTTCTCATTGACTTCCCCTGCTTGCCTCAGTTTCCCCAGGAGTTAGGGGAGGAACAAAATAAGCTTAAATGAGATAAGAGGTGTGAGGACAGTTATTCCCCTAGCAACAGGCTTCCTTTGGTGCCATAAAACTGCCTCTTCCCTGCTCAAACCACAGTCTCTGCAGAGAGCGGGTCTGGGTGCTGTGGGGGAGGAGCTGAGTCCCAGGGGCTGGGAACAGGGCCCTCTCACAGCTCAGTCCTGGAGTGCCTCACCCCTAAGGCAGCCTCCCATGCAGAGTGAGCCAGGGCAGCCCTGGAGCTCAAATATCCCCCTGGGCGGGGGAGGAAGGGGGGAGCTCTGTTCTCATAGATTTTCCCAAAGCTGGATTGCTGAGACAGGCATGGACGCCTGGCACCATGTGACCTGCTGGAATTTTCCCTTCTAAACTGACACCTAACTCTTCCAGTTATGTACACCAGGAAAATAACATCCAAGGACTAACAGGCTTCTAATTCCCTGTGGCTCCCCCAATCTGCTTCCCTCCTGCAAAAAAAAGAAAGAAAGAAAGAAAGGTCCTCTGTGGCTGTGGGAACCTGGGTTAGACAAGAGGCCCCAGGGTGGGCCCCGCTGCTGGCAGTGCGAGGCACCCCGTGCTCCTGGTGTTAGCCAAGTGCCAGGCCAGGGGGACCCCGGTAGGGACGACTCCGGTTTGAGTTGGCCCAGCTCTCGGGGGTGGGGGTGAGGGGGCTGTTCTAGAGAGGTGGGATGGAGTGAAGCAGCTGTCCGTCCCCAGGAGCCCAGGCCGCCCGCTGCCCTCCCTTCCTGTTTTCTGACAGTGTCCGTTGCTCCCATCCTGTTCACTTCTGGACCCTGGCCTCCTGGCCTGGGAACGATAGCAGGACAGAAGGAGAGCAGGTGGTAGTTTCTGGTTGGTTTTTCTGGTTTTGTTTTTGTTTGCTTTTAACTTTAAAGGGCTGGAGTGACACTCCCGTCTTTTTGTCGAACAGAAAACTGTAATAGTGGCCCGTCTTCAGTGTGTCTGTCATAGCACAGAACAGCAGAGGCTGATACTGAACCTGGGCTGTCACTCCCGGGCCCGTCCCCAAAGCCTCGTGCCGACCTGCTGCTGAGCCACTCCTATCTGGCTCGCTCATGTGCGAGCTACAGCTGTACGGGGTGTAAGACACACACAGCCCAGGAGGGGACTTCTGTTCCTCTCGCAGGAGGGATTAGTCACACCACAAATACAGCATGGAGGCCCCTGGGGTCTGGGTCTGGCTCTTCCTCAGTGGTAGTGTTTTTACTGGTGGCCAGACTCTTCACAGCGTTCCTGTCAACTTGCAATAAACCATGCTAGATGAGAGAGCAGATAAGGGCAGGAAGCAGTCAAGGGGGTGTGTCCGTGCATGCACGTACCTGTTCGAGTCCAGGTGACTTGAACGAGGGTGCCTGGCTGGCTCAGGAGGGCATGTGACTCGATCTTGGGGTCATAAGTTTGAGCCCCATATTGGGTATACAGATTACTTAAATAAGACTTAACAAAAAAAAAAATCCTGAAACAAAAACAGGTGACTTGAATGAGCCACCTGGCACTTCTGTTTGGTTCAGAATGAGCGGTGGCAGGATTGGGGTGGCCCCAGCCTCCTGCCTGCCCCATGGTGCAGCATCTGGGGAGATGAACTCTCTGGGCTGCCTCCCCCAGCTCCACACGTCCCCTCGGGTCTGAACCACCCACTTTGGAGCAGTCTTCAGTGTGGTCCTGGCCACCCCTGGGGATTTCCAGAGTGAGCTCACACAATTGCTCCCAGTTTCCTATCCAGCTGAGCCAGGCTGGGGGAGGACTGGCGGGGTCATCAGGGCCCACTGGGAGTGTGTAGGCTCGCCTCACGCATGGTGGCTAGGTTGGGGAAGTGCCCAGGCCAGGCCAGCTCTCGGGATAGAGGCCAGGGGGAGTTGCCCCACCTGCCCCATCACTGGGGGAAAACAAGGGCTTTTCCCCCACAGCCCATAAAGTTACTGTTGCTTCCCTATGGGAGTGAGATCTGAGTGTAAAGAAAAATTCATCCTCTCATCTTCGGGGAAGCACGAGAGCCACAGTGTTCACATTCCGTCATTGTGTAAACTTATCCAGGGACCCAGACACAAGTCATTTGTTTGCAGTTCAAAAGCTGCCAGAGGCATGTTGTGGGGGTGGGGTGCCAGGAGAGTGGTTGGAGCTAAGTGGGCAGTGCCAGGCAGGGATGCTGGCCAGGAGGGTGGGAGGACGGTAGGAGGGTGATGCCCAGCGTGGGGAGCCAAGGAGCGAGGCCCAGAAGCTGGCAGCCACGGTGGCCCGTGAGGTAGTGGTCAGTAGCATGAGGGTCACTTGTGGTCCGGGCTTCAGTCTCCTCAGCTATACTGTGGGGTAGTGTAGTCCACCAGGACTGGTTGCTGTGAGGATTCCGGGGCTGATGCATGGGAAGTCTTGGGCCCGGAGTCTGAGGTAGGAGCCGTCGGGCCTGGGGTTAGGAGCGTGTCTGTGTGCCCTTGGCACAGGCTCGTGACGATGACAGGGGCCTTGCCTCGTGGGCCGTTGGGAGGGCTAGCTAAGAGCATGTCGGAGAATAGCAGTGCTATAATTACTCCGCAGAAGTGGCCCGGTCTGGGGTGGGGAGCCCCACTCCGCGGAGGCTGAGGGGACGGAGGGTGGGCTTGGACATGGGAGGGGAGCCTCAGGCCAGGACGTGCTGGCTCCTCCCAGCCAGGGCTTCTCCCTATCTGCCTGCATGTGGGTCATGATGAGGGGGTGAGGGGGTCAAGGAGGCGGTGACCCTCCGCTCTGCTCGCTCTGGCCGGGCTCGCAGGGCCAGGAACAGGGTAAGCCTTTCAGAGCGTTGGGCATCATCAGGTGGTCCTGCCCCTGATCCAGCCAGAAGCCTCTCTTCCCTCTCCAGATGGCCCTCCCCAGGTCAGGCCTGCAGGGTGACCTGCAGAATGCCTGGAACAGGAGGTGGGGACCCCACTGTGGGATGGGGCAGGAGCAGGACTTGGCATTGAAATATGGCCTGAGCCCTTGCTCGCACCTTGTCGGCCACTGGTGATAGATCTGGACAGACAGCGGGAGAGAAGGTTTGAGAAAGCCCTTTGATAAGCTGAGAGGGACTACCTAAGTGCCAGGTGATGTCATTTCTGCCTAGGGGACTGGGAGGAGCTCAGGAGTCTCAGAGGCCCACACCTAAACTCACCCCCAGCACCTCGGTCACCACCCCAGGCCCATATTTTGGCCGCTTTGCCTCTCCAGGTACGGGGTGGCAGAAGGCACCCCCCCCCCCCCAACAATGAGACCTGGGACAGGTGACTTTTGACGTGTCTGAGCCTCAATTTTCCCACCTGTCAAATAGAGATCTGTATCTCTGGGGCTCTTGGCTCAGATAGACTAAGTGCGCAGTGGTCAACCAGGAATAAAAGAGGCCACCAATTAGTAGCCGTTGATTGTGCGCCAGGCCCTGTACATTCATAATCTCATGTCATCTCTGCTGGATCGGCAGGTTTGGGGGGACATCACCCCATTTCACAGCAGAGGAAACCGAGGCTCCGAAGTGGTAACTTGCCCAAAGCCTCCCAGCAGGTAAGTGGCCAAGCCAGGGTTTGAGTCCTCGCAGCCCTCCTTATTCCTCAACGACAGAATCCGTGCTGCCCCAAAATGAGGCAGGGGGCTGTGGTGAGTAGGGATTTACAAAGCCCTACACCCCCAGTCTTAATGGCCTGGATGGGCCCATGTCCAAGTGCCCTGAAGCCCAGTCGTCATTGGCGCCGGGGCCAGCCTCTTCTGGGGAAGCAGCAAGCTCCGGGGCAGGGTTCTGGGAAGTCAGGTTTATTAGCTCCTTAATGACTGTTTACAAGCTGAAAATTGTTTGCCTGGCATGATCCCTCCCAGCTGTGGGGCCAGCCTGGGCCTCCAGAAGTGAGGGGCACCCAGAGCCCCAGCCTGAGTGGATCAAGATGAGGGACTCAGGGCAGCCCAGGGCCTGACTTCTGGCTGAGTGACCCTGACCAGGTGCTTACCTCTCCATAAGCTATGGTAAGGCTTTGTCCCTCAGCTGCGTGTGCACCGAGGGTGAGCCCCAGCTAATGGTGACAAAGCCACCCAGATTTTAGACTCCTGGGGGGCTACTTAGCATCCTTTAGCATAAACAGACTAGGGTCAGAGATGTTAAGTGGCTTGCCTAAGAGTTCACAGCATTTAGGGTTGGGCCCAAGACCCGGTTCCCTCAGCTGGACAGTGTTTTCACTGTCTGGAGCCAGGCCACAAGGAGCCGGGTGGATATTAGGTGGACCCCACCCTTGCAAGCCCAAGACAGAGCCCTGCTCTGTGTACTGAGTGTGGTCATGTCTGGAAACAGCCTGTCACCCCTCGGTGTCAGGGAGCTTCCAGCAGGAGTGAAGTGGGCCTCCCCTGCTCCCCAACCCATGTTGTACCCCATCCTTTCCCTAACCACCGAGCACGTGCTAGGCCTCTGCCACCACCAAGGACCAGTGAAAAAACCCAGTTCCCAGGGGCTGCTCAGTTGGAAGAGCATGTGGCTCTTAATCTCAGGATTGTGAGTTCCAGCCCCACGTTGGGTGCAGAGATTACCAAAAAAATAAATAAACTTGGAAAAAAAAAACAACAGACAATTCCCAGTACCTCAAGATCTTGAGAGGCAAACCCTCTTGCATGTTTGGAGCAAAGCCCCTGGCGTCAAGCTCAGGTCGACATGGTGTCCAATGGCGCATTCTCCCTCTCCAGGAGCCCTCCTGTGCCCTGGTATCAGACCCAGAAAGGACGAGGGCCTTCTGGACCCCCAGTGCTGCCCCTGACTCCTCCCCTTCACAGCAATGCTCAGGGAGCAGCAGAACTGGGACAGAACATGTCTCCTTCCCAGAGGAGGCTGGGCTGTTGGGCAGGGCCCCCTGGGACCAGCCCCTGTGCTCCATTCCCTCTCTTGTCCCCAAGCTGCAGTTGGCCCCCAGGCTCTGGGAGCTGCTGCTTTCCTGGGGTGTGGGAGGGCACCTGCATCCCTGCTCAGCCGCTATCCCCTTGTGTGCTTCTACGGGCAGTTTCTGGAGTCCAGAAAGTTCCAGAGAGCCCTTGGGGAGGGCACCTAGGAGGGCAGGATCCAGCACTGTGCCCAGCTGGGAACACCTGGTGGCATTTAGTGCTGCCTGCCCCTGCATCCCAGCTCAGCCAGCTTCCTGGACCAAGGGCCCCCTCAGAGGATGGGGCATTCACGTCTCTGCCTGCCCCCCTGGCGTGTGGTCCCAAGAAAGCCTGATGGGTGGGACAAAGTGGTGTTGGGGTCTGCACCACTCTAAGAACTTGGCACCCCCCCACCCCCACTCCCACAAGCTCCTACCCTGGGCCTGGAGCCCAGCACCCACTTCCCGTGTCTGTGGTCGGCGTGCCACCCAAGCACTGTAACTGGGTCACAGGGAGTCCAGAACCTGGGGTCTGGTGGGGAAAAGCCAGTGGGTCATCAAGCCCCTGAACCTGCTCCCCTCTCCCCATTCTTTATCTTCTGAACTGAGTTTGAGCAAAGCCTTTTAAGGTGTCGGGGGTGGAGAAATAGGGGCTCTCCCTGTGGGAGGGGCGCAAACCCACAGGTGCTTTCAGCTTTTCTCTCCGTCGGGGCTAGCTGGGCTGACGCGCAGCCTCCCAGCACAGCAGTGCAGCCGTGTCCGTGGACTGGCATCTCTGGGGAAGTGGGCACTCGCTGGGAGGGAAGGAGAGGGACGGGGCGATCCGCTGGCTTCTCTAACCCTGACCAGCAAGCGAGTTAGAGTTCGTAGCCTCCGAGGGGGACACCGTGTCCCCTTCCCTTTCTGTCTCTGCATTCTCTCTTCCTAAGTCCTGTCCCCACACCCTCGGTGTCTGCTGGGCACTTCCCAGCCCTTTGCTCCGGCCCCGCTCTTGGCAGAGCAGGGAGGTGTTGGGGTGAGTCACGGGCCATCGGGAGACCAGGTTAGATGACAGCCTTTACATAAGCTGCCCCTTCCGGGTCTCGAGGGGAGCTGGAGCAACTTCCCCGAGGTCAGCAGAACTCGGGGCTTTGCTGGGGTTTGCACAGTGTGTGAGGGCCAGCTTCCTCTCTGCAGCTTTCTAAAAACGCCCCAGTTCCCAGAAGGCTGTGGGGAGGGACCAGCGAGTTTCAGTTTCTGTGGCAGGGAAGCAGGGGAGAGAGGCCACTTCCTTGCGCCTGGCTGTCACCCCGTCATCCTGTGATTCATCAGGGGACAGACAGGTTCCCAGCAGCCCCGGGCCATCTTCCTTCCCTCTGCACTGCCCACTCACCCACAGCTCCAAGCCCAGGCCAGGGGGCGGTTTATTTCCTCGGTCCAGGGGACCTGTGCGCTCCCCCACCCCCCACCTCGGGAGGTCCCGTTCACTTCCCGATGGAATCTAGTGGTTGGGAGTGGTCTGCCTCTTTCCTCTGCTGGAGGGGATGCTTGTTACCCCTTGTCCAAGGGTCCCTTCCTTCCTTTTGTCCCCAGTTCTGGCCCTGATGTCAGGAGCCTCCTGTTCCCGTCTGGAGCTGCACCTGCTGCTCACTCCCTGCCCTGGTTCATGAGGGTCCTCAGAGCCTGGGGATTGCGGAGACCCCATCGCCACCAGCAAGACCAGGGAAGCCTTCAGAAGCCTGCTGGTGTGCGCTGGTGGCCTGCAGGTGGGGAGGGAGAGAAGGGACTGGAGCCAGACCCCTGGGGGCAGGGGGGGAGGGGACAGCCGGCCCATGCAGGCTTGAGGGGAGGGGTGCTCCCCTGGGCACGCCCAGGCAGAGCTCCGTCGGGGGACCTCTCTGGCCGAGGCCTTGCTTGCCGTGGCTTTGTCTGTCGGGATAGGGCTTGGCTGGCAGTGCCCGGCCCCACCCTTTGTGGGGAAACCAGATTCTCTGGCGGCATCAGTGAGTGCTTTCCGAGTCTGCCTTTCTGTCATATGTGCCTGATCCAGGCTGCTGTCAGCCAGGTTACACCACTGGGGGTGGGGGTACAGAAATGTCAACCCGTAGGATGATTTGAACTCTGCACTTCACTTTTTCTTTGAATCTGCCCCACCCACACCCCATGATGGACCTCACCCTAAGTCCCCTTCCTTTTCCCAGGCCCAGCTCCTCTGGGCTGGGGCGGAAGGCCCCACTGAGGCCTTGGGCAGGTGGCATTGGCCTTGCTGGGTGGGGCAGCCTCTCAGACCTTCCACACAAGCCCCCCACCCCTCCCCAGCCTACAGGTTGGGTGCTGCGGCAGCCCTGGGGTCTTAGAGAGAGCAGCGGATGTGACTGTGGGCAAGGAGGAAGCCTTGTCCCAGGATGTCACAATTTCCTCTGCAATGAGCAAGCATTTCTGGGGCGTGGGAGATATGTGTTGGGCGGGGTGCTCCCAAAGCTCCAGTACTTTTTTCCAACTGGGTTCCTCCATGCCCTAGACTTGGGTTCAGTGCCCCCCCCGTACTGCCAACCCTACCCTCTGCCCCCCACCACCCCAAGGAAGGAACTGGGCTTCTGGTACACCTGTCCACCATTTCTGTACAAGTTGGGGGCAGTCTCAGGAGCAGGCTGTCCCCTCCTTGGTGGAGAGGGGCTGTGGGAAAGTGGTGTTTTGTGCTGAACTGTGGGCCTCGTGGGTGTCAGAGCTGGGCCATCACCTTGTCCAACTCCCTTGCTTAACAGAGAAGGAAACTGAGGCCAGGGGGTAAAGCTAGCTACAGGCCAGGACTCAGCATTGCCCACGAAGATGGTGAAAATAGCTCTCTTGGATACCACGCTCCTCCCCAGGAAGGTGTGCCCCCAGCCCTGCCTCTGCTCTCCAGGGCCCAGCCACTTCTCCCTGTGGCCCCCAGAAGTGCCCTGGGGCCGGTCCAGTCTCCCCAGTGTCAGGATGTTGGCAGAGATGGCAGCAACACAGTGGGGGGCTCTGGGCCGGGGGGCCCAGCCCGGGTGCTATGGCTTTGGGATGGAAGGGCAGGCCGGGGGGCCCGGGCTGTGCTGTGGGGAGAGGGGAACAGGAGGTCCAGTGGGGGCTCATCCTGGGACTGCATCTGCCGTCCTCGGGCCACAGCAGGGCAGAGGGCACTTCGTGGAGCCTTCCAGAGTGGGCCACTCCCTTCCTGGGCTGAGTGTAGGATTGGGGGGATAGTTTTAGTCCAGGGTCCATGTGGACTGACCGTCTGCAACCATGCATATGCCCCCCCCCCACCTGCCTCCCATCCTGTTAGCCATTAGTGGGAACTAGCTGTGCCAGACTGGGTGCTGCTCGGGTAGGGGACCCCTACACACAGGCAGGTGTCTGCACTATGCTAGAGGAGGCAGGTGAGAAAGTGGTTGATTCTGTCTGGTGGTGACAGGGCAGACTTCCTGGAGGAGGTGACATTTCACCTGCCATTGCCCAGGCGGATGAGGGGGAGGCTAGTGTGCCAGGTGCAAGGCCTCCAATGAGGAAGTGGGGGCCAGGGGACCTGCAGGGCATGTGTGTCTGCTGGGGGTGGAGTCAGGTTCTGAAGGGCACTGGGTGCTTCCTGTGGGAAAGTGTGATCAGCGCGGAGTTCCAGAAGGAGCCTACGTGCTTGGTGACCTCACCCAAGCTCGGACTCGGCAGCTCTACCGTCCCAGCCTTCCTCCACCGCCTGCCTCCTTCCCTTCCTGGTGCAGGACAGCACCTGCCTGGTGCCCTCTCACTGCACCCTGATCCCAAAGGAGACCAAACGAGAACTTTCCATCCAGGGGCCCCAGGGGAGGCTGTTGTCTTGGAGCTGTCCCCAGAGTAGAGGCAGGCCCATCTGCCCGTGATCTCTGAGGGGCCTTGTCACCCACTGCCGGTCTGCCCTGAGGTGTGAGGTCAGGACTCCCAGCACTTTGGGATAGAAGGAAGGATGCCTGAGTCTGCTGGGCAAACCCTGAAGCAGAAAGCGTCCTGGGCCCCCAGCTCTGCCTCAGATCCCCCCTCGGGCGCCCCCTCCCCAGCTGGAGTCCCTCTCTCCTGTGGCTGGAAGACTTTGCCGCCCCTGTGAAATCAGAGGGAGGGCACAGACCTGCCCCACGGCAGCCCCCCAGACCCCTCTGGGTAACCCCAGGCCTCTGAGGAACAGAGTTTGCAAAGTGCTCTTGAGTAAAACTAAGTTTCCCTCCGGACTGGACTCTACTGTGTCACCCTGATAGGGGGCTGTCCAGCCCCCAGTGTGCCCCGTAGCTTTGGTGGGGGGGGAGGGGTGGCTCCCGTTTCCTGACGAGATCCATCTGCTCCCCTTCCGAGCTGTGTGAGCGTGGGCAAGTTCCTTAACCCCCTGAGCCTCCCTCCATTCCCATCCACAAAATGAGAGCAATGGTAGATGTCTACTGTGAAAGGTGTTTTGAGGACAAAGTAGGATAATGCACGTGA
Source organism: Phoca vitulina (assembly GCF_004348235.1). Classification (NCBI taxonomy): domain Eukaryota; kingdom Metazoa; phylum Chordata; class Mammalia; order Carnivora; family Phocidae; genus Phoca; species Phoca vitulina. Next base: position 12,246,025 of record NW_022589744.1, on the reverse strand, counting down.
AGGGCCAGGCCTGGCGCACCTGGAGATGTGACCTGCCCTGCCCCGGGTTCTGCTCGAGGAGGGTCTGCTGCAGGGTTCCTCTGTGCAGGACTTCCTAACGAGGAATGCCGCAGTTATTCACTCTTAAATGCTTACCTTTATGTTGTGTGGATTTGACCTCAATAAATTATTTAAAGAGCTAATACAACAACAAAGAAACACTTCTAAATCATTTGAACGCTGCCTTAAATATCTGCCTTACTCTATTCGAAAGGAAATCTTAATCAGAAGACAGCCAACACTTTGTTTTTAAGTTAAATGTTTCTCATGAAGTTAGGTTAACACAGAAAAAAAAAAAAAAGCAGAGACCGTCCTGATTTGGGGTTCCCAGCCCAGAGTGGGGGTCTGCAGGTGGTTTTTTAGGTAAATGCTCTGAGGCTAGAGCCCCTGGCTGCCTGGCAGTCTGAGTGCCCAGCCCGTCAACAAGGGGTCCTTACTCCGGGTGGGGAGAACAGATCTCTTAATCCCTCACCCATGAAGCCGGTAGAATTATCCCCATTTTGTAGATGCAGAGACTGAGGTCAGGAAGATTGAAAGGGGCATTGTTCCCAACACGCCTGCTTGAGCCTGCCCTTCCTTCTCTATAGGCTGTGCGCACCAAGGGAGCAGCCCTGTTTGGCCTAGAAGCCTCTATCTTGGCATCTGTCCACCTCTGCACGGAGCTGAAGCTTGACCGACCCCAGAGCATCTGTGTAGAGTGAGGGAAGGAATAGAACATGCTCTGAAGACCTCTGCAACAAGACCCAGGAAGCAGTGAGCTCAGTCCAAACTCGGAAGGTAGGACGCCAGGTAGCCGGGTGGGCTGGACCCAAGGCACAAGCCGCTTCGCTTGCTTGCTGGTTTTTCATCCAATATGTACCGATACTAGCTGTGGGCCAGTACTCCGCTGGAGGTGGAGATGCAGCAGTGACTAAGGCAGAGAGAGGAAGATGACCAGGGTAAAGCGATGGAGAAACTTGTAGCAGGAGCAGGGAAGCTGCTTCGGGCAGTCAGGGAGGGCTCCTTGGAGGAGGTGGCACCCAAGCTGGAACCGGAATGATAGGAAGGAGCTACCTGCTCCACCGTGTGATGATCTGATACGGGGATGGAGAGACGAACACAGGCAGAGGCCTAATGTTTATGGAGCACCTGCCTGAGACTTTTTTAACAGCTTCATGGAGCTGTAATTCACATTTAATCCACATAAACTATATCCATTTAAAGCGTACGACTCAGTGGTTTTTGGTATATGCACAGGTCTGTGCAATCATCAGCACGGGCAGCTTCAGAACGTTTCCATCACTTCAGAATGAGACCCACCCTTTAGCTGCTGTCCCCCCAACCCCCTGCCTGTCTCAGACTTCCGTATGAATGGACTCCTAGAACATGTGGTCTTTTGTGTCTGGCTTCTTTCGCTTCGCATAACATCCTTAAGGTTCAGCCACGCTGGACCCCACGTCAGTGTTTCACTCCTGTTTGTGGCTGCCTCATAATCCCATCATGTGGATGGAACACATTTTGTTTCTCCGTTGGTCTGTCGATGGGCCTTTGGGTTGTTGCCACCTTTTGGTTCTCATGAACATGCTACTGTGAACATTCTAGAACAAGTTTCTGTGTGCACACACTGCCCGAGTGTGCATGATGCATGCTCTCATTTAATGCTCAGGGCACCTCTCTTGGGGGAGGTCTTTCCCCCGTTACAAGGTGAGGATGTGGGTGACTCGTGGTCAAGTGCAGGTCAAGGCCAGACCACCCAGCTGCAGTGTGCTTTTGACCATGACCCCTCAGCACCTCCTAGCAGAGCTTAGCAGGTGCTAAACAATGAGGGGCCTAGAGTGGCCGAGTCAGGGGCAAGGAGGACACAAAGCCACTCAGGGCCCAGAGGCCCCAGTGAGAAGCGTGGACATTAAGTGAGAACGGGAAATCCTGGGACGGTGTTGAGCAGAGAGTGACGTGGTGTGATTGGTGCTTTTAAAAGGTGATGTCTTTGCTGCGTGGCAGATGGTCACGAGGGTGGGGGCTCGAGGGGCAGCAGGTGGAGTGGTCAGGAGGCCGCTATGATCCCTCAGGTGAGAGAGGTGGCTCCCGGGGGCCGGGGTGGAGGGGACCGATGGCCTCGGGCCGCACGTGCCTGCTCTGTCACCCTTCCAGCACACGTTGGTCCCACTCGCCCTTACCTGGAGGGCTCCCGTGTGACTCGCCACGGGTCTACGCACACCCGGGGTCAGCACTGTGTCAGCAGACAGATGTGGAGTCCCTGGCCTTATGCTAGGGGAAGAGAAACCGAACTCGCTCCAGCAGCTTTGGGAAGTAGGGAGAGGATTTTAGGCAGAGAAAGAGCAGAGTGAGTGAGGAAGGGAGGAGAATAGAACAGGCAGAGTGTTGATTCTGGTGGAATCAGAGGGCAAGTGGGAATCGGTGGGGGGGGCGCCGAGCAAGTGTGGACAAGCCCCAGATTTGGGCAGGGGCGGGGAGGGGGGGTAAATTGCCACCTCCTCTTGGCAGGGCCATTTCACAGGATCCACTGAAATTCAAGATGTACTTACTCTTCAACCCAGCAGTTCCACTTCTAGAAGTGTGTCTTGGGATAGGGCTGGGACATGCACATGGTCTAGGCAAGGGTGTCAGTTAACACTGGACAGGAGTCCCTGAAAACACCCTAAACAGCCATCAGTCTGGCATTAATTAAATCTTGGTGCATTCCACTCAAGGAAATCTTTGCGGTCATCAAGAAAGATAAGGTAGGGGCGCCTGGGCGGCTCAGTCGGTTGAGCATCCGACTCTTGATCTCGGCTCAGGTCTTGACCTCAGTCAGGGTCGTGAGTTCAGGCCCCATGTTGGGCTCCACGCTGGATGTGGAGCCTACTTAAAATAAAAAAAGATAAGGTAGATCTGTCTGTATGCATTGATGTGCACCCTACGGATGAAAAGGTATGGTGTGAGCGTGTAAAATTTTAAGTACATGTATCCTTTTCCAGGTGCAAAGAGGCTCTTATGTGGAAGACAGGGTGACAAGCAGACTTTGAGTTCACTCTCTGCTTTATAATCACTGGAGTCTTTTTTGTGTTTTTACAATGAGTATATGCCACTTTTATCATTGGGATTAACATTTTTCCTCCATGAAAAGAAAAAAGTACCAAACAGGTGGCAGTTTCAGTTACCTTTGAAAAAGGAACCAGGCAGCCCAGGGGACAGGAACCAGCATGGTGGCTTTCCCATCTGTCTGGTAATGAGGCTGAGCCACCAACCGCTTCCTCTCTAGAAACCCAGGGACGGCTACTAGGAGAACCACCTGCTGCCTGCACAACTGTGGACCTCTTGTTTGCGGCTAGGGCACTGGGTTACCCTGGAGCCGCCTTGTCCTCCCCCAAGCCCTGCCCCAAGGTCAAAGAAGCTGCCCTCTGACCCCTGGCCTACCTTGACCAGGCTGACAAGGCGGCCAAGGTCACTGCAGCTCTGTCCTTTGCCCTCCGGCTCCTCTCTGGGTGTGGTCCTTGCCTGAAGCTGAGAGACCACCAATGGAAGGAGGTGGAAAGGTGGGTATTCCCCAGACCCCTGTGGGCCTGGATTGCAAACAAAGGACAGAACTAGACCTACTTGCCTTACCCCACCCAGTTCAGGTTCAGTCTCTGCCCCGTGGTTTGGAACCCAGCGTTAGGCTTGACTGACTTCCTGCAGGTTGTTCTGAGCCCGGGCCGTCCGCCCTGGCACCAGGGCCCCCAGGTCCCTTCCTGTCTTGCCACCTGTCGACACACTCATGCCCCCTCTCCCCGTTTCCATTCCAGCCGCCCTGTCCCTGGCCCACCATGGCCTCCGCTGACAAGAATGGCGAGAGCGTCTCCTCTGTGTCCAGCAGCCGCTTGCAGAGCCGGAAGCCGCCCAACCTGTCCATCACCATCCCGCCACCCGAGACCCCGGCCCCTGGCGAGCAGACCAGCATGCTGCCCCAGGTAAGGGGGCAGCCTGGAGGCTCGCTGGGGAGCGACAGCTGTGCACACAACACCGTTTGGGCGGGGGAGGCCCCCACTGCCTGTGTCACCCCTCACTTGGGCCTGCACCCCCTCTTCCCCGGCCCCAGATGTCACAGGGAGTGGGCCCTGAGCGCAGGAGCCGCGTCTCCCGGTGGTCGGTGGACGGGGAGACCAGAAGCACAGTCCTCAAGAGAGGCTCCCCGGGTCCACCAGGACCGGCTGTTTGCATTTCCCGCCCGGGGCCCCCCGAGGGGCTGTCAGACTTGGGGGAAGAGACCCCACGTGCTGGGCATCAGCAGCCTGACCCCTGTGGAGAATGGGAATGAAGACAGGCTGGACCAGCGCTCCATAAAGAGCTCATTGAGAGTGTCCTGGGGCATAAAAGGGGTCCTGTGTTGGTGCCACCCACTCACCCCGGGGGCCGTTTTGCGTACAGAGGGGGGAGTGGGGGGGAGGGGAGCACTGTGTAGGGAGCTGGGAAATCATGCTAGGGTTCATTGAAGAGTGTGAAGGATGGTGACTTTACTGTCGGAAGGAAAGCAGCTCAGGCGTGTACATTAGGGGTGAGGTGCATTCTCAGGGTTCTGGCGCAGGGAGCCAAAGAAGAGCGAGCCCGGGATCTGGGCTCCACCAAGTCTCAGCCCGTCCTCCCGCCCTGCCTCCCGCAGAGGCCCAGGAACCCAGCCTATGTGAAGAGCGTCAGCCTCCAGGAGCCACGGGGACGGTGGCAGGAGGGCAGCTCGGAGAAGCGCCTTGGCTTCCGCCGCCAGGCCTCCCTGTCCCAGAGCATTCGCAAGTGAGCACCCTTCCCGCCCCCGCCCCCCCAGCAGCCCTGGGGACTTCCGCTGGGCCTGGCCCTGTGTCCCTTTCCTAGGAGTAGGCAGGCCTTCGTGAGCAGCACTCCCCGCAGGGCTGGAACGTGCATGTTCCGGGGGGTGGGATTTGAGGCCCAAGGGGGACGTGTGCCTTGTAGAAAGTCACAGTGTGGAGGCTGGGGGGTTCAAGGTCAAGGAGCGGGGGCTGCAGAGGAGGCCCTGGCCAGCCCAGCTTCAGCCCCAGACTCTGTTCCTCCCCTCTCGTCTGGTCATTGGGTACCGACCCGGGGGCAAAAGGGGGAGCCGATCTGCCCCTTGCGCTGGGTGCACGCATGCGCTGTAACCTCCCGTCCCCTCCCCTGCACACACCTCCCGTCACCCCCGCGTCCCCTCCCCTGCACACACCTCCCGTCACCCCCGCCCGAGCGCGGTCCCTGTCCCGCCGCCCCCGCCGCCATGGCGGTGGGCGCGCGGCCACGGCTCTGTGTGCGCTCCGCAGGGGCACGGCCCAGTGGTTCGGGGTCAGCGGCGACTGGGAGCTGAAGCGACAGCACTGGCAGCGCAGGACTTTGCACCACTGCAGCGTGCGCTACGGCCGCCTCAAGGCCTCATGCCAGCGCGACCTGGAGCTCCCCAGCCAGGAGGTGCCTTCCTTCCAGGGCACCGAGTCTCCGAAACCCTGCAAGATGCCCAAGGTGGGCTCCCCCGGGGCGGGGGGTCGGCAGGTGACTTAGCCCCGGCCCGTCGGCTCTGCTCACTCCCCCCTCCCTCCCTCCAGATTGTGGATCCCCTGGCCCGCGGACGGGCGTTCCGCCACCCGGATGAGGTGGACAGGCCCCATGCCCCACACCCACCCCTGACCCCAGGGGTCCTGTCCCTCACCTCCTTCACCAGTGTCCGCTCCGGCTATTCCCACCTGCCACGCCGCAAGAGGATGTCTGTGGCCCACATGAGCTTTCAGGCTGCCGCCGCCCTCCTCAAGGTAAAGATGCCTCCCCGCCTCTGCCCGGCCCCCGCTGTCCCTCCCTCCCTCTGTCCAGAGCACCCCTCAAGAGCTCACCCAGGTACGTCCTTCTGGGCCAAGGGCGGTGGATGCACCGGGTTACCTGGCAGAGAGGGGGGCCCTGCAGCTCAGGAGCCTGGCCCACGTCCTTCCAGCCCCAGTTCTCCATAGTTTGGGAAGCCGGTTTCTGCACTGACACGAGCTGGGAAAGTAGGACACGTGCAGGCACCACCCTTCACCCAAGTTCACTCAGCGCCTGTGTTGTGTTGGGCCCGGGGACTGCAGAGGGAAACGAACCAGTGTCATTGCTCTGGAAGGGCTCCCAGCCCTGGGCGGGCCGATGTCACTACTCAGTGTGATGAGTGCTGGGGCCCACGCAGGAGAGGGGCTGATGTCAGGACAGGCACTTGGGCTGAGCCCAGAAAAATAAGGAGAAGCTTCCCAGGAAAGGAAGGCAAGGAACAGTATTCTCAGCAGAGGGAAGGGCCTATGCAAAGGCCTGGAGGTAGAGGGGGCGTGGCACATCAGGGGAAGAGCACATGGTTTGATGTGGTTTTAGTGAGGGGTGCTTATAGGAGGAGTAGCCGCAGATTGGGGTCAAAGAGGCAGACAGGGGCCTGCTGTGCTGTGCCAGGAAGCTGCGGCTGGGGGAAATGGCCCGAGTTTGGGGAGTAAGGGTGCAGAACGAGTAGTGGGGAGCTAGCTGCCCCAGCCAGAGGGCAGGAGGTCAGCAGGGTGAGGATAACCGAAAATCTTGAGAAGAGCCATGGGTTCGGGGCTGCGGAAGCTTTCTGGCCTTTTTCCGCAGACACTCCTTGCTCTGGGCAGGGTCCCATCTCCCAGGTGCTGCCCCGGGAGGAGGGACTTGACAGTTCCTTTGGAGGGGGCGGGGGGTAGAGGCACCTGCCCCGGGCCTGACGCCGGGCCCTGCCTTGCCCTCTCCAGGGGCGCTCCGTGCTGGACGCCACGGGACAGCGGTGCCATGTGCTCAAACGTAGCTTCGCCTACCCCAGCTTCCTGGACGAGGACGTGGTGGACGGAGCAGACACATTTGACTCCTCGTTTTTTAGTAAGGCAAGCATGGGGTGTGGGCCTCAGGGACTGGGTACGGGGTGGCCTGGGAGTTAGGAGAGGAGACCCAGCCCTGATCATGCTCTGCCAGGAGCCCCTGAGGGATCCAAAGGCCCACTGGTGGGCTGGGACGTGGCACCTCGTGGAACTCCTGGGCGCCTGTCTTCCTGCTGGGGACCCGGCAGGGCAGGGTGCCAGCCGGGAAAGCCACCGTCAGGGCTGACAGGCACGTGCCTTCCATTTCCCTCCCAGAGAGCCTGTCTAGCTTTGTTCTGTCCTTGAATTGAGGTGCTGGGAGCAGTATGGACAGTGACTGCTCACACTGTCTTTTTCTGTGTCCCCCACTCCACCCCACCCCAGGAAGAAATGAGCTCCATGCCCGACGACGTGTTTGAGTCTCCCCCACTCTCGGCCAGCTACTTCCGGGGGATCCCGCGCTCGGCCTCCCCGGTCTCCCCCGATGGGACGCAGACCCCTCTGTGAGTTCTGGGCACCCTTCCTCCGGGTGCGGGGGGGCGGCACAACGGGGGAGTCCGTCCCGAGCCCCGTCCTGGGGTGCGTGGGGGGGTGGGCAGCGGGCTGAGGGCCGTCCCCCACCAGGAAGGAGCACGGCCGCGCCCCGGTCACGGCGGCCCGGCGCGGCAAGCGCATCGCCTCCAAGGTGAAGCACTTCGCGTTCGACCGGCAGAAGCGGCACTACGGCCTGGGCGTGGTGGGCACCTGGCTGAACCGCACTTACCGCCGCAGCATCAGCAGCACGGTGCAGCGCCAGCTGGAGAGCTTCGACGGCCACCGGTGAGGCTGCTGCGCCGGCCCGGCGGCCCAGGGGCCCCGCTCTCGGGAGCCCCTCGGCTGGAGGCAGAGGGGAGAAGGGCCGAGAACCAGACCCCCAGGACCCTCTCCTGTGGCACCCCCTTTATTCAGCGGGCGTTTAGTGCGCAGCTCGTGCGGGAGAGGAGAGCGGGGACAAGTCCTCAGGGTGGCCCCATGGGACACAGCCCCACGAGCATGCGTGTCGCCTGGGAAGGGTCCTCGGCGCTTGCTGCCTCTTCACCCTCCCGGCTCTCTTGGCCTGTGTCCTTAGCCCAGCTCCCAACAGCGGTCAACAAGCCTTCCTTGAGTGCCAGCACACAGGCCCTGGAACAGCTCCAACAGGAGGGACAGGGAGGGCAGGGTGGGCCGGAGGGACAGTTAGAAGCTCTATGAGTGAGGGGACCGTGGGGGGAAACCAGAGGACTGGGGAGGGGCAGTTCTCACAGTGTGCCCCAGGCGGCGACCCGATCGACATCAAACCCAAAATCAAAAAACGAATGACAAGCGTAGCAAGTGTCCCAGGAGGACAGAGAGTGAGTGGATGGCTGGTGGGGAGGGCTGCGGTCAGCACGAGCAGGAGTTAGCCAGGCAGAGAGAGATGTGAAGAGCGTCTCTGGCAAAGGAAATGCCGTGTGCAAAGGCCCTGGGGCTGCAGGGATCATGGTTTGTCCTAGGAGCTGTAAGAAGAGAAGGTGGGTGGGCGCATTAAGGCCCTCAGGAGGGGGTGACATTAGACTTTATTGCAAGGGGAGCAGGAAGCTGTCTCAGGGCGTAAGCTGCGAGAGAGATCTGTGAGGGTGCATTTACAAAGTCACTGTGGTGAAGGACGAGTTGGAGGGGAATACAAGGGGAGGGGAGAGAGCAAGTGAGAGCTGATGGGGGCTGGGCTCAGCAGGTGAGGGTTGGGATGTGGGTTCAGCTGGGCTGACCCAGGGCCTCTGTCCCCAGGCCCTACTTCACCTACTGGCTGACCTTCGTCCACATCATCATCACACTGCTGGTGATTTGCACATATGGTATCGCACCCGCGGGCTTTGCCCAGCACGTCACCACCCAGCTGGTGAGTCAGGCTAAGGAAGGGGTGCTCCCCTCTGGGGGCCCCAGCCTCTCCTGAGAGGCATCAGCATCATCGGCCACGGAGTCCCTCCCTTGGCCACAACCTGGCCCATGCGGGAGGTGCTCCGGGCTCACCATAGCTTTACCTCTCAGCCCCACTCTGGGGGCTGTACCCTGGGATGGGGAAACCCCTGAACCCCCTACCCTCTGCCCCTGTACCAGGTGCTGAGGAACAAAGGTGTGTATGAGAGCGTGAAGTACATCCAGCAAGAGAACTTCTGGATCGGCCCCAGCTCGGTGAGGGGCCCAGGGCGATGGGACAGCATCTCAGCAGGGAACCCTGGGGCCCTGTCGCCCCCAGCTGGGCAGGGGTCAGCTGGCCCAGGAGCCCCTCTTATCAGGGGACCTTCAGGGGAAACTCAAGAGAGTGGCCAGCTCTGGACCCAGGCTCGCTCTTTCCCCTCCCCCAGATTGATTTGATCCACCTGGGAGCCAAGTTCTCCCCCTGCATCCGGAAGGACCGGCAGATCGAGCAGCTGGTGCTTCGGGAGCGAGACCTAGAGCGGGACTCGGGCTGCTGTGTCCAAAACGACCACTCGGGCTGCATCCAGACCCAGCGGAAGGACTGCTCGGTGGGGCCAGGCCCCCTAGCCCCTGCCAGCCCACTCTGGTCCTGTGCACCATCTTCACTTGCCCCAGCATAGGGGAGGGGCCCTCAAGGACCAGTGACCGCATCCCCTCCCTCCTTCCTGGCCCCATACGGGGAGAGTGCGAACCTTCGCAGCTCCGGAGAAGTGAAGGAAGTGATGTTCCCAGGTCTTGGGAACGTCAGCCAGGGGTGGAGGTCTGGGAGATGAGCCTGAGCCCTGGAGACCAGGGGAAGAGCCCCCGTCCAGAGGGTCCCTTGCCGACTCTAATGGGGATGGTGTTATCCCAGTCGCAACCAACCCTCCTCTATCCTCCAGGAGACTTTGGCCACTTTTGTCAAGTGGCAGGATGATACGGGGCCCCCCATGGACAAGTCTGATCTGGGCCAGAAGCGGACATCAGGGGCAGTGTGCCACCAAGACCCCAGGTCCAGTCTCAGGGTGGCCTAGCTGGGCTGTGAGAAGATGGGATTGAGTGTCCTGTCTGTGCTTCCCCCTGGGGATGTCAGCGGGTGGGTGTGGCAGGCTGGGGGGGGGGCACAGCTCCTCATTTTGCCCCCTCTGACCTCTGCCTCCAGAACCTGTGAGGAGCCAGCCTCGAGCGGTGCCCACATCTGGCCTGATGACATCACCAAGTGGCCAGTGAGTGTCTGGGGTGGAGAATGGTCTAGGAAGGGCAGGGAGAGGGTGAGGGTGTCGCCGCTGCAGGGGCCCAACCCAGTGTGGGCGTGTCGTCCCCCCCGCAGATCTGCACCGAGCAGGCCAAGAGTAACCGAACCGGCTTCCTACACATGGATTGCCAGATCAAGGGCCGCCCCTGCTGCATCGGCACCAAGGGCAGGTAAGCCAGCTCCTTGTTGCCACCTGCCACGCGGGCTGGTGTCCTCCCTCCCCCACTCTGGGGTCGCCCGTGGTGTGAGCAGGATGAAGGGGAGCCTGCCCCAGAGCTCGGGTCCCCACAGAGGGGCGCCCCTCCTGCCAGTGGGCAGGGGTACTCGGGGCTCTGATGTATCCCCTTGCCTCCCTGTCCCCCCAGCTGTGAGATCACCACCCGGGAGTACTGTGAATTCATGCATGGCTATTTCCACGAAGAGGCAACACTCTGCTCCCAGGTGAGGCAGGGCGTGCGGGGGCCCTGAGGGTGAGCAGGTGAGCCCGGCAGCGTGCTGGAGCCGGCCTCATGCCTCCCCTCCTGCAGCAGGTGTCTGGCTCTGCACACACACACCCCCCCCGCCACATCGGGGCCAGCTGGGTCACAGGCACTGACTGCCCCGTGCTTGCCCTCAGGTGCACTGCTTGGACAAGGTGTGTGGGCTGCTGCCCTTCCTCAACCCCGAGGTCCCAGATCAGTTCTACAGGCTCTGGCTGTCTCTGTTCCTCCACGCAGGGTAACAGGCCCCTCGCTGCCCGCCCCTCCCCCCCCCACCCCTCTGCTGCCTGCCCCCCGCCCCTGGGCCCGTGGAGGAGGACTCCTGGCTGGCAGCCGGGGGCAGATATGGGACGGCTGACGCCTGCTGTGGCCCCCTCCCCAGCGTGGTGCACTGCCTCGTGTCCGTGGTCTTCCAGATGACCATCCTTCGGGACCTGGAGAAGCTGGCCGGCTGGCACCGCATCTCCATCATTTTCATCCTCAGTGGCATCACCGGCAACCTCGCCAGCGCCATCTTCCTCCCGTACCGGGCGGAGGTAGGGACTCGGGGGACGGGGCAGGGAGGAGGGCCAGCTCTGCTGCGTCCCGCCCCTTCCCCCCCAGAGCCGCCAGAGGGACACACGGCCCCGCCCGGGCCAGGCTCGACAGCAGATGGACAGCTAAGCTGTGGGCTTATTAGCTGATCCCCTAATCCCTGGGAGCAAGGAAACAGCGATGCTTCTGCGTCATGCTCAGGCATCACCTCCAGAAAGACTTCCCCAGACCCTGTCCCTCCCTTTGTTCCCCTTCTCTGCTTCATTTCTCTTCGTGACCGTGACCCTTGCCTGCCTACCTGCAAGTCACATAGCTGTGGGTTGAGCTGCATGAAATCTCCAGGGTGCAAACATTCATGACCCACAGAAACAGTGACAGTTTTTCCATTGATTCGACCCCATGCCCTTGGCTTGTTCGGTGTCTGTCCATCCTGCCGTACGCTGCCTGGCGTAGGCCTGTCTGTCCTGCTTACTGCACAGACTAAACACTGGGCACGTAGTTGGTCCTCAGTGTTTGCAGAAAGGGTGGGTGCCACAGGCCCCACTTTGGTCCGGGAGCCTCAGCTGCCGGGTCCCCACCCCTGGGAGAGCCCGCCCGTAGGAGGACCCGGCTGCGCCCCGGCTTCACACCTGGCACCCCGGGCTGACGCCGCTCCCCGCCCCGCCCCAGGTGGGCCCGGCAGGTTCGCAGTTTGGCCTCCTCGCCTGCCTCTTCGTGGAGCTCTTCCAGAGCTGGCAGCTGCTGGAGCGGCCCTGGAAGGCCTTCCTGAACCTGTCGGCCATCGTGCTCTTCCTGTTCATCTGCGGCCTCCTGCCCTGGATCGACAACATCGCCCACATCTTCGGCTTCCTCAGCGGCCTGCTGCTGGCCTTCGCCTTCCTGCCCTACATCACCTTCGGCACTAGCGACAAGTACCGCAAGCGGGCCCTCATCCTGGTGTCGCTGCTGGTCTTCGCCGGCCTCTTCGCCTCTCTGGTCATCTGGCTGTACGTCTACCCCATCAACTGGCCCTGGATCGAGTACCTCACCTGCTTCCCCTTCACCAGCCGCTTCTGCGAGAAGTACGAGCTGGACCAGGTGCTGCACTGACCCCCGCCAGGCAGGCCTGGACGGGCTGCCTGTCTGCAGAGCGCCCCAGCCCGCGCTCCAGAGACCCGCCGCCGGGGGCCCCGGCCCTCCCCCCACCAGCCACACTGACCCCGTGGTGACAGTCACAAAGGCGAGGTCCTTGGGGGAGTGAGGCCCCCCTTCCTCAGTCTGGGGGGCCCTCCGAGCGTGTGCTTCTCCACAGCGCCGGGACTCAGACCCTGCCTTCCTGCTGCTCCCCTGCCGGCAGGACCCCTGCCGAGGGGTGGGCTTCTCTCCTTCCCAAGGTCCCCGGCTTTGCCGATCTCCCCACTCAGCCCCAGCTGGGGCCTGCCCCCCCCCACCCCATTACTGTGGCCGTGCCCTTACTGGGACGTGGCCAGGGTTCCCACCAGGTTCCCACCCCTGCCTCACTGAGGCCTCCCCTCCCTGCCCTATTAGCCCGTGCCCCTTATCCAGCAGTGGCCTGGTGAGCCTGCCCTTAATGCTCCTGGACCAGACGTGTGGGAAAGGCTTTGCCGTGGCCCGGGGCAGAGAAAGAGCATGGAGACGCAGCGAGGCTGGGAAGCTGAGAGCCTCCACTTGATGGTCGCAAACAGAGGCTGTCCCCTCTCTGTCTGTCCTGGCCCTCCCTCTGAGTCAGTGTTCTGCCTTGTGGGGCTGGCTGAGAAGGCCGGCCCTACCCCACTCTGCCTCACTCCTGCCCAAGTGGGGGTGGGGGCTGGGCCACCTCAAGGACCTGCTCCCAGGGGTTGCCCAAGGCTCAGCCAGGCCCATTTTTTACTGGTTTATATTATGGTTCTAATTTTTAAAAGTAACGCTAACTTTATATGGATGATGTCTCGAATGTATTAAATGATATTCTCTAAAAGTATCATTTTTTGACCTGAGAGGCTCTGGCAGAGTGAAAGCTGGGACTTTTTTTTTTGTTGGTGGGGGGTCAGCCATGAGCTCAAGGGCAGGGCCTTGGCCCAAAGGGACGGTGGAAAACTTGTGGGGCATTTGGTTGGACCGGAAGCCAGGTTTGGGGTCCCATGGAAAGCCTCAGGGGGTCCCTTGAGAGGGCCGGGTCAAATCCTTGGACCCCAGGGGCAGTGAGGGGCTGGCTTTCCCGGCAGAGACGGCGGAGGGGGAAGGCATCGACCTCAGCCCTTCACTGTGCCTCGCCCGCAACCCTCACCCCACACAAGAAGCCACAGGAGGTTATGCGGTACAACTATTTTATTAGAGGGAAGAGGACCCAGGGTGTCCGAGGCGAGGGGTGGGGGGCACATGGGGGGAGCTGGGAGGTAGCCCCTGCACTTCCCTGCTCCCAGCTACCCCCCATTCTGGGGCTGAGGACGAGAAGGGAAATCCCTGAGGCTGGGGAGAATAAGGGCCTGAGCACCAGGCACCTCGCATGAGGCGAGGAGGCTGCCTGCCCAGAGGGTCCATCGGCTCCTGAGAACGACGGGGTCACCGAGGCGGGTCGCAGGACACCTCCTGCCGCCCCCAGTTACCAACCCAGCCCCGCCTCTGGCACGGTTGGGCATCCAGCTGGGCTGGGGAGAGAAGGGGACTCCGGGGCCGGGTGGCTGTGGGCACCGTGGGGACGGCCGGCGTCAGCAGCCGCTGTTCCGACGCAGGGATCCGTGGCCTTGCGTGGAGCACTGGAGCTCCATGAAGGTGAGCGAGCCCAGGGTGATGGCGCACGGGCCCGTAAGGCGGAAGCCGAGCCTCTGGTAGAAGGGCACCAGCCCGTCCTCACACATGAGCACGGCCCGGCGCGCCGCTCGCTGGCCGCCCACGTGCCGCAGGTAGCGCCGCACGAGCGTGGAGCCCTTGCCCTGCCGCCGGCAAGCGCGGTGCACGGCCAGCACGCGCAGGTGGACCGTGTGGCCCCCGGGCCGGTGCAGCATCAGTGCCTCCTGGACACAAGCGGGGCTGTGAGTCCAGGTCCAGCTCCGCCCAGACCTGCCTCCCAAACCGCCCCCCGCCGGCCAAGAGCAAGTGTCTCCTGAGTGCCTGCAGCCGGGGCTCCCTTCCCAGCCGCGGAGGGCCCCAAATTGGGAACTCTACCCTCCACCCCATGGGGGACCCTTCATGAAGGCCTTCGAGCCCCAAAGAGGTGAGTCCTTTTGACCCGGGAGAGGACCAGAGGAAGAAACTCCAGCCCCTGGCCTCCTCTGCCTCCATCTGAGCAGGAGAAGCCAGGGCCTGGGGGTGACAGCCCCCCTTCCAGAGGCTTACCAGCGGCCGAGCGTCCCAGCCCCAGCCTGCCCTCACCTGAGTGAGTCTCTCCTGGTCCCAAAGTGAGCCGATGATGAAGGCCACGAGGCAGCCCTCCTGGAACCAGCCCAGGGACAGCTCTGGACACAGGGTCAGGAAGTGCTTGACCTCATCCAGATACAAGGGGCAGATGCCCAAGACAGAGATGAAGGCTGCAGGAGGAGGCGCGGCAGGTGACTCAGTGGTCACCACGCCACATGCCACTGGCCACCGCACACCAAGCATCTGCTCAGAAGCCCAGGTGGGGTCTCCCACCCCCCCACACACCTGCCCTCGCCCACAAGAAAACGGGATTCAGGGCTGTTCCCATCCCCGCTTTCCTGAACACGCATGCATGCGCACACACAGAAATACACCTCCGATCTGATCCTCTGGGGACCCAGCCACCAAGGACAGGGGCTCCTCCCCACAGGGCAGCTGCGAGGCCCGCTCACCTTCGCGCTCGATCTCAAACACGCTGGCAGCGTCCTCCAGAGTGAGGCAGCGGAATTCACTGGCGGGAAGCGTGTGGCGCCGCCGTTGCTGGTGGCTTGGGGCCTCTGGGATCCCAGGCTGCAGGTCCAAGACCTTGGGCTCCAGGTCGTCAGTGCTCTGTGTGGACATCTTGGCTGCTGGTGCCTCCTTGGGATGCCCCAACTTCAGAAGCGGCCTTCGTCGCCTAAAAGGGCCCTCCCAGCACCTATTGGTGAGGAGTGAGGGTCAGGGGTATGGTCCTCAACTCCAATAGGGGCAGGCCAGGGTGACGGTGCACCTTGCCGCTTTTGTAAGCGAGTCCCAGTGCGGATTCTGGGGGCTGTAAATGTTGGTGCCGTCTCCCCATCTCTCCCTCTCAGCCAGAAGTACCCGCAGAACAGCCCTTCCAAACCTCCAGATCCTGGCCTCACTGCCCTCCAGGTACATCTAAGTCCCAAGAGGCAGTGGGAGGGGTGGGCAGGGCCCCATGGAGCCCAAGGCACCGCCCGAGGTTGGAGGGGTGACCACCGACCACGTCTAGCACAGCGATGAGTGGGGTGGGTCGGTCTGACTCACCTACCCAGAAGGGGACTTGCCAGTTCTTTGGGTGTAGGACACTAAGGCTTCAGCTTTTTAGGCAGCGTCAGCTGTAGGCCCTGGAGAAAAAGACCCTTAATCAAAGTGGGTCCTCAAGGAGCCTTCACGTTTACTCAGATGGCCTCAGACTGGACCACGCACACATGAGGGCATCGGGAGGATCGGGGGAGTCTGAGGAGGTAGGGAGGAGCGGGCCAGGAGGGCATCTGACTATGTCCCTACGGCACTTTGTATCTCCCATGATGCTCTTGCAGATTCTTCCATATTTGCCTTGCCCTCCCTCCTCCACTTTTTCTCCCTATGCCCAGAAGCCCCAAGCAGAGTAGCTCCTGTTCCTAAAGGCCGGGAGCCAGGGGTGGGAGGGTGGGATGGGGGGGCCCACGTACCAGGACTCTGAGCAGGGGCCCAATGTTCCCACCGCAGAGCCACTCACGCTGGAGGTAGTCTGCAGGCGCGGGAGCCAGGGAAGCCTGGGACTCCGGGCTGCGTGGCTGTTGCAGTGGCTGTCGCTGGGGGACATGTGATGTGCTCCCAGATTTATAACCCCCGCCCCGCCTCCATGTTACGCCAGCAGGACAAAACCAGCAGGCCGTGACCCTGCCTGCTGAGGGTCAAACATCGGTGTGACACACTGGATGCGCAGGGGATTAAGTGATTGATTGAGGGCCCAGAATCCGGGGGAAGAGCACAGGGCTAAACCTCAGGGGTCCAGCTCTAATCCCTGTTCCGGCTTTGCCTGGCTGGGCCGGGCATTCACCCTTTGTGCTCCGGACGCTTGGACACGCTCAGCTTGGAGTGTCCTTCCAGCCCCTGTAGCCCAAGAGTGCTACCATTTGCAGCCCTTGCTATGGGCTGAGCCTCAGGAAAGAATATCCTTTAACCCACATGAGAGCCCAGTGAATATTAACCCCATTTTAAAGAGGACACCGAGGCTCAGAGAGGCTGAATTACCTGCTTAGAGCCTCCCAGCAAGTCGTAGGGGGGCAGGAGAGGCAACCGCATGTATGTCTCCAAGCATCACGCTGTTCCCACCAGGGCTGTTAGGCCCCGTGGATTTTCCAAATGGCCGGGACACGTCTTCACAGTTCTACCAATCATCAGACTGTATCCTCAAGTCAGGGTCTACCAAAGCAGGGGGGAGCCAGTGAGTGACCCTTCGGCCTTGGGAGGGGATGCCCAAATCTGGCTCTTAGGATGTGTCGTCTACTGGAGCCAGAGAGACTGGAGAGGCAGGCAGTATTCGGACCTTGCTGTGTAGATGGAGGCAAGCCCCTGATCACCAGACAAACCCCTCTACACCCTGCCCTCATAAATTACCTCCTCCATGGATGCAACCAAGCATACCTCTTTCCAGAGCGCTCTGGAGAAAATCCCCAGATCCAGAAGTGAGAGTCAAATCCTCCTGCGTACCAGCTGGTTCCCTGTAGCAAAAACCAACCCAAACAAGCAAGAGGTCCTTAGCAACTCACACCCTGCTCCCATCCCCCTGGTACCCTGCCTAGTCTCCCACACCTGCCATTACCCTGAGGTACTTAAATAACCCCAAGGGAGTGCGGCTGCCACTTTGGAAGACTTCGAAGCACCCGCTAAAGCTGGACTCATGCCCTGGACCAGCAATCCCCACTCAAACACCAATAGAGCTAGAAGGTTCCCCAAATGGAAACAGCCCAAATGACCATTGGCGGTAAGGGACTATGGACTAGACACAAAATGGAGGATCATCCAGCTGTGAGAGCAAACGACCATGAGGACACATGGCACAGGGAATGAAAGAAGCCCCCAGACAAGAGTGGTTCTGAGTCCATGGATTCTGTTCTATGTGTTGGAGGCAGTAGCTGCCCAAGGGGGGCTTCTGGGGTGCCGGTAGTATAACATTCCGTTCTTTTTTTTTTTTAAAGATTTTATTTATTTACTTGAGAGACAGAGAGAGCTTGAGCAGGGGGAGAGGCAGAGGGAGAGGGAGAGGCAGACTCCCCGATGAGCAGGGAGCCCAACGTGGGGCTCGATCCCACGACCCTGAGATCATGACCTGAACCAAAACCAAGAGTCAGATGTTTAACTGATTGAGCCACCCAGGCACCCCAAAAATACAATCTTAAAAAAAAAAAAGTCAAACACCAACAACGAGAGTGACTGCATGTGTTTCTAGTCCCAGCCTTGCTGAGTGATAATCTGCTAAGGCATTTCAGAGCACTAACTGGGTCCTGACACCAGGGCATCCTCCCCCAGGGGCTGTCATCAAATTCATCTGACCAACAGAGTGGCCTCAGGAGATGTACCTTGTGAATGAGGTTGCCAGATTTAGCAAATAAAAATGCAGGAAGCCCCGTGAAATTCAAATTTCAGGTAAACAATTTTTTTTTTAAGATTTTATTTTTAAGGGGCGCCTGGGTGGCTCAGTTGATTAAGCGACTGCCTTCGGCTCAGGTCGTGATCCTGGAGTCCCTGGATCCAGTCCCACATCGGGCTCCCTGCTCGGCAGGGAGTCTGCTTCTCCCTCTGACCCTCCCCCCTCTCATGTGCTCTCTCTCATTCTCTCTCTCTCAAATAAATAAATAAATAAAATCTTATAAAAAAAAAAAGATTTTATTTTTAAGTAATCTCTACACCCAACGTGGGGCTCAAACTCACCACCCCGAGATCAAGAGTTGCATGCTCCACAGACTGAGACAGCCAGGCAACCCACAAATAATTTTTTAAGTATAAGTCTGTCCCATGTGATATTTGGGGCATACTTTTACTAAAAAATTGTTTATCCAAAATTCTGGTTTCTACCTCAAACTAATGCAACATTATATGTCAACTTTATTTAAATTAAAAGAGAAATTTTTAGGGGCGTCTGGCTGGCTCAGTCAGTAGAGCATGTGATTCTTGATCTCTGGGTCATGAGTTCGAGCTCCACGTTGGTGTGGAGTTTATTTAAAAAAAAAAAAAGAAGTGCACATTCTCTGAGCTGTAATTTGGCATCCTATTTGTCTTTCTTGTGGGGAAAGAGTGTGCCCAGCTAGACATGTGCATAGAGCAGGGGTTCAAACCTTTGTACCCCTTTGCAAGTGGAGTCTTTGGCGGAACTCTAGCATGTAAAACAGACCAAGAGCCCCCTCCCCCCACCCCCTCCCACCTCCCACCCCCCCGGGCTGGAACTCCTGCCAATGACATGAAGACTCTGCCAAGATGAGGTTGGAACAATATGGGTCCCACCAGGGGCCCCTGGAGAGAAATGGACTTCCCTCAGAGGCGCAGACTCATCTTAGAGCGCCTGTGCCCCGTGTGGCCCTTGGAACACCATCCGCATGGGCAGGTCCTGAGGCTGTGCCAGGCTCAGGGGGGCAGAGAAGAGTACCATCTATCTGAGAGGCATCACAGGGGACATTGCAGACGCTCCCACAGCAGAACCAGAGGTGAGCTGTGTATCTGATAGAGAGTCAGTGTAACCCATTGTCCCGCGTGGGGACCATTGGCTCGGGGTGCTTTTCGTCAGGCCCCCTATTGATACAGTTTTGCTCTTTATGCCAGTCTTCTTCCAGCACCAGCTCCCTGGAAAGGGTCCTGTAATAACCACTGCTCCCCAGCTCTGATTCTGCCCATTGGCCTCCATACCACACTTCTTCTCCCGGCACCGCTCCCCTTAGGGGTGCTACCCTCACTCCCTCCATCCTGGCCTCCCAGTCCACCAGACAGGTCCACGCACGACTGAATGACAGCTGTGGGCTGGGCTCCAGTTCTCTCCCACAAGGCTCTTTGGTCCCAAGCAAACCACAGGCTGTGGCTTGGCTCCGGCTTCAGGGCTCCAGAACATTCTGTGATGGTTTGGAGCCAGGTTGTGCAAGGCACACAGAGATCCCCTCCAGAGGGCCGTGATACCTAACTCCCCACCTGTCCCGGCACAGCCTCACCTCTGAGCCGGCCGAGCCCCTATCCCACTAATGATCTGAAGCAGCAAGGATGACGGGCACAGAGGTGGCTGTCCTCATGATCGAGTAGACAACGGAGGTCTCGGTATAAGAAGAGTGTTCTGAGGGGCTGCATGTTGCCACAGGGAAGCTAAGGGATGTCTATTCTTCGGAGCGGGAGCAGCCTCATGGTGACAGAGCAGAGGTCATCTGTTAAAGATACACTGACCCTTTGGCATGGCTGGGGCAGCCCCCATGTTCTCCCTCCCTCCCCCACTCCCCCGCCACCACCACTGGCCCCCAGCCTGCAGCAACTCTGGCAAACTGCAGAGCCTGGCCCCGCGTGGCCATGAGCATCCCTCCGGGCCCAGGACCTCCGGGAGCCCCTGCTTCTCTCTCCTCCTTCCCTCAGCGTGACAACTGCCCGGTTCCCACTGCAGGGCCCAGGGGAGTCCACCTGGAGGAGACTGAGAGGTGGGCCCCCTGAGAGACGGGGCCCAGAGACACTCTGATGATGTTTCTGAGACCCCAACTTCCCACACAGAGCCACTGGAAGGCCATAACGGGCAGGGAAGGCAGCTCTCTGTTACGGCGTCTGCTTGACCAGTTGCATTTTTTGGTGGTTTTGAGGGTGGTTTCTTTCTCTCAACTCCTTCCCTGGACCTAAGGTCTGCCCTGTACACCTGGCACTGAGCACATTTTGCCTAATTGTATTTACCTTTTCAACCTTCGTCTCTTACAGGCAGGTTCCCCAGGAAACAGAAAGCGAGATGGAGGACTGCGTGCAGGAGGTTCACCAGGGAGCAGGGGAAGCAGCCTTGGGCAGAGGGAGAAGGCAGTCACGTGGATGTGGTTGCCACAGAGGCCTCAGCCCATCTTGTGGGAGCTCAGGAGCCAAGAAGCCCTTCAGAGACACCCAGCCTGAGGCAGGCGGCAGACCCTTCCGCCCTGCGTTGACCTTGGTGAGGCAGCTTCCTGAGCAGAGGGCAATCCTGCCAGCCAAGGGGTGGGTGCTCTGGATCACTCTCGCCAAGCTGCAAAGAGCTGCCCTAGCAGAATGCTAGCACCAACTTCCGGGGGCCTTGCCAGGGTGATAAATCCTGTGGCGGGGAAGAGGGTTCCCAGAACAACACTCTTGTCCAACTTAATGTTCTGCCTCTCTCGACCCAGTATCCTTGACTCCAGTCCCACATTCTCCCAGCTCCTGTCGGCACCGTTGGCCAGGACCTGCAGTCCTTTCCCGATACAGCCTTTTTCTCCCTTTCGGTGGCCCAGCATGCACTACCAGCCGAGTTAAGTTGTGATTTAGACCCAGCTATTGATCTGGGGCAAAGAGGGGAGATGGCATAGATCCTTGGGGTGGGGGCAGGGGGAGGGTTGGCACTTGTCTCACAAGGAAGAGTTTTGTCTTCCAGCAAGGAGAAAGCACTAACCTGTCACAGGCACGAGAGGGCCACATAGGAGGGGGCCACAGCTGTGAGGGTCCAGAAGGCTCAAGGAGAACCTGGCGCTTTGAGATTTTTGAGTCCAGTGACCCAGATCTCCCCAGATGTCTCAGAGTTCCCCCTCTTCCCAATTAGGGTCCTCCTTGACATAGCTGACTCACTAAGGTTGGGGATTCAACCTCTTTTAGGGCCCTGCTTCCCCTATTAAGTCCAGAACCTGACTCTCTATTTGTCTCTGGTCCCTGACTTCAGGAGATAAGTTTCATTACATGCTGCCAAGGAGACCCTCTGGCTTTTATACTGAGCCTTCGAGTGGTGACCCATCACCCGCAGCTTTTCGCTGTCTTTCTCCAGTGTGACCGCCCCCAACAATAGTCATGAGGTCCCATGGTCCTTATAATGATTGCTCTCCCATACACCTGAGATTATTCACCACTACCGCAGTTCCTTCCACGGGTTCACTGCCCACAAAAGTTGTAATGATTGCACCACTGTAGTGTGCTAGGGCCCAGAATATTACACCTCCCACTACTGGTGGGGATCCTCATTAACAGGCAGGTGATCCAGCTCTAGAATCCCATTTAGAGTCTGTTTCCTAACACCACACTTAGCACCAATGGTGATGGGTCAGATTCCCCAGGAAATAGACTTAAAGACTCAGATCTGCATGAAGACATTTACTGGAAGTGCCATCAGGGAGCAAGGTCAGCAGAGGTGGGCAGAGGACATTAAACTGTAAAAAGCCAGTTCCAGTGGAGACCTCAGCTGATCGCAGAAGCTCTGAAGCTGGGGTGCCCCTTCCCAGGTATCCTGAATGGAGGTGAGAGGGCCAGGCTTTGTTCCTCCTTAAGGACAGTCATTGGAGAGGTGAGGCACCTTCTTTCAGCCAAGGGCAATCCCTGGAAAGGTACCAAAGCTGTGAGGCTCAGCAGCTAGTGCCGGGCAGCTGGGGGAAGGGCCCCTGGGATGGGGACGTGGATTCGGGCTGTGCACACAGTATCCACTGACGCCCATCTCCCAAACAGGCTTTATAAACGCCTGGAAAACAGAGACCATATTGAAAGTGGGGCATGTGCCCCCCCCCCCCCCCCCCCCCAGAGTAGCTATCAACTAGGTCTTGATTCTTCTGTTGAGAAGGATAGCATTTAGCTTCTTGACTTCCTGTGGATTTATTTTGAAGCCTCATTTGCGTAAATAGGCTGGCTTCACTGCATGGCTGAGTGGAGCCCTGTCCTTATTTGGGGTTCAATATCTGACATATGACACAGGCTGTTTCCTCAGGAACCTTCCAGACCTTTCTGGAACGAAGGTGTCAAAGGCAGGGAGGGATCGCCACCTCCTGGAGAAAGAAGGGACCTACGGCTCCCTGAGCATCGGGAGCCCTGCGGTCCGAAAGGTCATGTGAGCCCATAATGTGATTTTCGTTTTATAGTAACCACATTAAAAAGAGCCAAAAGAAACAGGTGAACTTGATTTTAATAATATATTTTATTTAACCTAATACATATAAAGTACTGACATTTCAACAAGTAATCAATATAAAATTATTAAGAAGATATTTTAGATTCAGAGGGGAAAAAATACAACCCACAGGTATTACCAGGTAAGTGGGGGAAATAATCAGGGGAACGGGGTGCTTGGAGGACGTCATAGATAAGAAGGCCCGATCTGGGTTTTGTGAGATGAAAAGGAGTTCTTTTGGTAAAAACAGGAGTTGAAATCGAGGCATAAAAACTTACAGGCAGATGGTGAACAAGGGAAAAGACACCAGGCACCAAAAATTGGGGTCCTGAAGGAAGCGGCCAAGGCTGGAGCACGGAGCATGTGTGCAGGGCACAGAGTTGGCACACAGGGTTAGAGGTAGGTAGAGAAGATAATTCCGGAAGGGCTACCGTGTCATTCTCTGCTGGACCAGGAGAGCCCCAGAGACATGGTAAGCCAAGAAGCTGGATGATCCTGTTTGCATTTTCAATGTCCCCGGGAACAAGGTGGTGGATGGATTAGGCGGCGGCGGGGGTAGGGGAAGGAGGCTACAGCCCTGGTGTGCGCGAGAGATGGGGATGAACTCATACCAGCAGGTGATGTTTATCAGGCCCCACCACCTGAAGAGGCCCTACACAAAGCACCATATATTGACCGTGCCAGTTACATTGTCAACAGCCCTAGGAAGTAGGTACTATTATTACTCCTATTTCACAGAAAGGAAACTGAGTCTCAGGGAAGTGAAATAGCTTACCCAAGGTCACATAGTGAGTCAATGGTATCTATCACAGGCCTCAAACCCAGGTCCATTGATTCTGGAACCCCACTCCTAGCCACAGCACCATGGCGCCACGGCACCACCCTATCTCCCTGTGGAGCGGCCCCCAGGGGAGCCGCTCTGGACCTGAGGGGGCTGGAAAGAGGGTAGAGGGGCCATGACCTGGGCTTTGATCGCATGTGGCACTTCAGATCAAGGATTAACCCTCAGGTGGCCAGCTTGGTACCCAGGGAAGTGATGCTGCCATCAACCTGGATGAGGAGTCTGGGAGAAGACACGGGTTTGGGGGAAATGGGTTTGTGACATCTGGCTGGCCATCCAGGAAGTATCCATGAGTTGGTGCTGAGGGGAAGGCCCTGGCGATCTGGGACTTGGTGGTGAAGAGTGGGAATGGTGGAGTGACTGCAGCCCCACTGTTCTTCAAGCTGGCCCGGGGGATGTGCTGTCCCTGGCCCCTGTACCCAAAGGAAGGAGGGAAACAGAGTACACCTGCCAAACCTGGGCTCTCACTTACTGTTCAACCTTTTCACTGGTGCCCCCGGCACAAACTAGTTTGCCCCGTGGATTGCAACCATTCCTGAGTCAGGAGTGAGAATGGCTCAGGGCCGGCCCATCTGGGTCCTAATCCTGACCGTACTGCAGGGTGATCTTGGGCAAATCCCACGGTTCTCCCAGGGCATCAACACAAAAAGGGGTAAGGCTCCAGGGGCAAGAAGGACCAGTTTATTTCCAAAAGCCCATGATTCTTGAGCAGCCACCAGCTGGAGCCTCAGGCAGGGGCATTTCTCCAAGTAGGCTAGCGACGGCCCCCCAGGGTAGCTCCCCTCCCACTCCACCTTCCTAGCTGAAGACCCCGGTGCTGAGGCACCCTAGAGCCTGCAAGCAGGCACTTCAGGGTAGAAGGAGTTCTCTGGGCCCATCTGGATTCTCTCGCACAGGGAAGTTTGGAGAAGCCAAGCGGGCTGGGGCTCCCCCATGAGGCAGTGTGAGGCCCTGAGGCCCAAGCACACTTCTTAAACCAGTGGCCGTTTAAGATAGGGATAAGACAGGGCCTGCTTCCCAGAGATCAGCAGCCCTCCCTGCTCCTCCTGTACCCTGCCAGCCCCTTAGCAAGGGGAGTGGCCAGACTGGCTCAGTTTCTGGCAGGCATATCTGTAAATAAGCAAAATTCCCCGGAGAAGAATCTCTATTCTCCAAGGAGAGCTGGGTGTTGGGGCCACGAGAGGAGGGGTTTCTCCACTGGGGAATGAAGGTGTTTTTTTTTTTTTCATTCAGCAATTATGAAACTATAAACTGAGCCAATGCTCCCATCCCAGCTCACCCCACTCACCAGCTTGGGTGTGCAGACTGTGGTTGGGGGCTCGGGGACTGGGAAGGGGTCAAACCTTGACTGGAGCATCTCAGGTCTGAGTGAGGTGGGGAGGAACGTACTGAGCCTTCTTCTAAAAGGACTCTGATACAGCTCAAACTGCGGGCGACAAAAAAGGCTGAGAGATAGCAGGGGCAGCTCCTTGGGTGTATAGGGGGAGGACGGGAAACTGACCAAATGGAGGGACAGGAATCTCAGGCCTTTGACCCCCCCCCCCAGGTATGGTACATCACTGAGCAGCCAGTCTGTACCAGGCACTGTACTAGGCACTGGGGCAACACCCATACCTAAGACACGACCCACACGCTCAAAAGGGTTTAGTTAGTAAGGGAGAGATCAGCATTTGGAACCGAGGGCTCTTACCTACAACCTAGCAGCTTCCTGGGGGAGGGGGCAGCCCAGCGTGGGCATGAACCTTCACAAAAGGGGGGCTCATACTTGTTCTCTCACAGAGGACTAATCTATGTAAAGGTGGATAATCTATGTAAAGCACTTAGTATAGTACCTGGTATTAAGTTACAGCTCAATAACTGGTAGCTATTATTAGCCATTATTACAAGAAGCCACAGAATAAACATGGCACATCTTCCTGGACTGTGCCAATTTTACTCAACGATCAGGGAGGAGGCATTTTGTATTAAAATGAACACACACATAAGCTGGAGT
Source organism: Phoca vitulina (assembly GCF_004348235.1). Classification (NCBI taxonomy): domain Eukaryota; kingdom Metazoa; phylum Chordata; class Mammalia; order Carnivora; family Phocidae; genus Phoca; species Phoca vitulina. The sequence continues at coordinate 12,220,910 of NW_022589744.1, read as the reverse complement.
ACAGTGCAAAACCCACTTGGATTTTTGACATCAACGATTTGGGGCCCGCGTTGCCCTGCCCCTTCACCCTACTTGCTCGCCCCCTCCCCCATCCCCTGACAGACCCAGGGACTAGAAAAGCCCCTGCACTTGGACTCAGGAAAACTGGATTCCAACTTGCTCTGCAGATTACTATGTTGTGAGCTTAGGCTCTGAATTCCTGGACCCTGTTTCCTCATTGATAAAATGGGGTTACGTACTCCTATATCCAGGGGAGCCTGGCTGGCTCAGGCTCAGTCGGTGTAGCCTGTGACTCCTGATCTTGGGGTCATGAGTTCAAGCCCCAGGCAGGGCCTAGAGCTTACTTCAAAAACAAAAACAAACAAAAAAACGTACACCTATATCCACAATTGGGATAACAAGATAATATATGTGAATGTGTCTGGCACAGCACCTGGTCAATAATAGGTGCTCAATAAATGTTAGGTTATCAGGGGACTAAGGAGACAGGGCTAAGGGAACCGAAGCTACTACATTATTGCTGTTAAGCCTGCCAGGTCTTTATCGGGGAGGGAGTGGGGAACGGAGTCCTCCCAGCAGTGATTCCAGACGGCCACTCTTCACAGTGGTCTGGGATGGAAAGGCCGTGGTTCGTGAGCCCAGCTTTGCCCCTAAATTGTATCCTAATTCCCCTTCAGGTCATTTAGCCACCGTTTTTTTCTATACCTTAGTATGTGAGTTTTCTTTTTTTTTTTTTTAAAGAACACGTATCTTTTCTTTTTTTTTTTTAAGATTTTTATTTATTTGCGAGAGAGAATGAGAGACAGAGAGCATGAGAGGGAGGGGGGTCAGAGGGAGAAGCAGACTCCCTGCTGAGCAGGGAGTCTGATGCGGGACTCGATCCCGGGACTCCAGGATCACGACCTGAGCCGAAGGCAGTCGCTTAACCAACTGAGCCACCCAGGCGCCCAGTATGTGAGTTTTCTAAGATCTGGGTCCATTGACAACCACCCCAACCCCAATATTACATCAGTATTCTCGAAGTGCTTGGCTCAGGACACATTGTATACTCGGGCTGCCATCAGTGCTTCACGCATGTTCTTAGGATTTTTCCAGGAGTATAGTTCTATAGCCTTGGCAGTCTGTAAAATACTCAAAGAACAGGGATCCTGCCTTTTAAAAAGAACCCAAATACTGTAATATTGAACCATCCTACCAATCTATCTTTGATGGTCTTGCAGGAAAATGTGGAAAAAAATGATTTGACTGAGAAAGGTTAGGACCATAGCCTAAGTATTCTTAATTGCCTTCTAACAACCCATTATGAATTTGAGGGGTGCTTGGGTGGCTCAGTCGTTGAGCATCTGCCTTCGGCTCTGGTCATGATCCTAGGATTCTGGGATTGAGCCCCGCTTAGGCAGGCTCCCTGCTCAGCGGGAAGCCTGCTTCTCCCTCTCCCCTCCCCCTGCTTGTGTTCCCTCTCTCCTGTGTCTCTCTGTGTCAAATAAATAAATAAAATCTTTTTTAAAAAAAACAAACCCATTGCGAATCTGTCCTCTGAGAATGTTATCTAAATCTTTTGGAACTTACTTAAGGGACACATTAGTATAATTACTTTTTATATTTTAAAATAGCAATATGGAGCAAACCGTAAGTATAACAGTTCTGTCTGTCTAAAATTTTAGTCTAGGAAGGGCGGGTTGAAATATTATAGTAATGGTTAAGCTTTTTGGAGGGAAATGTATGTCAGGCACTGTTCTGCTTCCTTCAATCCTCCCAGTTGCCATTTGAGATGCCAATGGTATTATAACCCCAATTTTACCGATGAGAAAATTAAGGTGAAAAGAAGTTTATCCGCTTACCTACCTTTATAAGATTAGTAAGTGGCAGCAACAACCATGGCTCCCACTGCTAACTACCTCACCATCCCACCTCTTGCCATGTATACTAAGCCTCATGGAGCTTTGAGCCCCTCTAGATGGTTTTAAAGCCAAACGATAGAGGCCACTAATGCTTATCTTTCTGATCTTTCTCTGGACCTCCTTCACCAACCCCATGACCCATCCCTGAGGGGTCATGACCTTCCAAGCTTTGCATGTGATTTCCTAATACGATACACTCACTCTAGATGCGCTCTTTCTCTGTATCTTTTATAGCCTTGCTTACAAGCTGCCTTGGAGTTGCTTTTTAGCTATTTATTATGTATATGTTTTGTCTCTCCAACTAGGCTGTAAACACCTAGAGGACAGGGACGGTATCTTGCTCTTTCTTACCCCTCCCAGTGCGTAGGACTAGGCTGGAGACGCCAAGGAGGCTCATTAAATGTTGTTGACAGTCCCCGGACCATCCTTCGCCCCACCTCGGCCACTCCCCTTTTCCTCGGTGCCCATTGCACTTCCTCCTCCCGGGTCCCCACCCAGTCCCGCTCCCCTAACTTTTACCCCCTCTGGCCCCGCCCCTCCCTCGCGAAGTCCACCGTCCCCCCCCACCCCCCCACCCCCGTCCCCGGCAGCATCTCCAGCGTCCCCCAGCGACGAGGCAAGAGCTCCTAGCAACCGCATCTCGGTTCCTTGACGACGGCGGCACGCAGGGCCACGTCAGCGCGCCGTGGCCCCGCCCCCGCGCCGGCTGGCCCCGCCTCCCCGTGCCGCGTTCGCCGCCACCGCCGCCGCCGCCGCCACCGCCAGCGCCGCCACCGCCGCCGCCCGAGACTCGCGCAGAGCAGTTATGGCGGATCCCGCAGCGCCCGCGCCCGCAGCTCCGGCTCCCGCCCAGGCCCCGGACGCGGCCCCCGCCCTGGCGCCCGGCCCGGACTCGGCCTCCGGGCCGTCCTCGGACTCCGGCCCCGAAGCCGGCTCGCAGCGGCTGCTGTTCTCTCACGACCTGGTGTCGGGCCGTTACCGCGGCTCGGTGCACTTCGGGCTGGTGCGCCTCATCCACGGCGAGGACTCGGACTCGGAGGGCGAGGAGGAGGGCCGCGGGAGCTCGGGCTGCTCCGAGGCGGGGGGCGCGGGCCACGAGGAGGGCCGGGCCAGCCCGCTGCGCCGCGGCTACGTGCGCGTCCAGTGGTACCCGGAGGGAGTCAAGCAGCACGTGAAGGAGACCAAGGTGCGGCGGGCCGGGGCCGGGGCGGGGGCCGGGGCGGGGGCCGACGCGGGGACGGAGTTGCTGCAGGAGCCCTAGGCCGGGGAGGGGAGGCGCGCGAGGCGCTGGCCGGAATGGTGCAGCTGCAGTGGGCCGAGGCGAGAGGACGAGCCTCCGCCGGGGGGACGCTCCGGTGCAAAGTCATTGCACCAGCCCCGGGCCGCCGGGCCCCGGGCTTCCCCACGCGAAGGGACTTCCGAGCCTTGCGGTGCTGTGGTGTCGGCCTCGAGATTCTGTACGTGGACCCACTACCGTGGGGAACTCCTCAGGCTCTGGGGCACGCTCGGCATTACACCAGTGCGGCGTTTCGCTGACCCCCGAGGAGCTACATACTGCATTGTGCGTCCAGGAAGGGAGGCCGTGCCGGGTCCGTGCGGGAAGGGTGGTGGGCGTTCCAAAACAAGGATAGAGGTGAAAATCTCAGACGGCATAAAAACCCAGGAAGTTCCCTAGATGACAGAATGCGTTATAATGGGTAAAGAAACCCGACCCCCGACCCCCG
>NW_022589744.1:12080980-12217185 GCF_004348235.1 Phoca vitulina | reverse complement strand
TTTTTTTTTTTTTTTTTTTTTTTTTTTTTTACCTTGTTGCCTTGTTTTAATTGCTGCGGGGAACTTTGTGAGTAAAATCATTAACGATCAGAGCCGTGGTATTAATAGTACGGGGTGGGGGGGATGTGACAGCTGCGACTGGGATTGATGACTCCCAAGTGCAGTTGGACTTCTTGAAGAAAAAAAAAAATACTGTGGAACCATGGATGGACAAGAGCCACCCATTTGGAAACCCAAGGTTTTTTCCTGACCTGAGGCTGTCAGGCAAACATCAGACTCCCTTACGCTGTTGGGGTGAGGCTGGTGAATATTGCAGTTTTACAGACAAAGGGGTTTATCATCTTAAACCTGAAACCTTGAACCAAGGTTGGTTTGGTGGCTTCTTCTGTCTTGTTCTCCTGAGTGTGAATTCCTATCAGTGATTCACACACGCACGCACACACCCCTGTATCTTTCACACCTTCCTCGTCTCCTCCTCCTTCTCCCCTTGAAGAAAACATTTCTAAGCAGGAATCGGGCCTGGGCTGTTGACAGGTCTGATTTCAGGGGAGGGCACTTGAGAAGTTAATCTGGGTGTCTCACACACTGGGAGAAAAGGCCACAGAGGAATAGGGCTTGCCACGCTACAAAGGGGGTTTGTGATAACAGCTCTTGGCAGGGGAAGAGGCCCCACTCCCAGGAAGAGCCTGTGATCCACTTCCTAGTGGCACGAGTGACTTGATAGCAGCAGGGTCTTTCTCCTTCCAGTGTGCACACATCCACAGACACAGAAATCCGCATACAGGACCCCTGGCTTCCCCTCAGAGAAATGCAGATCAGGCATTAGCCGCTCTGACTCGGGAAGAAATTTTAAGTTCGTGTGAAAAGTATGTGGAAAATTGTACCTTTTATAGTGGAATGCTTGTTAAAAATTACCACTGGTGTTGTTACGTCGGAAAGAGAAGATTTTTGCTCTTTATACAGTGTTTCTACATTGTCTTAACTAACGAATGGCTGCTGATGTCTTCCTGTGGGTTTTTGAAAAATGTTTTTCCCTAAACCATCTTCTCTAGAGGTTGGTGACTCTTGAAATGCAACTCATTTCACTGTGTCATGGCCTCCTGCCCTGGGACTGGGCGGGCAGGCCACGCTCCACTACCGGGAGCTGCCATGTTTATCAGTTGTTGTTTCTGTTCATCTTGACTTTGGTGGTTAACTTTATTTACAGTTATGTTCTGTCTGCCTCCTCCCGCCGTGTGTAATTATACCAAGTTTGACTTAAAATACCTATCTAGGAATTAAATAGAAAACAAGTTTAAGGCACCAGCTTGGATACATTTTGAAGCTGCCCTCTTGTGATTTGCGTTGAAGTTGTTGAAATCCATTGTGGCTCCAGTGGTGGTGTTTTCTTTGCCACGAGTGTCTGAGCTTCTGAGCTTAGCAAAAGCTAAAGGGCATAGGAACTGTAGGAAGCGGTGGCGTGTAGTGTCCATTTGTGGATGGCAAGACCTGGTTCTTGTAGGAATGAAGAGTAGGTTTGTTTGGGGGCTTGGGGGGTTGTATACCTGATAGGTAGCTGTAGGTCACCATGAACCCTAGGCACAGATGACCCCAACTAGGGTGCTGGGTGGGACCTTGCAGTCTAGGAAGTGGTAGGAAGATTTTTTTTCTTCTCATCTCTCACCCCTTATAAATCCGTGGAGGTGACAGTGTGCTGTAAAGGAGAGACCGTTAGACCAAGGCTGAGCATTTAGGTTCTGATTCCTACTCCATCACTAATTTGGTTATGAGATTTGAGAACCCAGTTACTGATAGAATAGGGTGGTGACAGTATTGAGAAACATACTTCTTTTTAGGGCTGCCACCTATTGGAATTTTTTTTAATGGTACCCTTTTAATGTGGAGTGTTTAGTAGGCTGTGGAGTATTTTTGTAGTTTTCAGGTTAATTTGTTGGGCAATGAGTAAAGGCTTAATACTAGTCTCTTAAGTTTTAATGAACAAATTCATAAAGAGATGAAGAGGCTGGCCAACAAGGTCTACCCCCTCCTGGCCACTTCAGTGAAAATTATCAACAGAAACAAAATAAGTAGGGGCGCCTGGGTGGCTCAGTAGGTTAAGCGTCTGCCTTCAGCTCAGGTAATGATCCCAGGGTCGGGATCGAGCCTCGAATCTGGCTCTCTGCTTAGTGGGGAAACTGCTTCTCCCTCTGCCGCTCCCTCCTGCTTGTGCTCGCTCCATGTCTCTCTCTGTCAAATAAATAAATAAAATCTTAAAAAAAAAAAAAAAAAAGAAATAGCTCTTCCTTGAAACTGCAGAATTTATGGTCCAGTTCCTGAAGCTTCCAGCAGCCAAAGTCAAGCTTCTTTAGGACTTAAAACAAGCACGTACCTTGTGCTCCTTCCTTTCCTCAATCTCCTGTCCCCTTCATCTGACTTACCCACTTGTAACTTTTCCCATTTGCCCAGAGATCTTCTATGTGACTTACCCTTTCCCTCTCAGTGGCCATCCTTGAGTAACATTTTGGAATATAGCCAAATGCCGCCAGTCTCTTTGCCTTCTTGAGCGCTGGCTAGACATGGTGGGTCCTTCCGGTCTCCACCTGTCATGGTTGGACAGAATGGCCCCTGTTAGGAAGAGAACAGACTGCTGTTTGTCAGTCCAAGTTTGGGGGCTTCCTGTTTATGCTTTAGTTTCCCCATCTCTTGTGTGCTGTCTTTTGCTTAAAGTTGCCACAACATCCAGAGTCTCTCCTGATTTGAGATTTAATGTCTTTAAGTTAAAGCTGTGTCTGTGATCACTCTGCTTTTCTAAGGTTCTGTGTGTGTGTGTAGCATCCTTCATGACAGGTCCCTTAGGAATTGGCTTTTCAGTTTATTTTTGGCTTCTACTCAGGCCAACATTTCCCTGGGGAAAACTATTTAGATGTAGCATCATAGCATGTGAAGGTTGCTTGCTTCACTTGTCCAGGTGCTGGACTCATTAAAAGCAATTGTTCTTAGTGATGTAATAGGAAGAAATTATGTAAGGTTAACCAAGATGCAGGACTGAGTGCATCTAATTGCATTTTATTCAGATAGGATCACAGCACTTGCAGACTGGCACAGCTGTTCTGTGATTTTATTCTTTGTCCTTTGGTTCCCCCTTTCTAACTCCTGGGACTCAGTGCCTTGATTATGTCTCTGTCTGACTTGCCGCTTCACTCAAGGGCACTTTCACCAGATGAGGGATGTGTGTTTGTGTCCTGTGATTGGAAGTCAAAACCCCTGGGTGCTCTTCCCAGCCGTCACCTACTCTGAATGACCTTGGCCTAGTCACTGCCTCATTTTTCTCACTGCAATAAAAGACAAGATCTGTCTTTCTAGCCCCTGAAACGAGCCTGAACCAGAAGCGTAGCTGGGTGGTATGGCCACTTGGCTATTAGCCGCCACCATCCTGAGGTCCATCAGACAGAGCCAGCCCCACCCCTTCAGGAGATCACTTCTGTACATCACAGAGAACCACACCAGCCCCACCCCTTCAGGAGATCACTTCTGTGCATCACGGAAAGCCACACCAGCCCCACCCCTTCAGGAGATCACTCCTGTGCATCACGGAGAGCCACGCCAGCCCCACCCCTTCAGGAGATCACTCCTGTGCATCACGGAGAGTCACACCAGCCCCACCCCTTCAGGAGATCACTTCTGTGCATCACGGAGAGCCACACCAGCCCCACCCCTTCAGGAGATCACTTCTCTGCGTCACAGAGAGCCACGCCAGCCCCACCCCTTCAGGAGATCACTTCTGTGCATCACAGAGAGCCACGCCAGCCTCACCCCTTCAGGAGATCACTTCTGTGCATCACAGGGGGCCATGCCAGCCCCACCCCTTCAGGAGATCACTTCTGTGCATCACGGAGAGCCACCCCTCCAGAGGCAAAAGATGCCCCAGCGGGGTTTGTTTCAGTGGTGGTGGAATTCCTACTAATCAATCACATTGTTGCTCATGACCTGGTGGATATATTAAGCTACTTCTATAAATACTCATGAACTTCCCTCCTCTGAAACTTTATGCACGTTTAAAGTAATACCTGCCAAAGTCCACTAACCTCCCGGCGGGGGGTGGCGGCGGGATGTCAAATGACTATATATGTATACGTGTGTATATTTTCCAGAATTTGGAAGACATCTTTTGGAAGTTTCCAAAAGAATGAATTACAAGGATGGTAGAGTGTTGCTTTTGTATTTTAAAATAATAATAAGGACAGACATTATGTAGTGTTACTGTGAGCCAGGCACTGAGTGCTTTACTGTATTACTCAGTGCTCCCAACAACCCTGTGAATTAGGTACTATTATTACCCGTGTATTTCAGAGGAGACTGAGGGGGCAAGGTTAAATAACTTGTCTGATGTCACACTGCTCATAAGTGGAGGAACCTGACTACAAATTGAAGTAAGTGTAGTTTGCTCTCACCTGAGAATGTTTAAGTTCAGGATTCATAGATCATTACTATATCAAGCACCCTGATTAAACATGAGTCACAGACCCTGTGGTTGGCATTAATCATCCAGTCTGTAAACACTTGAAAATCTTAGTGGAGAGGATGTAACCACAGGTAAGGAGAGAGAAAGGAACAGGGTGTTGGGATGGGTGGAAAGACAGAGGGAGATCACGCTGGGGAGCAGAATGGGAGAGACACTAGATTGGCACTTGCGGTGTGCTTCTGTTCTGCATCTTTCCTTCCCTGACCCCGTAGTCATTCTCAAAATAATTGTCAGAAAGCACATTTTATTTCTAGAGATCCTGTGAGTACCCCTAGATGTTGAATGAAAGCAGTCTCTATAAGTGTGATTCATTCCAACACTGGTTTATTCCCCCGACCAAAAGTCTAAGGAACTAGCATTTCTGTGTTGTCTTAGAAATGGTATTAGGAAATCCAGCTGCACGTCCTGCCCCCAGAGACCTGTCCCCTCTCGCTGCTGTTGTCACCCTCCCGCTGGGAATGCTGAGTCATGAGACAGGTTCAGAAGGACTCCTTGGAGAGAGGCTGAGTGCCACTCAGTTCCTTCCTGTTTAGTTGCCCCGGATTTGACTGTGCTCTCCACCTTGTTTTTGTTTTAGGACATTAAAGGTCCTTTTGCACCCCCTCCATCCCCACTTCATTGTTATTCCTGCTTTTCTTTTCTTTCTTTCTTTTTTTTTTTTTTTTAATTTTCCCATTCCATCTAGAAAAATTTTGCTTTTTAACTGTTTTACCCAAGGGCCTCATGGAGTCCAGTGGACCCTCTGTGGGGCCAGTACTTTCAAAACGGGTGTGGTTGTAGTGGTGTGACCTGAATCCCCATCACAACAGTGCTGGGCCCAGGATCGGTTTCAGCTGCCCCTGGTGGTCCCCTCAGAGTTGGATTTGGGGTGATCTCTTTTAAGAGGCATCCTGTAGTTCTAACCGGGAGGACGTGATCTGTGCTCCTGTTCGACTGACGGAAGTTGTCAGAGTTTCCCTGCCCAGAGCTTAGCCTGCTTCTGCATGGGGGTGGGAGGGTGCTTATTTAAATGGATAATCAAAAGAGGGAAATGTGCCTTTTCATTTACAAGATGCTCTCACTTATATTTACTAGGATTTTGGTGTTTTTAACTATAGCTCCTTCTGAGGCTCCACCTGCCCAGTGGCCGGGCACCAGGCCTGAGAAGGTCGTGCTTTCAAGGCTGTTGCCTATCCAACACTTGGAGCTCTAGTGAGTGGGGCACACGTTCAGAATTGCTTCTGTTTCTGACATTTCTGCTGGACTCAGGGGGCTGTATTAGGAACCACCTGACATATGTGTGGTTATAGGCAGGGAGGAGCAAAACGCTTACTGGAAATTTTTGTAGTTCAGAAGAAAATTGAATCATGTTAATGGATAGGCCTCTGAATTTATCTACTCCAAGGTTATTTGCTCTTGTTTTGCTCTTCAGCTGCACTCTGAGGTTGAGGATTACCTGTCCTTCAACCCAGGGCTGACCGTGTTGAATGGATCCTTTGGTCAGTTTTGCCCACAGATGATAAACTGTGTTCTTCTGAAGCAGGATTGTGAAAAGCAAGTTTTCGATTTAAACATCAATGCAGGGGTACCTGGGTGGCTCAGTCGGTTAGGCATTTGCCTTAGGCTCAGGGTCCTGGGATCCAGCCCTGCGTCCTTTGGGGCTCCCTGCTTGGTGGGGAGTCAGCTTCTCCCTCTACCCCTCCCCCCTCATGTGCTCGCACTCTCTCTCAAATAAATAAAATCTTTAAAAAAAAAAAAACAGGGGCGCCTGGGTGGCTCAGTCGTTAAGCGTCTGCCTTCGGCTCAGGTCATGATCCCGGGGTCCTGGGATCGAGCCCCGCATCGGGCTCCCTGCTCCGTGGGAAGCCTGCTTCTCCCTCTCCCACTCCCCCTGCTTGTGTTCCCTCTCTCACTGTGTCTCTCTCTGTCAAATAAATAAATAAAACCTTTTAAATAAATAAATAAATAAATAAAACAAACGTAAAGGCAAATGATACACTGTTCAGAAGTATTCAGCTAGGTGATACGTACTGGAGTGAATGGTCTTTTGGGGTTAAATCTGGTTGACTGTTTGGTCGAGGGGTTTGTATATTTTGAGACTGAAACATTTTTTGTAGTTAGGTCAAAGGAATAAGATCCTAGATCACTTATGGTTTAAATCAATAGCATAGCTATATCTGGTGAAGATTCATTCTAGCTACGGCAATATAAAAATTTTTAAGTTTAAGATACTAAGTAGTGCTGGGGCGCCTAGGTGGCTCAGTCGTTAAGCGTTTGTCTTCAGCTCAGATCTTGATCCCAGGGTCCTGGGATCGAGCCCAGCATCAGGCTCTCTGCTCAGCGGGGAGCCTCCTTCTCCCTCTCCTACTCCGCCGCTTGTGTTCCCTCTCTCGTGTGTTTTTTTCTGTCAAATAAATAAATAAAATCTTCACAAAAAAAAAAAAAAAAAAACTAAGTAGTGCTAAAAAAAAAAAAAATAGAAAAAGAAAGAAAGAAAAAGTCGTCAATCCTATCCAATAATAAAATGAAAAACCCCAGCTAGCAGGAGAGATTTCCTGCAGTCTTAAAAAGAGTGTTCTTCACTTGCATCCTGCAAGTGAGAGCTGGTCTTTCACACTCAGCGGCTCTGATGAGGTTTTTCCACCTTGTTTTAATTTTGATCTTTTTTGTGGGAGCTGCTGCTGTGGTGACGGTTGGTGACACTGCTGTGACCGGCGTGTTCACAGGACGACTTGCTGGCCCTCCTAGGTGCAGGTGGGAAGGAGCAGACACGCTTCCAGGAGCATCAGGAGCAGACATACTCCGTGCTGAAAGCATCCCCTTATTTGTCTGCTCTGTTTAATTACTTAAGGGAGTTTGAGGGCCCTGAAGGTTGATGATATCATCTTCAAATAGAAGAAAGAGCGTTTCTCCCTACGCTCAGCATGCTTTGGGGCACCCCAGCACTCTGCCGCTCGCGAGGGCTGTCTGCTCCATTTCCTCACGACCCATGAGCCCCTTAGCCTCTCCCTGGCCTCTCACCACTGGATGCCAACGGCTCTCCTGAAGGTCACAGAGGACTAGTGGATTCCCAATTACTGCATTTACCAACGATTCCCTAGTTCTTGTCCTTTGGGTCCGTCAGCCTTGTTGGTTGTGGTCAGTCCTGCCCTCGCACTGGAAACTTTCTTCTGTTGGCTTCCGTATACCAGACTGTACTGAATTTTTCTCTTTAGCCTTTTTCCTCTTCTCTCTGTGAGACTTCTTCCCACATCATGTTCTTACTCCCCTCGCCGCCTTCCTGTCTTTTCTTTGGGGCTCTTGTTCCCCACAGGGCTGCAGCCGTCCCTGCGTTCACGTGGCTTCCACACCCGCGCCACGTTCCGCACCCCTTACCTAACAGCTCCTGTCATCTAGAACTGCAGACATTGTGGCTGTAAAGTCTCATGAGTGTAACTGCCCTTCCCACCCCCAGGTCTGTGGCATTTAAAAAAATTCCTTTTTCCAACTTTTGATGATGAAAAATCTTAAAACATACAGAGAAGTTGAAAGACTAGGCCAGTGAATACTGATTACCAACCATCATGAGTCAGCAGTTAACATTCTGTCATCTGTGCTTTACCTGTATGTGTGAATGTGCGTAAATCCATTTTCGCCGGAGCCGTTTGGTAAGTTAGAAGCAGACCTGATGGCAGACACCTCTAAATACTTCAGCTTATGTCTTCTAAAATTCCAGAATATTTGGGATCATTTTAAATGTACCTTCTTGGGCCCCCATTCTAAAGTAAATGTGCGGTTCAGTGGTAGTAATACATTCATAATGTGCAGGCATCACCATCCTGTTTCCAGACCTCTAGTCGTCTTGTAAAACTGAACCTTGATGCCCGCTAAACAATGCCCTGTTTCCCCCCACGGCAGCCCCTGGCCACCACCATTCTACTTTCTGACGTGAAATATTATTTCATTTAGTATAATAGCCTTAAGGTTCATCCATGCTGTAGGATAGGTCAGAATTCCCTTCGTTTTAAAGAGTGATAGAAAGTCCATTGTATCTGCAGCTTTAGGCTTATCCATCCCGCCATCAGCGGACACTCAGGTGCTCTCCGGGCTTAGCTGTCGTGAATAGCGCAGCTTATGAACATGGGTGTGCAAGTGTCTCTTCGAGATCCAACTTTCAGTTCTCTTGGGTATATCCCCAGAAGTGGAATTGCTGGATCATATGGTAATTTTATTTTTACTTTTATTTGAAGAACTGCCATACTGTTTTCCACAGCAGCTGCACCATGTGCCATTCCCACCGGCAGTGTGCAAGGATCCCGGTTTCTCCACATTCTAGCCGACATTTGTTATTTTCTGATTTTTTTATAGTAGTCATCCTAATGGGTGCGAGGTCATATCTCACCGTGGTTTTGATTTGTGTTTACTTAATGACTAGTAAGGTTGGGCATCTTTTCATGTGTTTCTTGGTCATTTAAGTACCTTCCTTGGAGAAATGTTTAAGTCCTTTTCCCATTTTTAAATGGGGTTGTTCGGGGCTTTTTTGTTGTTGAGTTGCAGGAGCTCTCTCTATATTCTGGATATTTAATCCCTTATCAGATACATGATTTGCAGATATTTTCTCCCATTCTGTGGTTGCCTTTTTACTAGGTTGATAGTGTCTTTTAGTGCATTATAATGTTGTTTTAATTTTCATGAGTCCAGTTTGTCTGTTTCTTTGTTGCCTGTGCCTTTGGCGTCAGGCTTCCATTCTAATTTGTCATCAAATCTTTGTTCGAAATGCCTCTTGCATCCTCTGCATTTCCGAGCTGCAACACGGGCTCGCTCTCTGATGGTCTCGTGCCTGGACTGATCTCGTCTGGTCTCCCTGTCGCTAGGCCCTCCTTCAGCCCAGCCCGCAGCACCACCGGCTGACCTTCCAGAAGACTGCTTGGATGTGTCAGGACCCAGCCTCCTGACGTGCCTTAGCTTGTCACTCAGGGCTCCTCGCCCATGGCTCACACTTAATCTCCTGCCCCTTCAGTAGACTGCGTCTCATCTGCTTCCCCCGTTCACATGTGCTCTTCTCTGCCTCTGATGCTCCACGGCGCTTAAACGACACACTTGAGCTCCCTCTCCCTGGCTTGGAAGCTTCTTGAGAAACCAAGACAGTGACTCCTTATATGCAGTGAAAGCTTGTATTCTGAATGGCTCACATGCATTTTCATGGGAAGCGTTTGAGTTAATGACCATATCCTTCCCATTCACCTACAAGGAGTATTCGTAGCCTTTTCCCAGACACTTTGTGGTCTGTGTTGGAACTGTGTGGGCACCTGGCAGCTGACACTCCCCTTAGGGTAGTAGGTAAGTTGACCATGTAATTTATTGTCCAGCCTGGGCTCTTTTGAGAGAGAATAATTGCTACAGGACTGAGACACGTAGGTGTCCCGACACTAGGAAGAGCAGATTAATCAAAGTACGCCATGTTGTAGTGGACTGTTTCAGCACCTTCCATCACGAAGCTCCCCAGGCAGAGTAGGAGCCTAGCAGGCGAGGATAAAGCTGGCGAGAGCTGGTGTCAGCTGTGGCTGAAATGCAGTTGTGTCTGGGCTTAAAACCCAGCAGAAATTGAAACACTCTGCTGGCCACAGGCTCCCTAGGAGCCTGGACTGGGATGAGAACTGAGGCCGTGTCTCGTGAAGCCAGTGAAAAGTCTCCCTGGTTGGTGCCATTCTGGGTTTCCTCCAAGTCCTCAGTGCAAGCTCTGAATAATCTGGAAAAAGCACCCGCTTAACATTTAGAAGCCGTCCGAGTTCTAGCGTCTGTAGTAACTTCAAGACCTTGGTGGAAGCACCCATCCTCTCTGAGCTTCAGTTTCTCAGCTTATAAAATGGTATAACGCCCATCTCTCGAGGTTGTCACAAGGAGCAGCTCTAACAACCCCGCTGAAAACACTTGCCAGACCTACATTCACACGTGTGAGTTCGTGAATGGAGATGGTTGAGTCTTCAGTGTGAGGCTCCTCTGCCGGAGATGGAATGCCGCCCCAGCTGCACAGTAACCGGGCACGCAGTTTAGGCTTTGTGCTCTGCCTGCCTCCGCGCTCTGGGGGGCGTCCTGCCGACGGGCATAAGCATGCCCGGCCTGTTACTCCGAAGGAATCGGGCACCGTCGACTTGACACTGCTCACCAGGGGTGGCAGGAGGGTGGGGAGAGCACGGATACATGGAGTCTAGACCAGCACTTTGAAAGGCTAATGTGTGTGGCATCACCTGGGGTTCTTGCTAATGCAGGCTTCTGAAACCGGCTGGGGCGGGCCTGAGAACGTGCATGTCTCACATGCTCCCTGGGAGGCTGATTCTGCCGGCTGGGACTGACCTATAGGTCCTTAAAAACCCGTTGATGTCAGTAGGTTCTGTTTGTGTGTGTGTCCCGTTCCCCCCAAATGTTATTGGGTGTAACTGGTTTGAGGTTTTTGTCTCCCCTCTGCCTTAGTCTTCTGGTAGCAGTGTTAATGCCAGAAATTATCAAAGGGGGCACAACAGGAGGGAAGGGACATTAAGTGCCCCTAATAACCAGGTAGTGCTTTCAGATCATAGTGTTCCTGTTAAAAAGACCTGCTTCTCCCTCCCCACCCCATTGCCTACTGACCAATATTAATACACAGTTGCTGCTGAGAGTTTCATTGGATTTCATTTCTTCTTAGGACGAAAAATGAGAGTTGTTATGAATATAGTTCAACCGGTCCAAGAGGAAAATGATTGAAATTTGCTATTTTTTATCCATCCAGTATCAGTGGATTCGTGCTGTGTGCCAGGCGGTGGAACACATGCTTTACATTATCTTCTTCTTCCCTAGAGTGGCCAGTGTCCCCATTTTAGAGAGGGAGAGCCTACAACCTGGAGAATGCATGTAACTCTCCCAAAGCCACACGGCTGGCGAGGGGCAGAGCCTAATGTCTGTTCTGCTGCAGCGCAGGCTCTCTCCTCGGGCTGCACAGCCACCCCCTGCCCCCGGTGGGGTGCTGTGGGCCTCCAGAGAGCACCCCCACACAGGCCCTGCACTCTAGATCGGGGGCCAGCATTCTTTCTGTAGAGGGCTAGATAGTAAATATTTTAGGCTTAGCAGGCCGTACTGTCTCCTTCACAACCAGTCAACTCGGCCATTGTAGCATGAAAACATTCGGGGACAATAAGTGAATGAACGGGCATGGCTGTGTTCCAGTAAAATCTTATTTAAAACAGGCAGCAGGCTGGATTTGACCTGCAGGCCATAATTTGCCGATCTCTGCTCTGGAAGAGTCCTGCCCAATGGCAATAGGATGTGAGCCACATCTGTAATTTTAAACTTGATAGGAGCCACATTCGAAAAAGTAAATAGAAGCAGGTGAGGTTGCATCCAGTAAGTTGTATTCGACCCGTTACATCCAAGATACCATATCTACGTGTGATCAGTATAAAAGTTATTGTTATGTGTAAAGATTTTATTTATTTTATTTATTTTTTAAGTAGGGCTCCATGCCCAATATGGGACTTGAACTTACAACCCCGAGATCAAGAGTCTCATGTTCTACGGACTGAGCCAGCCAGGAGCCCCTAAAAATTATTAATGAAATATTTTACAGTCTTCTTTCTGCAGTGGCTCATGTATTAGCTAGCGCTGCTTCAGAAACTTAGTCTGGTGGGAGAAAAAACCCTCCCTCCAATCCCTTCCTCACCTTTATTTTCTTCAGAGTATCAGGCATTATTTGAGATCTGATTGCTTCCTTGTTTACTGTCTTCCTGACCAGAAGGTAAGAGGGCAGAACAAGCTGTTCACTGCTGTCCATGCCTGAACAGAGCCTGGCCCAGAGCTGGTGCCCGGGGATCCCTGTTCAGTTGAGCAAATGGGGTACTCATAAGGTAGAAAGTGCTGAGTCCCATCTGGAGGGAACGGACAGCATTTCTGAGGGGGGGGTGGGAGAGCATTAGGAAAAGCTTTCATGCAGGTAGCTTTTGAGCTAGGCCTTGAAAGGTGAGAAGAATTTGGATCAACAGTGGTGGGACGGAAGGGTATCTGAGAGGGAAGATCAACATGAGCAAAGCCAGATGCGGGAAGTTTGCATGACATTTGGGAGAAATGGTTCACTTAGGCCTTAGAACTCCTTTACACTTACAAATTATTGACTATCCCGATGAGCTTTTATTTATATGTATCAATATTTACAGGTAAGAAATTGAAACAGAACTTAAAACCCAAGAATAAGCAAGCACTCACTCTAGCCCTCAGAGCATTACACCAGGTAGCCTCTGGAAGTTCCAGTGGAGACTCCGGAGACGATGAGAGCGGGAAAGGCAAATACCGTCCAGTAGGACTGTGGAAAACCTTGACTTTGGACCTCCTGAAAGCTCTCAGCCTCCTGGACCACACGTCGAGGGCTGCTGAGCTGGCGGGAGGGTGCGAGGAGAAGGCGGGCGACGGCGGGGCCAGCTAGCCAGCCCGGATCTGATGGCGGTGGCAGCGACTGCGGTGCTCGTGCCCTGCTGTGCTCTCGGCGTGTCGTAAGCACGTCACGTGGGTGGGCTCTCGAGGCCTCTCTGGGAGAACCCTGTGCACTAGGTGTTACTATTTCATGTGTCTTACAGATGAGGCTGCCCAAGGTCACGTCCTAAGTGAAGAGTTTGGGTGAAACCCAGGTAGCCGACCCCACAGCCATGTGGTCTGCGGCCCCTCAGACTTCGCATCACTCTGGTTCTGTGGAGGAAAGGAGTTTGGGTTCGTGCTGTTGTTTTTCCACATCATGAGGAGCCATCTCAAAGTTTGCAGTGAATAATCTGGCAGCAGTCCATACGATGGAGGAGGTGGGGTAGCTGGAAGCCTGGGGCCAGTTAGGAGGCTTTTTCAGTGCAGGCGAGTTAATGTGCATCTACTTTGTGTGACCACACACACACACACACACACACGGCGCAAGAGTGTTGAAAGTGCTGTGTTTTCATACAAAATGTCCCCTATGTAGGGTGCCTGGGTGGCTCAGTTAGGCGACTACCTTTGGCTCAGGTCATGGTCCCAGGGTCCTGGGATCGAGCCCCACGTCGGGCTCCCTGCTCAGCGGCGAGTCTGCTTCTCCTTCTCCCTCTGTGATCTCTCTCGCTCTCACTCTCTTTCAAATAAGTAAATAAATAATCTTTTTAAGGAAAAAAAATGGCTCTTATGTGTGAACCAACAATTCCGTCCAGTATTCAGTGGACAAAGCGGTGACCTGTTCCCGTGCCAGAGGGAGAACTGGTGTGTTGGACTTAGTGATAGCTTTAAGGGGCTTTTTTTTTTTTAATTTTTTTATTGTTATGTTAATCCCCATACATTACATCATTAGTTTTAGATATAGTGTTCCATGATTCATTGTTTGTGCATAACACCCAGTGCTCCATGCAGAACGTGCCCTCCTCAATACCCATCACCAGGCTAACCCATCCTCCCAACCCCCTCCCCTCTAGAACCCTCAGTTTGTTTTTCAGAGTCCATCGTCTCTCATGGTTCTTCTCCCCCTCCGATTTCCCCCCCTTCATTCTTCCCCTCCTGCTACATTCTTCTTCTTCTTTTTTTCTTTCTTAACATATATTGCATTATTTGTTTCAGAGGTACAGATCTGAGAGTCAACAGTCTTGCACAATTCACAGCGCTTACCAGAACACATACCCTCCCCAGTGTCCATCACCCAGTCACCCCATCCCTCCCACCCCACCCCCCACTCCAACAACCCTCAGTTTGTTTCCTGAGATTAAGAATTCCTCATATCAGTGAGGTCATATGATACATGTCTTTCTCTGTTTGACTTATTTCGCTCAGCATAATACCCTCCAGTTCCATCCACGTCGTTGCAAATGGCAAGATCTTATTCCTTTTGATGGCTGCATAATATTCCATTGTATATATATACCACATCTTCTTTATCCATTCATCTGTTGATGGACATCTTGGCTCTTTCCACAGTTTGGCTATTGTGGACATTGCTGCTATAAACATCGGGGTGCACGTAGCCTTTCGGGTCCCTACTTTTGTATCTTTGGGGTAAATCCCCAGTAGTGCAATTGCTGGATCATATGGTAGCTCTATTTTCAACTTTTTGAGGAACCTCCATACTGTTTTCCAGAGTGGCTGCACCAGCTTGCATTCCCACCAACAGTGTAGGAGGGTTCCTTTAAGGGGCTTTTTAAGGATAATTCTGATGATGCTCGGTTTGACCCTGGGACCAAACTCCCAAGTACAGTTAGGACTATTGAATCAGAGCAGTAATGGCACTTTGAGTTAGAGCAGGGATGGAGGGGTGGTTGTGGAAGGTTTCTCAGACGGGGTGGCAGGCCCAAGCCGTGAGGGGCATTTGGTGAGTGGCTGGGAAAGCAGGTGTAACACCTACGGGGATGGACCAGTGGGTGTGAGCACGCCCAGGGCTCTCAATGATCAGGAGGGAGTTAGGGAGCCATTGTGTTTGGTTTTTATTGTGGTAAAATATACATAATAAAATTTACCCTTTTGAAGTATGCAGTTCAGTGGCACGAAGCACCTTCACACTTGTGCAACCATCCCCACCATCCATCTCCAGAACTTTTTCATCTTTCCAAACTGAAGCTCTGTTCCCCTTAAACAATAACCTTTTAGGAAAGTAACCGAGGTTCACTGTAGACATGTGGTCTCCTGACGTCCAGGGAGTGGGGGTGGGAAGCTGGGCAGAGACTCAGGCTTCTGGAGTGCACGCCCAGGTAGTAGTCTGCCCGTAGCTGCGTGGACAGAGAAGTGTGAGGGAGGTTCAGTTTTGGAAGCACAGTGTCTTAGATACTTGGAATCTTCCATGGGAAGAGAGATGCCTACCTCGGAAATGTGTGTTCAGTCTGTCCCCCATCTTTTATTCTTATTGTTGTCCTATTTCATGCCCTCATAATTACATTTTTAAAATAAACACTTTTTAAGGGCACCTGGGTGGCTCAGTCCGTTAAGCGTCTGCCTTCGGCTCAGGTCATGATCCCAGGGTCCTGGGATCGGGCCCCGCATTGGGCTCCCTGCTCCACGGGAAGCCTGCTTCTCCCTCTGTCTCTGCCTGCTGCTCTGCCTATTGGGCTCTCTCTGTCAAATAAATAAATAAAATCTTTTAAAAATAAATAAATAAAAATAAACACTTTTTAGATTTACAGAAAAGTTGCAGAAATCCTAGTATACCCTTCACCAACTTCCTCTAATGTTTTTTTTAATAAAGATTTTATTTATTTATTTGAGAGAGAGCCAGAGCACGAGCAGAAGAGAGGGGGAGAGGGAGAAGCAGACTCCCCACTAAGCAGGGAGCCCAGCATGGGGCTCGATCCCAGGACCCTGAGATTATGACGTGAGCCGAAGGCAGAGGCTTAACTGAGCCCCCCAGGCGCCTCAGCTTCCTAATGTTAGCATCTTATGTAACACAGTATGTTTGTCAAAAGTAAGAAATTAACATTGGTTTTACTCTATAAACTATACTGCACACTTTTATTTGGATTAGTTTTCCACTAAAGTCCTTTTTCTGTTTCAGCATCCAGTTCACGATACTACATTGCATTTCGCATAATTGTCTTTTGAATGTTGGAAAAAACCCTTCTGATTGATCTCTCACTTTATCTAATCCTCAGTTCATCCTCTTCCCTAAGAGTTATCTTTCTGGAGAATTTTGTTAACAGCTTTTTTTTTTTTTTTTTAAGATTTTATTTATTTATTAGCACAAGTAGGGGGAGAATCAGGCAGAGGGAGAGGGAGAAGCAGGCTCCCTGCTGAGCAAGGAGCCCGATGGAGGGCTCGATCCCAGGACGCTGGGATCACGACCTGAGCCGAAGGCAGATGCTTAACGACTGAGCCACCCAGGTGCCCTTTTTAGCAGCTTTTAATGCCAGAGAGTAGAGGTCAAGCAAGATGCTCTCTAAAATGAGGCAGTTTGGAAGTGATCTGTAACCATGGATAGTACTCAGACCAGAGGGATGGCGGCTGGCAGCGAGAACAGCAGGTGGACAGGTGAATGTGGGAGTGTAGGGCCCTGCGGTCAGGGAAGTAGGGAAAGTCTACAGGCTCAGGGGCCTGTTCAGTCCCTGATGATCTAACACTGAAGAAAAATTGATGGATTATTCTCTTATTTATCTTAGATTTATAGGTTTTTTTTTTTTTCCCCTGATTGCAGGTTATCCAATCTGTTGCTGTGCAGGTGACCCTCCCCTGACACTTTGCAGGTGTTCCAGGAAGCTCTTCAGGAGCTTCTTGACATTTACCCTCACTTTGATGTTACCCTGATTCTCAAGGGCTCAAACCTAAAGAATCATTCCTGGATTGTATTTTAAAAAACAAGTAACACCAGGGGCGCCTGGGTGGCTCAGTCGGTTGAGCGTCCAACTTTTGGTTTCACCTCAGGTTGTGAGATCGAGCCCCAAGTCGGGCCCCACGCTCAGCAGGGAGTGAGCTTGAGATTCTCCCTCTCTCCCTCTCTTTTTTTTCCTCTCCCCCCTGCTCATGCATGTGCACACTCTCAAATAAGTGAATAAATTGTTAAAAAGAGAGAGAGCACACCAGTAACAAAGACTCATTTGCCCCTTTCCCCTGCTTCGGCATCAGGGTCTTCCTTCTGAGCCTTCTGCCGGCGCAGCAGTCGACTCGGGGTTCAGGCCGTGCTCAGGCCCTTGCAGCCCGGCCAGGGCGCAGCACTGCTGGCATCTCGCAGAGACTTGCTCAGCCCTTAGCGTCCTTTCTGCCGTTGATGAGCTCATCCCGTGCCCTGCTGACGTGTTCTTCGTGTTCTCCTATTTCTTGATTGTGCTTGTCGCCTGTACCCTGGGGGCCTCCATGATCAGATGGCTTCCCTTAATAGTTTTGATTTGGAGCCACTGCCTTTGCTCCTCTCAGGTGTAACATTTGTGAAACACGCACAGACTGAGTGTGTTAGAAAGGCCAGGTAGGACTGCCCTTTTTCTGGAACGTGGCTTTGGTCCTGTCTGCAGTGTTCTTGAGTTAGATGTTCACAGGTGGAGATGTTTCTGTGTCGTAGCATTGTCATCCCACTTCAAATTTTGGTAGCATGCTTTTTTTTTTTTTTAGATTTCTTTAATTATTTGAGAGAGAGAGCAGGGGGAGGGTGCAGAGGGCGAGGGAACAGACTCCCTGCAGAGCACGGAGCCAGGTGCAGGGCTCGATCCCAGGACCCTAAGACTATGACCTGAGCCGAAATCAAGAGTCCCGCATCTGAGCCGCCCTGGCTCCCCAAGGGAGAGAGAGTCTTAAGCGGACTGTGCTGAGCACGGAGCTGACGCAGGGCTCAATCTCAAAACGCTGAGATCACCACCTGACCCGAAACCAAGAGTCGGACACTTAACCGACTGCACCACTCAGGTGCCCCTTTGGTAGCATGCTTTTTAATGAATGCCCGTAATTCCAACAGATGAACCCAAGGTTCTTCAATCAGTCTCCTCTTTTGACTAACTAAAATGTTTCCAGATTTTCATAGCTTTAAATAATGGAACTACCATCTTATACTGGGTACTTTTTTATACCTTTGTCTACATTGTTTAAGTTTCTCAGGATAAATTCCTAAAACAGAATTATTGGTCAGGGGATAGGAATATACTCTTAAGACTTTGGATTCATTTTACCAAACTGTCATCCCCAAAAGTAGTACCTATTTACACTTCCATCTTAGAATGCCTGTTTTCCCAGCATGATGGTGAGATTTTTTGGTGACTGAGGCAGGAATCCCAGCTAGTAGGCAGCGTCTGGAAGACTAGAACTCAGGTCAGTTGACTAGGCGTTTTTCTGACTGTACTCTGCTCTTGCCAAGAAACAGGCCCTTCTTGTGACCAGAGGTGTCCCTGAGCTCCGCAGGACTGCAGGCCAGTCTTTTGTGCCTTAGCTCAGGCCTGCGTTCCCCGAACAGAGGGCTGGGCTGGGGCATGGTAAGTAAGTCGGGGGGAGGGCAGGGCTGGTTCAGACGCGAGCTGGCAGTTGTAGAGGTCAGACTCTAAGAGGGCCCTCTTCAGGACTCTCAGAATCCCCGTCTCTTTCACGTGGCTCCACTGAGGCATTTCTCAGACAACGCAGCTCATAGTGGGATGATGACTATGTCCTGTATAGCAATGCCCAAGGTATGTTGGGGTCTCCATCCTCTCCATCTCTCCTGTAGACCCTGACACCTCAAGCTCTCCTCTCCTGTGCTGGTGACATCAGAGGACACGGGCGTTTCTAGTTATCAGGTGCCCAGTGAAGGCAGGGTCTTCAGGAGCCCCGAGATGATTGACATTGGCTGTATACTCGGTTTGAGGGTGTGTCTGGGCCCTCAGTGGTGGTACTAGAAGGGAGGGTTTGATTTGACTCCTTTATTTTATAGTCTGGGAACTGAGGCCCCAGTAAACTGAACGGTTCAGGTTAAGGTTGATGGAAGCCACAAATGGACAAAGACACTCCGTCTTAAGGAAAGAAAAGTTCATAGGAGGACAACCATCTGACTTCTAGGAGTAGAAGTAGAGGGTGTTAGCAGTGCTGATTTTAGTTTTCTGGTGATTTAGTTACAGTTGAGATAGGTTCTGGTATTTGACTTAAAAAATAAAATCTGTAATACAGAGGATTTAGAGGATTTATACTGTGAGTCAGGAGACATGCTCAAGAACTTCCTGCTCAAGAGAGGAACCAGGCAGTCACTAATTTCAGCTTAACCTTGGGCTTGCCTTTAAAAAAAAAAAAAAAAAAAACACCACCAGCATTTTTGAGATATAATTTACATACCATAAAATTTCACCCTTCTAAGTTAAACAATGCAAATGGCTTTTAGTATATTCAGAGGTTTGTGCACCCACTGTGCAAAACTAGAACATTTTCAGCGTCTTCACCCATGAAGCCTCTACCCCTTGGCCGTTGCACTGAATTCCCCCCACTTCCCAGCCCCTGGTAACCACGTGGTATGTTGGTGTGTTTGGGTTTTTGTCTTTGTGGGTTTGCTGATTCTGTGTATGTTGTATGAAAACATGGAATGTGCGGCCCTTTGGGTCTGGCTCCTCTCATAGAGCATGTTTTCAGGTTTCCTTCGGGCTGTGGTGCGGATCTGTACTCCTTTTTGTGGCAACTGCTGTGTGGATCGGCCACTTACCCGTTCATCAGTTGATGGGCACTTGGGTTGTTTCCACTTTGGGGCTATTTTGAATAATGTTGCTGCGAGCATTTCTGTACAAGTTTGTGTGGGGGGTGTATTTTCGGTTCTCCTGGGTATTATGCCCGGGAGTGGAGTTGCTGGGTGGTGCGGTGACTCGCTGTTGAACCTTGTGTGCGACTGCAGCTTGTGCAGCTTCCGGTTGCTGCTCATCGTCAGCAACACTCGCTGCCCTCGGTCCCTCCGCATTACAGCCATCCTGGTGGGTGTGGAGTGGGATTTGCACTGTGGTGTGGTGGGCGTTTCCCTAACGACTGATGACCTTGAGAGTCTTTTCACGTGCTTAGTAGCCATTTGTAAATCTGCTCTGGAGAAATGTCTATTCCAGAAAAGCATCTGCCCACTTGTTAATTGTCTTCTTTGTTGGCTTGCCTAGTAGAGCGTGCCTTTGGGTCTGCCCTCTGTCCTTCAGGGTCGGGCAGGTGGGCCGCTTGCTGTGTTAGGTGCTCTCTGTGTCACTGGGGTCTCTGCCAGGCGTCTAGCCTTATGTTGGGATCTAACTGCCTTTCCTAGCTAAACATACTCTAGAGGATTTGCGATCCTTATAAACTGAAAGGGCTCTTAATTCTAAATCTTTCTAGAACTAAGTTAATTGTTTTACATGTGGGGCTCCACCATCCCCAGGAATAAGAAAGGGGCTGCTAAATAGGGCTTCCTCGGCAGCGGGGCAGGCCTTCAGACGTTTACCAGTCTCATGAATTGTGCACAGACTGCCAGTCACAACCCAAGTCTTTCAGAGGCAGAGCCTGGTCCAGCTAGTCTCCTTTTTGGCCCTCTCGTAGTACGTATTGTAATATTTCTTGTGCGGCAGGTGATGGAGTGCTCCTTGCTCGACACGGACGTGCCTTGGTAACCGAGTTGTTTCTGTGGCCGTGTGGCAGGTCCGAACACGGTGGGGCCGAGGCGCGCGAGCGGTGTCCTGCATGTGACACGCGGCGCCTGGTAACACAGGCAGCAGCCGGCCCAGCGCAGCTTGGCTCCTGCGCTTCACAGATCCCCCGTCCTCAAGCAGGGCGGCGGTCTGAGGGGCACATGTGCTGCTATTTATGTTTTGTGACTTTCTCAGTGATTGTTTTTAGTTTAGCATTTAAGAATCTAATTTAATTCTGTAAGTGTGTGAGCTGTCAACTCCCCATGCCTCTCGGGTGACACTGACAATGAGTCTCTTCCACCCAGAGCCCAGCTTTGCCCCGGATTGGGTCTGACTGTCGTGGTTGAATCCCAGCAATCTATGCAGTTTAAAGTTTTTTTGACATTTGCAACAGAAAGCCACATGTCTGCGCAGATAGGTGGCCCCTTGGGGTGACTGGGGGAGTTTCTGATGGAGTTGTGCTTTCTTTTCCCTTCCTACCATTTCGCATTTTAGAATAGCAGTACCGGGAGAGCCCCTCAAAGATGAACTGGTCTCTAAATTAAGTAGGTGGTTGTCGGAACTAAGGATTTCTAATTTTTTTAAATTATTTTTTATTTTATTTTTTTGGGAGAGAGCAAGTGCACCCGAGCGGGGGCGGGGGGTGCAGGGAGAGGGAGAGAGAATCTCAAGCAGACTCTGCGCTGAACACAGAGCCCGTCGTGGGGTTTGATCTCAGGACCCTGAGATCATGACCCAAGCCGAAATGAAGAGTCAGATGCTTAACTGACTGAGCCACCCAGGCACCCCGGATTTCTAATTTTTGAATTTGTGATTTCTTATTTTTGTTACCTTATCATCTTTCTATCTTCGGTTATGTCCCATGGTTATTTTGAAAAATTAAGGTTAAAGATCTCTGGTTGGGGGCGCCTGGATGGCTCAGTTGGTTAAGCGACTGCCTTCGGCTCAGGTCATGTTCCCAGGGTCCTGGGATTGAGCCCCGCATCGGGCTCCCTGCTCCTTGGGGAGCCTGCTTCTCCCTCTCCCTCTGCCTGCCGCTCCCTCTGCTTGTGCTGTCTTTCTCTCTCTGTGTCAAATAAATAAATAAGATCTTTAAAAAAAAAAAAATCTTGGTTGGTGAACATGGTAGATTGAACACATTCATTTATTTCCACTTCCTCCAGAAACCCTTCTAAAATGACATAAATGAATTTTTTAAGTTTCTTTACTTAAGTAATCTCTACACCCAGAGTGGGCCTTGAACTCAAAACTCTACCGACTGAGCCAGCCAGGCGCCCCAGTAAATGAATTTTTTAAATGTGTAAACCTGTGAGGACAGAGAATGGGAGGGAAGACAGTAGACAAAGATTTCAAGTTTTAGAAGATGGAAGGGGGACAAAGACTGAGCAGAGCCGAGGAAGCTAAGACGTTGGTGCCCACGGAGATCAAGGAGCAGCCCCTCAGAATGTCTCAGGAATCGGAGGCACCTGATGTTACCCCAGGCGCAAGTGAGGTTTGGGCCCAAAGACAGAGGGATGGAAGGTACGACTCCGCACCTCTACAGACCCCACCCGAGAGAGCAGAGGTTTGTGCTCCGGAGACGTTGAACCAGAGACTCTGGGCTGAGAGAGCTCAGATGTAGCAAAGGGCAGCATAACTCGGAGATGAAACGTGGATATAGGAAAGTCTGTACACTGGGAGGGGAAGTGTCAGCTGAGTTCCCTGCCTGCTCCCTGCGTGCTGAAACCAGGCCTGAGGCGTGGGAGTGGAGGATTAGCCCTGTCAGAGACAGACCTGCCATTGGTAGGGCTTGGCCGTCCCTCGGAACAAAAGCTAGGTTCTACCCCAGCTCCTGTGATCTGTACGATCCAAAGCCTTGCTTGTGTTTGCAAAGCTCCCATCATCTTACTATTCACGCAGCTTTTTTTATTTTCACTTTTTATCTTGAGAGAGTTAGAGATTCACAGGAAGTTGCAAAACAGCACAGAGAGGTCCCGTGCACCTTTCACCCAGTTTCCCCCCGTGGTTACATCTTACACAGCCACAGACGTTATCAGAACCAGGAAATTGACATTGGCGCGCATACGATGTGTGTGCAGTCTCTGCCATTCTGTCACCTGAAGTTTCATGGAGCCGCCATAGCAGTCAGGATACAGGCTGTTGGGGGCGCCTGGGGGGCTCAGTCGGTGAAGCGTCTGCCTTCGGCTCAGGTCATGATCCCAGGGTCCTGGGATCAAGCCCCGCATCGGGCTCCCTGCTCAGCGGGGAGCCTGCTTCTCCCTCTCCTCCCTGCTCATTCTGTCTCTCTCTCAAATAAATAAATAAATAAAGATATTTTTTTAAAAAAGATACAGAACTGTTCCCTCACCATAAAGATCTGTTGACTCATTTCAAATAGGAGTGGACAGCTAAGGGTCACTGAATGGGTTCTAAAAGCTCCCAACATGAAGGGTAGAGGCTAGAACGAGCAAAGAGAAAGGTGTACCCAGAAGAAACCCTCAGAACACAGTGAATATTTGCCAAGAAATAAGAGCCAGTATTTTGTTAATGAAATAAAACAGTGCTATAAAACTCAGAACAAGGAAGAGTTCTTGGTATTAAAAACATGATGTTAGGGGAGAGAAAAGAGTTGACAAAGACTCGCAGGAAACAGAATGGAAACGTCTGACACCTAGGTCTATAAAGAAAGGAAAAATGAAGGACAGAAATGTATCAAAGAAATCAGGAATGTTTCCAGAATTGATGATCACAGGGTTCCAGGATGGTGAATGGAAAAAGGTCTGGTTGGCACATTGTGTAATTCCAGAACACTGGGGATGAAGCTTGCAAAGAGAGAAAACAGGTCACATACAAAAGATTGGGGAATGAAGATACATCCGATTGTTCAACGTCATGGGAGCCAGAAGGCAGTGGACTGGATTTCCAGTCTCACATGGTAGATGGAGCTAATGTAGAACCACTCCCACCCACTCACTTAGTAATGCCTTAGCAAATATAATAAAGGTTGTAAATCTGGAACTAAGCTTAGAAGAAAGAAAAGGGATAGCAAGAAACCAAAATGAATGAGGGAATTTAAAACCAGAGCAGAGGAGCCTGCTGAGTTGTGATGTCTCTGGGGGGTGTTTATTGGACCTTAAAACAGACCCTCACAATAATAGAGGTTTGGATTTTAATGATCATGTATAGAATTGAAATAGAAATCCCCCCAAAGGGCTCTTCCCTGGTAGAAGGAATAAAAGGAATTCAAGAAGATCCCCCCTGTGGGGCTGGAGAAATGGGCAAGGAAGTTTGTATATTTATTTATTTTTAATTTTTTTTAAGTTTTTATTTAAATAATCTCTATACCCAACATGGGGCTCGAACTCAAGACCCCAAGATCAAGAGTCATATGCTCTTCCAACCAAGCCAGCCAGGCGCCCCAGCAAGGAAGTTTATCATTGCCTCACACTCTGAGGTATTGGGGGAGGTCTCCCGTGAGCAGTTGAAACATCCAGGTTTCAATTCTATATTTATAATCCCCACGTTTTAGGAATCCCCACGCTAGCACCAGACTGTTGATACCATTGGAGCTCCTTGCAGAAGGAAGAGCAAAACTTGTGTTGAATGACCCTTCCACGATGCAGGCCACGTGGAATCCTACCATCTCCGCAAATGATGAGCTCCTACCAGGAATTTACTAAATGTGCAGAAATTATAAGCAAGAGGGGCGCCTGGGTGGCTCAGTCGTTAAGCGTCTGCCTTCAGCTCGGGTCGTGATCCCGGGGTCCTGGGATCGAGCCCCGCATCGGGCTCCCTGCTCTGCGGGAAGCCTGCTTCTCTCTCTCCCACTCCCCCTGCTTGTGTTCCCTCTCTCGCTATCTCTCTCTCTGCCAAATAAATAAAATATTTTAAAGAAAATTATAAGCAAGAGTCAGCTGCTACAACAAACAGGATTTCCAACATTTTAAAACCCCAGGTAATAGGAGAGAGTACAAGATAAATGTTTAAAATGAGTGAAGGGCTGAAGGAAAGCATAAGATGATACATTTATTTTATTTTTATTTTTTTAAGATTTTATTTATTTGATAGAGACACAGCGAGAGAGGAAACACAAGCAGGGGGAGTGGGAGAGGGAGAAGCAGGCTTCCCGCCGAGCAGGGAGCCCGATGTGGGGCTCAATCCCAGGACCCTGGGATCATGACCTGAGCCGAAGGTAGACGCTTAATGACTGAACCACCCAGGCGCCCCAACAATACATTTAAAAGGGCTTTTTTTTCTTTAAAGAACCTAAAAGACCTCCAGAATGAAAATTCTAATTGAATTTAAAACCCAGTGGAAGTGTTAAAGAGCAAAGTAGACACACCCCAGGAGAGAATTACATGAACCGGAAAAGAGATCTGCAGAAGTGAAGTAGAATTCAGCTCAGAGAGAGAGTATGCAAGGAAGAGAAGTAACCAGCAAGAGCACAGGATGAGAGAGGGCCCAACCTGTGTCTAATGGGAGTTCTCCCAGGAAAAAAGAGCATCTGAAAAGCAGCTTGGGGGGGGGGGGGGAAATACAGATTACTACCAGGGCTCAACAGTGAGGCCCAGCAGAGGTCTGAGTAGTAGCTTAGAGGCCAGACCAGAATGGAAAAACCCTTCAGCGTGCTAAGGAAAATACGTTGTTAACTTAGTTTTCAGTAACCCCCTTTTATTCAATAGTGAGAACAAAATAAGGCATTTTCACAGAAAGAAAAAATGGAGTTTATTCACTATCAGACCTTCACTGTACTTAAGGAAGAAGGAAACCAAACGCAGGAGAAAGGAGGGGGACAAGAAGGAAAGGTGTACGAGGACACTGGGGAGTGCAGGGGCGGATCTAAATAAACATTAACTTAGGAAACATCATTAATGAACACATTCTAAGATCTTTGAACTGTTTGGGAAGAGTAGGAGGGGTATTGATGTGCTTCAGCCTTTCTGAGTCAAGTAGAGGTATTAAAATATTAAGGGTAACCATTTAAAAAGTAGAAATAGGGCACCTGGGTGGCTCAGTCGGTTAAGCGACTGCCTTCAGCTCAGGTCATGATCCCAGGGTCCTGGGATCGAGTCTTCTCCCTCTCCCACTCCCCCTGCTTGTGTTCCCTCTCTCGCTGTGTCTCTCTCTGTCAAATAAATAAAAATAAAAATAAATAAAAAGTAGAAATAGGCCTGCAAGCTTTCAAACCAATAGAGGCAAAATACTCAGAATTATAAAAACTAGGTCATTCCCCTAGAAAAAAAGAGAGCAAAGAAAAAATATGGTAGGTAGAAGGCCCTAAAGGTAACAGAAATAAATCCACATGATCACAGTGAATATAAACAGAGTAAACATGCCACTTAGGATAGGTCGGAGGACAGTAGAGCAAAGCCCTCAACGTTCTGAGGGAATTCCGAATCTAGGCAGACTACCCAGCAGGGAATTTTTTTTTCAGGCATACGAGGACTGGACAAAAAAAAAATGTGCTTCCCATGGACCCTTTCTCCGGAAGCTGGTGGGAGGTGTGCTTCACCAAAACAAGGGGGGTTTTCTGGGATCTGGGAAACAAGAGATCCCTTGTTTCCTTGCTGCAAAGGGAAGTCCGTGATGGAGAGGCAGTGTGGAACTCCACAGGAGGACGGTCTCCAAGAAAGGCGCAGCCCAGAAAACCCCTGACGGATTACTTGAGCACGTTTGGAAAAGTTAGGGATAGGTTCTTGGCAGAATCACCGGTAGCCACGCGGGTTGTATGTGTTGGCAGAGTGCCCCTTGGGTCAGCTCCGCGCTCTCTTCACTCCGATGGCATGTCTGTATTGTCTCAGAGCCGCAGAACTGTTGAAGGGCGGGCCCGAGGTCCGGGGCTGTCGGAGGGAGGGGGAGAGACAGCGTGCAGGTAATGTCTGCCGTTAACAGGGTAGGAGTTAGAGATGCAAGCATACCATTTATAGATGCGGCGGAATATTCTACCCACCAAAACATAGAAAGTGGTTGCCTCGGGCGCACCACTGAGACAGTGAGACGGGGCTGCTCTTTTGTGTTGTTATGCCTTTGGTACTCGTTGTTGCTGCTGCTGTTGTTTTTAAGAATGTTTGTTTTAAAAATAATGCAATATATGTTAAGAAAGAAAAAAAGAAGAAGAAGAATGTAGCAGGAGGGGAAGAATGAAGGGGGGGAAATCGGAGGGGGAGAAGAACCATGAGAGACGATGGACTCTGAAAAACAAACTGAGGGTTCTAGAGGGGAGGGGGGTGGGAGGATGGGTTAGCCTGGTGATGGGTATTGAGGAGGGCACGTTCTACATGGAGCACTGGGTGTTATACGCAAACAATGAATCATGGAACACTACATCTAAAACTTATGATGTAATGTATGGGGATTAACATAACAATAAAAAATTTTAAATTAAAAAAAAAAAAGAATGTTTGTTTTAAGAACCAACACTGTTCAATAACAATAGAGTAGAAGCCCGGGCACCTGGGGGGCTCTGTGGGTTAAGCATCCGACTCTCGATTTCGGCTCAGGTCATGATCTCAGGGTCATGAGATCAAGCCCCACGTCAGGCTCTGGGTTGGGCGTGGAGCCGGCTTGGGATTCTCTCTCCCTCTCCCTCTGCTCCTTCCCCACTTCTCTAAAAAAAAAGAAGAAGAAATACAGTATAAGCCTACATATGTAATTTTAGATTGTTTTTAGTGGCCATGTTAGAAAAATCCAAAAAGGAACAGGTGAAATTAATTTTAATGTTTTATTCAAACTAGTATAGATCCAGGATATCATTTCGGCATGTAAGGGATGTAACCTGTTCGTGAGGTGATCTGTGTTCTTCATACTCCGTCTACGCCTCCTGTCTGTGCTCCAGCACATCTTCCCTCAGACCTGGTCACGTTTCAGGTGCTCCGTATCCAAGGGTGGCCATGGCTGGCCTGTGGGACAGTGCAGGTCTGACCCAGGGACGATGGAGAAGCCCATTCTGGCGGGTAGCTCCTGACCCTGGTTTCTTTCTTTGGCCCAAGCATCCCTCCTTCAAATTCTCCACAGACATTTGGAGTCATCATGCGTTCTCGTGGAAGTTCTAGACTCGGAGACAGAAATAATCCTGGGCTTCCCTTTTCTGTCCTGGAATTTGTTTCCCGCTTTCCTCATAGATCCTGTTTCTAGTGCTGCTCTGAATCTTTTCAAAATTCTCTACGTTCTGTGAGTGTAATAATCAAAACTGGGGTTAAAGTACTGTTGACAGGCTGACAGACTCGGCGCAGTGAAGCCGCCTCACCTTCCAGGTTGTGCGTCTTTTCATGTGGCTCTTGCCTGTTCAGCACGAGTGCTCCTTCTCAGATCGCGGTTGCCTGTGTAGTGGTTCTTTCTGTGTGGACGCCCGTCAGAGCTGTCACATTAGACCAGAAGGCTGCTGGTACTGGGGGTTGGGAGCTGAGCCGCTGGGCAGCAGAGGTCCCAGGAAACGGATTCTGGGCTTGCTGTTTGGAAAGCCCAGCCTCCCAGAGGCAGCGGGGTTTCTGACTGAGAGCCTCTGGGGTGCAGGCGGCTGGGCTCTCGTGCCTTCGTAGACGCTGTGCTGCTGAGGCTGCCCCGGTGGGTTCCCTCTCGGGCCTGAATCTTCACATTCGTCCTCCACCATCTCTCCGGCGGCTCCTCAGGTGCACCTGTCGTCCACCATGTGGGTTCCTGGCACCGTGCCGGGGATGCGGTGGTGAGCCGTGCCTGCCCTCGTGGGGTTCACAGTCTAATGAAGCAAACAGGTGGTAACAGATGCAGGGAATGGAGAGTGGCGTGGAGAAGAAGTGGGGGTGCGTAGAGAATGTGTAGAGAATGAGGAGAAGTAAGTCCAGATGGGTGGTCGAAGAAGGCCTTTCTGGGTAGGTGACATCTGAGCAGAGACTTGAGTGCAGCCATCTGGATAAACATAAAAGCCCTGCTTGTCCTCTGTGGCAACTCCCACTGC
Source organism: Phoca vitulina (assembly GCF_004348235.1). Taxonomy (NCBI): domain Eukaryota; kingdom Metazoa; phylum Chordata; class Mammalia; order Carnivora; family Phocidae; genus Phoca; species Phoca vitulina. The sequence goes on along the minus strand of NW_022589744.1, from coordinate 12,188,792 downwards.
CCCCAGCCTGGCACTCCCCAATATGTAGCTGCTTGTGGAACTACCTGTCCTCCCCGCCCTCTCTTGGCTCTGCCGGGGCTGAGTCTCTCTAGTTGCCGTGTTTCACTGGCATCAGACACAGCGTAGGTGTTTCGTTGGTCGCCCGAGTGGCTGGCTGGATGGTCTGTAGTCGATCAAGTGAGCAGCATATCCTAACTCTCAAAGGAAGCACTCCCGATGCCAGAGCCCAGACTTCTCTACGGGGCAGGCTCTGTCCCAGCCCGGCCCCTGTGAGAGGAGAGGACCGGAGCTGCAGCCTGAGGAAAGTGGGTTAACATTAGACGCCCCAGCACACCTCTCCCTGTGTAGCTCATCAGCAGTTCCTGTACGCCGTCTACTGTTTGGGGACGGTTCAGACTCCTCAGAAACGGTTGGGAAAGCACGGGCAGGCGGCACGAGAGGGAAATCGATTTTGATTACTTACTAGTTGCCCCCCCGTGTCCTGGCTCCTCCCGTGGCTTACTCCACGTAGGGATCTCAAGGCCACCGCCGCCGGCCTGCCTCCACCCTTCTGTGGCTTCTGTGGCCCTATAGCAGGGCCCTTGAGACATCTTCATCTATCTGTCCCTGTCTTCCTCCACTTAGAAGTGGTGGTCCTTGAGAAGGCCTGGGTACAACCTGCTAGAGAGGGAAGGGTTCTTCGGATGCCAGTCTGGTGTTGCCTCTGGTTCTTCTTCAGACTCTCAGTCCCGCAGCCTGTTGGCCAGCTCCCAGGACCCAGGGATTAAGGGAAACAGCCAGCCCAGATAGGGGAGATAGGAGAGCTGAGATGTTTATTCCACAGAAGCTGTAAGCCATGCCCCAGAAGGTCTCTAGCCCGTCTAGACCCTTGGGTTCAGCTGTAAACACTTGTTGTGGCTGTGATGTTCTCGTTCCCTGGTAGAGGGCCAAAGGGCATGTTAGAAGTCTACAGTACCAGTAGGTATTTCATCCTTGCCTCTTTTTCCAGTGCGTGCTGGTGAGTCCTTCCCACTTTCCCAGCCATGCCAGTTACGATGAATTCTGCCCAGAACCCAGCTGCTAAGTATTTGTGCTCAATTTTGTTAGAAATCCTTGCTCAGAGGCAGGCTACCTGCTTCTGTCCTGACCTAATTCTGGTAACATGGGGAGCTGAGGAAAGGAAGGCTCGGTTGTCGTGGTTGGCCCCGCAGTGGTGAGGCTGTGTCTGCTGACTCCCGGCAGCCGGGTCTGCCTGTCTCTGGGGCCGTCTGTGGCCCTGGCATGGACGGTGTGGATCAGGCCAGTTTGCAAGGCGGGCCGCAGTTTGGGATCATCCAGCTGTCAGGACCATCGCTGACTGATGCAAGACCCAGCTTGCTTTCCATCCCAGGGTCTTGTGTGTCTTCCTCCTTGGCTTGCTGTGCCTTTACCAAGCTCCTGCTTCCCTGGGGGCGGGGGATGTTTGCATCCCTGTTCGTCTTGGAAAGATGTCGTTTTAGAATTGAGGAAAGCGGAGAACCATCAGTGTTTGGCATAGTCATTCTGGGAAGGACCGAGACGCCTGCCTGCCCCTCCGGGATGGATTCAGCTTACCTGCTGTGGGGTGGCTCAGCTGTGTGTCTGGGGAGAGATGGCCGGGTGGGGGTGGGGGGAGTCTGTACGGTCTTCTTGGCTCTGCGCTCACAGGTATGATAAAAAACAAAAACTCCATGGGAAGATTGGCCACCCTGAGCCCCACACACTCCACCCCTACTTCAGTGAGAACCTGGCCCCTCAGCAAAGAATCGGCCTTGGATCAGGGCCCTGGTGTGTTATTTTTACTGCCTTTTCCTACCATATTTGCATTTTTAAAAATAGCAGTGCTGAGTGGATCCCTTGTCAGAGTCTGCTTCAGAAGGTAGGATGCATTTTGCAGAGTGTGGCTATTGATTAGCAGCTGATTCTCAGTGTTTGGGAGCGTGGCCCGAAGGAGATGCAGGTGTTGTGGGGGGAGGTAAAACTGGATGTCACAAGCCACTGTGGAAATGAGGTGTCAGCTCTTCGTTGACTGAAGATTACGTCATCTTGAAGATCACGTCCTATTTCTGTGGGCTCACGGTAGGAAGGTGAAGAAAGAGAGCAGGAGCATCTGTAAGCTGAGGTCCTGGTAGCTGTCTTGGAGCATTTGGACCAGACGGTGATGCACCCTTCACGCCACGGCTCTTCTTTCTCAGATTTGGAGCCACCTTTTATGTACCAGCTCATGCCCATCCAGAAACGTGTCCTAAAAATCAAGTTCTTGTGGCTGCCTTCCTGCCTGGAAGTCTTTAAGGTGGCAAAACCGTGTCCTCCAGGTGTCCGAGGATGCATCTGTTCTTTTTTGCCACCTTGGTAGCAGCTGGCCTGGGTCAGGTCCCTTGTCTCTGGTCAGTGGGGGTTTCGTGCTAAACGCTGTTATAGAGCCTAGGCCTCTGTTCTTGGCGTCTGTGTGGTATCTGGCCTGGACTAGGGTCTGGACCACCTGAGCAGAGGTCGGTCAAAGTGGGGGCTGCGTTGCTTTGATAACCTGGTGCCTGTGTGTCTGTTCAAGGGCTGAACCACAAGTGTGTCAGGGAAAACTGAGGCGAGGAGCGGTAATCAGGCAGAACTCACTTTGTTAATTATTTTAATCACCTTGTTTATGAATCTTGGTCCTCAGACTTATATGTTAAAAATATTGTTTTAAGTAAAAACAGATGTCCCTAAGTCATTGGGGTTCTATTTTGTTGTGGAAGAAAGGGAAACTTACTGGTTGGAGCAGCACTGTTTGAACCATGCTGATTATCAGACTTACCCAGGCAGTGTTAAGGAGTGCATTCCTGGCTCCACCCAGAGATTTATTCATTAGGTTTTGGATTAAAACAAAAAAAGAGTCTGGTGTGTGTGTGGGGTGTGTGTGTGTGGGGGTGTGTGTGGGGTGTGTGTGTGTGTGTGTGTGTGTTATTTAGAGGGGGGCAGAGGCAGATGGAGAGAGAATCCCAAGCAGCCTCCACACCCAGCACAGCCCGACACAGGGCTCGACCTCACAACCTCAAGATCATGACCTGAGCCAAAATCAAGAGTTGGACGCTTAACTGTCTGAACCACCCAGGCGCCCCAGAGTCTATTTTAAAAAAAGTGCTGAGGAGGGGCGCCTGGGCGGCTCCGTCGTCAAGCGTCTGCCTTCGGCTCAGGTCATGGTCCCAGGGTCCTGGGATCGAGCCCCGCATCGGGCTCCCTGCTCCGCGGGAAGCCTGCTTCTCCCTCTCCCACTCCCCCTGCTTGTGTTCCCTCTCTCACTGTGTCTCTCCCTGTCAAATAAATAAATAAAATCTTAAAAAAAAAAATAAAAAGCGCTGAGGATTCTGATGAATACCTGCCTTAGAACTTTAGTCCTCCTCCTGAGAGACCTGCTGAGGCCGCCTCTCTTTCCTCATAATCTTTTGCTGTTTCAACACTGCTAAATTAAATATCTGGACTTCCTCCACACTATTTTTATGGGGCCATTTGTTGGTTTCCACCAGTTGCCCTTCAAAGACCAGCACGGTGGTGTGTGGTCAGCCCAAACACCACCTTGCAGCTGCTGATTGTAAGGCCTGGCGTCTAAAAGTGGGTGTCCTGTAGTGCAAATGAATTGTGATCTTTTGCTCTCAGGAAACGTGTCCTCCTTCAGGTCTGTGATAATATGAATTCTGACTGAGAGGTCCTTCCTACGTGGAACCTAGAGGGGCCCAGACGAGGGAAAGAAGTCTCATGCCTGACAGTACAGAAAGGGGTCGCTGGGAGACCTAGGTTCTGTGTGCTGGTGTCTCTCCCGAGTTACCCTTTCCTGACCCCGCAGGGGCACCCTGGAGCAGCATGGGGGGGGCGGCTCTTCTGTCCAGGAGGTGGGACAGCTCTGTGACTATCCCTGCACATTTCCTGTCTGAAATGGGGAGAAGCCCTTCCCCTGAGGCGGCAGTGGGGGGTGAATGAGGGGTGTGACACGCCTAGACACGCCTTCCTCCTCCTCCTCCTCCTCCCCCCCCACCCCTCCCCCAGGCCTGAGATGACCTGCCTGCTGGACCCCCTTGGTCCAAGCAGGGCTGCTCGCCCCCGCACGCCAGAGCCTGGGTAGGACTGTCTGCCAGTGTTAGGGCGGTCCCCGCAGACCCAGCCGAGAGCACTCTGTCCTGCTCTCTGATTCACGCTCCGTCGGATCTCTTCATCACTGTGGGTGGGTGTGTCCGCACTCATTAAAAGGAGGGGAGAATTTTCACCGTATGAACAAGAACACAGTTATTTGCATACTATACGATTTCCTGTGGGTTTTCTTGAAATAGCTCCCCTGGTGTACCTAAAATCCTTCAATTTATAAAAGACTTTTTAGTAATGGCATCTAAATCAAAATGCACCTTTACGTTAATTTTTGCATCTTGTTTCAGTCTTGGTAAACACCATTTCGTGTATTTGCTTTCTCCAGCTGAACTGTAAGTTCCTCGGAGGAGAAACTGTCAGGAGCCTGGTTTAGGCTGTGCCCTGGCGTGCCTGGCATGGGGCTTCCCCAGACTGGGTGGACGAGGGACATCTTTCCGTTCAGCCTGCTTACTTGGGGGTCTGTGGGGATGCACACTCCAGACAGGCCACCCGTGTGGCCCCTCAGCAGTGACAGCTGTGGGCAGGTGGTGGCAGCTGGGCTCCTGGAGATGTTGCAGGGAACAAGCTTAAGCCGGAAGAGCCTGGAGCTTGTCCAGCCCAGGGCTGTCATTCCGGATGCGGCATCTCACACCCAGGGAGGTAAGAGGACGTCCTCAGTGCACGGGCTGGGGGCATGCTCTCTCGTTGTGACAGTAGGGTAGAGGGATTCTTCCGCCAGTCTCGGCGATTTTCCTGTTCCGTTCGCAAGTATTTTCAGTCCCAGCTCAGTGAAGCATCCTATCCTGACATGAATTGCTGTGGGTGAGCTTTGGGTAATTGGCATCGGAGGGGTGGGCAGTCAAGATTCTTCAGACTTAACGACCAAACTGAGAGGTAGCATCAGCCCCCAGGAGCCATTCCATCTGTGCCAGAGTTACCAGGCCATCTGGTGCCCGGGTGATGTGCAGTAAGTACCCCAGGATAGGTGTTCATTTCGTCTGCCTTGAAATGGTAACTACAGGTGTTGGAGAAACAAGCAGAGGTTGGTGTGGGTTCAGGGAGATTATGTTTCTTCTGCGCGGGGTCCCTCGTAGTTGAGTGGGCCTGGCCTGCCCCACTGGACTCAGAGACTGTCCCTTTGAGCTACTTCTCCTCCCTTGTTGCCTTTAAGATGCCAGTTAGAATAGCCAGGATTGGGGTCGTCTTTTCGGAATGCCCTCCTGGGGACAGGGCCCTCCCTCCCTCTATCCTGATATCCTCTCTGTTAAGATCCTCTGTTACGTGAAGAGAAGGTACGGTGCACACAGGTCCCCCAGAGACCGGAGACTTTGTTCCCCTGTGGATTCCGAGGCAGCAGGGCTGGGGTGGGGCCTGAGAGTCTGCATTCCAGGGAGCTCTGGGAAGATGGTGGGGCTGCCGTCAGAGGCCACCCTATGAGTGTCAGCTGTCATCGCTCCAGGGCTGTGCCTGAGGGCCACGCCGTACGCTGTGCGCGCCCCATGAGGAAGGACCAGCTAGCAAGAACTGGAGTCCCGTGGCCGGGGTCGCCTTGGGGAGCTCCCTCCCTCTGCGAGCCTTCGGGCTCCTCTGTGGGGCGAGAGCGCAGGGAATGGCGGTGCCCCTCGGAGGTTGAGAGGTGTGGCAGAGGGAGCCCACGTCGGCTCCTCCCTGTTCCGCGCAAGCTCAGTAAAGGTCTGTCATCGTCCCCTGAGCCGAGCTGACCCCCGGGGGTGTAAGTGGGGTGGAGGTCTGGAAGGCAGTGTTGAGGCCCTGAGCCCTCTCTGCGCCTGGGCAGTCGGCCTGCCGCCTGCTTACTCCCAGGGGTGCCGGGCAGCGCAGGACAGCAGCCTGGCCACGGGAGCCGCTCGCAGTCGTGTTTACTGTCTGGTCTTCTGCCTTCTGGTCGTACTTCCTGAGCAGGGAGGTTTCCTCCTAAAGCTTCCCATTTGTACCCTCCCTTCCAATCCAGGAGGCCCCGGGCTGTTTTGTCTTTTTGAAAGGTCGACAAGCCTGGGGCCAAGACGAGGGGACAGTGCGGGGTTCTTTCTCCATGCCGCCTCTGGCCGCCGAATGCAAGAACCACCCCCCCAAACACCAGGGCATCTGCGGAGACCCAGCTCTGCCGCCCAGGCTCCCGCTGACCTGCCGTCAGCCGCAGCTCCGCAGTCCTGCCCCCTCACTTAGCGGCCGTTGGACGCCGTCCCCTTGCTCTGTCCCCTGGGGCAGGCTGTGCCTCCAGGCCATTCCAGCAAGCCGGGAGGCTGCAGCTGCATTTTCCGGGCAATGGTGCAGTCATGCTGCATTGCCCAGCCCCAACTGCAGCTTCTGGTCTGGGGTGTGTGATCAGAGAGGGGGTCCCCCTGGGGGTGGAGAGTACAGAGGCCTGGAAATTTTCATCTGAAGCCGAGGACGTGGTGGACTTCCCTTGCCCTTAGTTCCTGTGCAGCCTGGCCCTTCCCGCCCTCCCCCACCTACCATCCAGGGGCAGGAACTTTTGTCTCCCCACCCAGCTAAGCAGTACACGTACTTGTGTATAAATGTTTTCACCTATTTTCATTTTGTCCCCCCATCTAAATGTATGTTCTTTAAATACAAGGCACATTCCTACAGATTTTTATTCTTGTCTCGTTCTGAATCCGTAGGAAACACTAAAAAATTATGAAATTAATTGACCTGAGTCTACGGTTTTAGCAGAACTTCTGATGAATGGTTTCTGTAGCACATGATTGACAGAATTTTCTAGTTAGGGGCACTGAGCTTTGTCTTTTCTTCCATACTGCCCAGCCAGTTCCAGCTGTCCTCTCTCCTCCCCAGGCATGTGAGGCCCTCTGGCCATTTGTGTTTTGCTGGTAAAACCTTCTATCCTCAGGTGGGCAGCTTGCTGATTGTTGTCAGAAGTTGTCAGGGGCTAGCCGTATGACGGTCAACTGCTCTGAGAAGGTCCTTACCCCGGCATACGCTAGAATCCCTGACCAGTCATATCCCCAGACCTAGTGTGAACTGGGAACTCGGACTTAGAAAGAAGTCAGAAGAGGAGCCTAGCTTCACCCACAGTGCCACTTCCTGCCCCCTCCAGTTTTCCTGTTCTGAAAGCCACTACACTGACGTCTTTAAGTGATGCCGGAAAGAGTTCAAGGTGCCCCACCCCCACGGTGTCTATATGTGAACATATAGATCCTGGATTTTTTGTTTATTTGCTTATTTTTGGCTCCAGACCAACTTCTGATGAGAAGAGAAGTCTCTTTCCCCTTGATGTAACTGGCTGGAACCCTAGCCAGAGAGAGAACCAGCAGAGCCGGGCATGGGGACTGGGCAGATAGGTAGGTAGGGTGGGCGCTCTCAGACTTTTTGAAAGTGACCTGCCGTAGAATATACATTTTACATCGTGACCAAGGACACGTGTGCATTATATATCGCAGCTGGAAAGGTTTTCTCTGAACGGTACCTAGCCTTACTATGTGTCATGCGTATAGATACTTTCCTTTTTTCCCCCCCTAGTGCTGGCCGTGACCCCCTAAATTGATTCCATAACCCACTAATGGGTCACAGCCCACAGTTTGAAAAACACTGCTCTAGGGAGCATCCCATTCTGGGATTTCCAAAGCTTATTCCAGTCTGGCGTAAGTGGCTTCTCTGCCCACCCAGGTGCATTTGCACTGGAGGGGAAAGAGTTAAGGTCTCTGTGCCAGGTCCGTGTAAATTCTTTAAAGACGGTGTGCACTCCTTATATTTGTATGTTCTTCGCTAGCCCTGAATCTACAGGAAGCACAGGAAAAACTAATTGACCTCAATTCTAGGTCTCAGCAAAGTTCCTATGGAATGGTTTTCTCTGTTCTCACCCCCGCCAAAACGGAGTCAGGCTGAGGGGCTTCTCAGCTGAAGGAGCATCTGTATGTGCGCTCACAAGCACGCCCCCCCCCCACCTCCCCGCCTTCTGCTGATGGGCTTCCCCTCCTTGTGCGGTGCGGTGCTCGCGGCGGACCGGACCCACGGGCAGCGTGGTTAGGCCCTCAAGCTCAGGGATGGACGGCATCAGAAGTGTCTGTGATCTCAGCTGAAGGGGCGGGGGTCTGGTTAGGAGGCCCTGGGGTCCCCAACACAAGTGGAAGGCCCGTTGACCCGTTTTCACCTTTCTCTAGTATGCCGCCGTATGGCGGGCAGGAGGGATGGTGTTTTGCAGGTTGTTCTACCCCTTGGGAAGTAGTAAGCCTTTAGAAATTTCCAGTGCTGGTCTGACCTCATATTCCTTTCAGGACTCTGTTCTTTGAGTCCTGGCCTAGGTAAACAGCCTCCTTCCTACGTGTGTCTGCTGGGCCACTTACCCCTCTCCCCGCCTTCCCCTCCCCAGGCAAAGCAGCAAGGCAGCTTGTTTTTCTTTTCCAAAGAAAGATTCTGGTTTCCTTGCTGAGCACCGTGAGGCTTCTGAGAGGTCTCCCCGAGGCCTCAGGCCCAGCTCAGTCCAGCGAAGTTTAGTAAAACCTCACTCTGAATACAGACCCAAATCGGGACCACTGTAGGCTGTCCCCAGTTTTCCATTTGCTTACCAGGGGCACAGTGTGGGGCTGGCCATCAGCTGGTCCTTGTAAGCTGAGACTTTATGAAGCCCTCCTGGGTGCTTGGCACGATGCTGAGCCTTTTGAGTTTGAAGCTGTTCCCAGTTGTAAGTTGAAGGTCTGGTATTGAGAACATCACTAACTCCCAGGAAAGACCAGCTTGGTTTTCCTCCAGTGGGACTGAAGGAGAATACTCACATCTCCTCTGTTTGGCCTTCTCCGGAGTCCGACAGGAGAGGACAGTGGTCGGGTGTGTGGATTCTGGCCTTGACACAAAGGCTTAGGCACCTTTAAGCTCCTCCTTGCCTTTTGTTGGGGACTTCCTGCCACTTCCCCCCTCACACTGGGAGCCCAGTGCTGGTGCCACCGACCAGGAATTAAGCCACCTTTTCTCCCTACTCCTCTTTACAGCAGGTTCTCCACCCAACAGCCAGAGGATCCTTTCAACATTATTGTCATGCCTGCTCTCTGCTCTGAGCCCTGCAGGGGCTTCCATCTCCATGAGGATGGAACCTCAAGTCCTTCCTGCGGTTCTTTCTCTAAAGCCTGAGTGAACCAGCGTCATCTCCCACTGCTCTCCTTGCTGGTCTTCGAACACACGGGGCGCACGGGTCTTTATGGCGGCCCTCTCTCTGCTTGGAAAGCGCACTCCCCTATTATACTTTGATCTCTGGGCAGATGTCACCTTGGAGTGGCCTTTCCTGACCAGCTATTTAAAATAACTCACTCGTGCTTCCTCCCATTCCGTCTCTCACCCCTGCCCTTGCACTGCCTTGTTTTTCTGAATGGCACTTAGCACCACCTGACGCGCTCGCGTGTTTGTGCGCAGGCGTGTGTTTGTGCGTGTGTGTTTGCGTGCGTGTTTTTGTGTCTGCGCGTGTTTACACGTGCGTGTGTCTGCGCGCATGTGCATCTCCTCCACTGCGCTAGAATGTAAGCTTCGTGAGAGCCGCCGGCACTGTGTCCCCAGCGCCTGGCAGTGGGAGGTGCTCAGTCATCGTTGCTCGGATGAGTCACCTCCTCCAGAGCAGTGCCAGTGTCCCTGCCCCGGAGGGCAGCGGTGGTGTCAGATGCTTGTTTCCAGAGCAGGCAGGGGCCCCGCAAAGGATGCCCCACAGTCACGTCCCAGGATTGTCGGAGGTAACGCATGCCCCTTTAAAAGCCAGCCATAGTTCCTTCTCACTGAGGGACACGTTAACGTTTTGGTATGGTATCTTGTTTTTTCCTGCTCAGAAGCCTCTGACAGCCACACTGTCCCTCAAGAATTGGTGATAGTCACCACTGCGTTCTAGAGCCAGTAATGACAGTTGAAATCTGCCCGTCCCCACCTCAGATCCCACCCTGGAAACTGTTTTGTTTTGTTTTGTTTTTTCACTGCAGTCAGGGTGCACCTAACAGAAAAACATGGCTTTGTGTGGGGACTAGGTGAGCTCCCGAATCCCGCGTTTTCATAGAGCGGGCACAGCGCCCCCTCGTGCTGGCTCCGGCCCCTGCCGTCTGGGTGCCTGACCTCTTCCGTCCCAGAAATGAACAGAGCGTGGAGTGCCTAAGAATCACTGTCTTTTACAACGTGTGGACCCGCCAGGAATATGTTTTACCCTGCTCTTATCTCTGCAGCTCCGGGGAGGGATGAGCTTGTTGTATAGTTAAGAGAATGGCCTCTGGAGCCAGACTGCCTGAGTTCCAGTCAGGGTCCACCTGTGTGGAGCTGTGTGACCGTGAACAAGTTTCTCGTCTTCTCTCCGTGTCAGTTCACCTGTCTGTAAGATGGGGACGGCAGTAATAGTATGCTTCATAGCACTGTGGCTAAAACACCCAAAGTGCCGAGAAAACTGCTTGACACATAATAAGCACCAGTTGCTGTAGCTAGAGGACACCCGAGCTCCCGAGCCCCCGGGAGCACAGCGGTGCCCTCCAGAGGGGGGATATGGGGAGCCTTCGTGAGGCAGGTAGCACATGATGGGAACGGGGAGAGGAAGGGGGCGTTTGGAAGGAACTGTGCAGTGGAGAGGCACACAGATGGGAGAGGGCTGGCTTGTGTGGACGGAAGTAGTGCCCCGTGTGCGTGGGACATAGGGATTTGGGCAGGAAAGTGGTGAAAGATAAGGGAGAGCCTTGCAAGTTGTTCAGAGCCCTTCTAGACACTCTCTTCTCATTTTCTGAAATTCCCGAGGGAGGGCAATACAGTCAGAGGAGTGGCCACCACACCCCTTTCTTCTCCTTGTTGCTTAACTCTGCTCCACTCCCAGCATTGTCAGGGTTTTGGAGAAATGTCTCTCCTTGTCGTGGAAGGTTGTTAGAAGAGCCTGAAGACCAAACCTCATGGTGGAGTGGACTCTGGCAAAAGGCCAGGCACAGGTCCAGAGAGCCACGTCCAGAGGAGTGTTTGCCAACCAGGCCCCCTCTCCTGAGAACACTGAACTGCTACCCTGCTTCTGGCCTTCCGGTGATGCCAGCCTTCGCTAGTGCGTCGTTCCTGCTTCGGCCTCACAGCGGGAGCCTCAGTTTCCCCTGTGCACTCAGGAGCGTGTCCCACAGCCAGGATGCTGCGAGTCTGGGCAGTGTGCCATCGATTCCGGATCCGTGCCTGTGCCACTCCCGTGCGGCTCTGTCAGGGACCGACACAGACCCCGGGTGGGGACACCATCTGCAGACTCAACTGGGGGCTTTTCTCAGGGACCCCTGAGCAGGCAAGGCAGCCCGTGCCTGAGACCTCAGCTCACACCAAGGATGGCGTCCCCCTGCCCCGCACAGCACGGTCCCTCTCCCATTGGGTTTCCTGGCACTGCGACTTTGGTTTCTATGGCAGCTTGGAAAGACCTGCAGTTGTGGCTTTCTGAAGTCTAAACTAAGAGCAGAGGTTTGAGATAGGGTGGGACAGCACTGAAAATACCGTGTCCCAGACCAGAGCTTTGGGCACAGAGGGTCATGGGATAGGAAGTTCTTTGAGTTAGAAAAGTGCCACCATCATCCCAGCAGGCCCTTAGCAGAGCTCCCTGTGGGTCCTCCCAGACTCCTGGGATCTCTGAGCAGAGCAAAGAAGAGCCTGAACTCAGAGGGTCTCCAGCCTGTGGCCTGGGGGACAGTGGAGTCAGGTGGAGTGATCACATCTGGCATTTGCTGAGCACTAACCGTGTTCCAGGCGCCCTGGGATCATCTTTGCTCTCATTGCCTTCTTAATCCCCTCACCCACTGCAAGATGGCTGTTCCCACCCCGTTTTGTACATGTGGATGTAAGCGATTTGCCTGAGGTTTCAGAGCTGACATGTCTAAGTGTCTGGCTCAAGGACCCCTGAGTTTAACACCTGGGCTCACTCTTGTCTGGATCACGTAGGATTTTCCACGTAGGAAAATCTCTATTGCTTGTCATTGGTGGAGCCCATTGCTTCCCCCTTTACTTGTTGGGTTTTTTTTAAGGTTTTATTTATTTAAGTCACCTCTGCACCTAGCATGGGCTTGAACTCAGGACCCAAGATCAAGAGTCACATGCTCTTGACTGAGCCCACCAGGCGCCCCTCCCCTTTAGTTTTTTGTAAGTCATATCCTCCTGATAGCAGGGTTGTCTTAGCCATCATTGCCACAATTTCAGGGACCTTGAGTCAGTGTCTTCCTTTTTAGTGTCTCCGTTCTCTTTTCATGGTGGCCACCTTTCCATGGCCCAGGCCTTGGAGTGGGGGCAGTGATCTTGAGGAGTCTTAGGTTGGCTTTTGAGAGAACAGCTCTCGCATCCCTGTGGTTTGGGATGGTGGGGGTGCCCATCCAGAGGAGGTGGGCAGTCACAGAGCCTCACCCGGTACTGCGGCCCCCGGTTTACGGAGCCAGCAAGGAAGACACGCTGGCCTGGTGGAGAACCATCTTCCGCCTGGGCCGTTGGAGGGGGCCCCGGTGCCTGGCAGAGGGAGGGGACAGCTCTCGAGAGGCCCGGCTGTCCTCAGAGGCCGCTGCTGCAGGGGGTTTGCAGAGGGATGGGTCAGGTGCTCGCCGTGCGTTTGGCTGGGCTCCAGAGCCAGCCATCCTGAGAGTCAGCGCCCGCCCGCAGTCCTCTGCGGCGCAGCAGATAAGGAGCAGCCTGCGGCTGGCCAGAAAGGGTAGCCCAGATTAGAAGGTCGCGTCGGGTGATAGCGGGCCTCAGGGTGACCTGCACAGCCCCGTGGCACGCTCCTCCTCCGGCCCTCTACTCCGCGCTCAGCAGCAGGGGCCGGGCAGGCCCTTGGAGAAAGTAGAAAAAGGATTTCACTCCTAGCAAAGTGCTTTGCTGTGTGAGGGGCTACTGACCCCTTAATTTAACTGCGGCCTTCTGCGATCTGCCGCTTAGCCGCACTTCTCCATACGATCGCAGTTGAAGGTAACTTTGGAGGGGGAGGAGGTGCCTGCAGTTCGGCCTCTCAGTCTGGGCGCAGTCAGAGCTGCGTGTGGCGCTTGCCGAAGCCGCACTTGGGGTTTGTGCGTTCAGCTCTATGCATGTTACCACTTGGGTAAGAAGTTGGGAGAAAAATGCGGCTTATATTGACGTCAGAGGCCATTGTGTCACACTGTGTTCTCTTTCTCAGCTGAAACTAGAGGACCGCTCCGTGGTGCCCCGGGACGTGGTCCGGCACATGCGATCCACCGTGAGTCTTGGTGCGGGGGTGGCCTGGGGTTGTCTGGGCCGGGTCTCCCTGGCGGCTGGGGCTGTGCGCCTGCTCGGGCCTGGATGCCGTCTCCTCCCCAGGACAGTCAGTGTGGCACCGTGATCGACGTCAGCATCGACTGCGCCGTCAAGCTCATCGGCACCAACTGCATCATCTACCCCGTCAACAGCAAGGACCTCCAGCACATCTGGGTGAGCAGCCCCGCCTGCCCGCCCTCCTCGGGCGTCCCCGGCTCTCCGGTGGCCTCTGGCCGCACACCGCTGCTGCACCTTCCCAGCTCGCGGGCAGGCCCCCGTGCCAGGTCCGCTTGTGTGTACCCGAGTGGCGCCTCTTGCGAGGAGGCCATCGGGACAGGAGGTCGGGACACATCCCTGTGCCTCCAGCGTAGTTGGCTCGTATGGTTTTCATTACCTCGTTTCTTTTCTTCTCTAACGCTCTCATTTTAAAAACAAATTTCTTCCTTAATTTCTTTTTTAAGTGATTTCAAACTTGGGAAAAGCTGTGAGTTCCTGTGCTCCCTGCGTCATCAGGCTCCTTGGCTGTGAGCCTTTCCCTCCATTTGCCCCATCACCTTCCTCCTCCCTTCCCCACATTTCCTTCTCGCTCCCTGCTCTTCTCTCTGGAACCTTGGGAAGCAGGCTACAGAGAGATGGCCCCGTGGCCCTGTGGACTTCGTGCAAACAGGAGCGCTCCGCCCCCAGTTTAGGAAGTCAGCACTGGTGTACTGCTGTCCGTCCACAGACCCCGTTCAGCTGTCCCAGCAATATCCTTTCTCCCCCTCTGATCCAGGATTCCATTCAGGAACACACTTTGCATTTAGTTGTCAGCTCTTTGATTCCTCATCTGGAACTGCTCCCCAGTCTTGCTTTGTCGTCCACACCCTGGTACATTCCACTGGCTGTCCCTGAGCGTGGAGCTCTGTGATGTCGCCTCCTGACCAGACTCGCACCTGCGTCCTCAGCAGGACCGCCCAGCGACACCCTGAGCTCTTCCTGGCCCCGCATGCCCGGTGGCCACGCCGGGAGGGGGTGGGTGTTCACTCTGATCCTTATCGTGTTGGTGTCGGCCACACCTCCCCACGAAGTCACCTCTCAGGCCTTTGCAAGTGATTCTGCTTTGTGAGGAGGTGCTCCGGGATTGCGCCAGTAACCTGTCACTTGTGAAACCCTGATCCGCTGGCCGGGGCCTCTGTTAGCCGCCCCCCCTCCCCCCCCGCCCTGCCCCGGCAGCCAGCGCTCTGACAGTCCCTGAGGGGGGCTGTACGAAGCCGTTGTTCCTCCTCATTTTTAGGAATCGGCATTCTGTGGAAAAGCTGCTCCTTCAGCCTCATTTATGTATTTATTCATTTGTTTTTTACATCCGTGTGGACTCAGATTCCTGTATTGTCCAATCAGTTGTAATCCATGAATACCATTATTTGTTTTGTTGCTTAAATTATCCCAGATTTGGCCAGTAAGAGCCCCTTCGAGCTTATATCTTTGTCCTTATGACATACCCCCATCTTTTTTTTTTCTTTTCTTTTTTTTCCTTTTTAAGCGCTTTCTTACTTTCTACCTTTCCTGATCCAGCCCTGGAATCAGTTGTCCAAAGAGCCTTGGTTCCTTTCAGAGGAGAATGGTATTTTAAAAGCCAAGATCTGGATGTATGCCAGGTGTGCTCATTGCTACTAGGGCCTTTCAGGACAACACCAGGAAACGCGTGCGTGTACACACATGTGGGCACATCTGCGTTTGTCAGTACTTTTCTACATACAGAGGAGAGTATGTGAGTTCGTCTCCTTCCCCCTTTCTGTATCAGTGAGTACCTTCCCCAACAGTGAGGAACTTGGTTCTTGATATCCTCAGTTTATTAATTACCGCTTTACTCATTTGTCCATTAACCACCATCCACCTGCCACCTCCACAGCCCACTCCCACCCAAGGGTCCTGTGTCCTTGGAGGCCCTGAGGCCTCCACACGACTCTCTGCTTGCCGCGAGGCAGTCCCCCGCTGCCGCCGCCTCCACCCTGGGAAGGGGAGCTGGGCTGCAGCACAGAGCTCTCCAGGGGGAAGCCAGTTCTTTAGGCCGGTGGCCGACTGGCCCAGGCAGTAAGCCGTCTGGATCCCGCCTCCTGTGTCTCGGGGGGCAGAGAGGAATGGGTGCACTGCACACCGGTGTCGCCTGCCATCTCTCACACCCCGGTTCCCTCGGTCTGCAGCCCTTCATGTATGGGGACTACATTGCCTATGACTGCTGGCTGGGGAAGGTCTACGACTTAAAGAACCAGATCATCCTGAAGCTGTCCAACGGTGCCAGGTACACAGCTCACTGTGCGGGGCCGCGCTGGGCAGGGGCCGCCCGGGGAGGAGGGGCCAACGGTGTTTTCTCCCGGGGCCTGGATGACACGTGCTGCGGGCACGCCAGGCCTGACGCTGGGCTGGTCTCCTGTCGCCCTGGCCTCATTTAGAGTATCTGTTAGGGCCTAATGCTTTATTTTAGACACTTTTTAATGGTAGTGAGCACTTCCTAATGGTTAGGGTCTTGTTTGTTTTGAGGGAGTTACTTGTATGAATTTGGAGGCTGAGCTGTGGGTGGGGGATGAATCACACCATTTTAGGGCCTGCCAGCATATCGATGCCTCTGGATAACTCCTTCTGATACTGGTCAGCACCACGGTGTGTCCAGTGGCCATGTCCCCCCCGAGACTCTGTCATTGTGCCCAGTGAACCGAACCCCTGCTCACTGTTGCAGGTGCTCCATGAACACAGAAGACGGCGCCAAGCTCTACGATGTCTGCCCCCATGTCAGCGACTCTGTACGTGTGCCCCACCCAGGCAGGCTTCTTGGGGGGCAGGCTTGGGGGGACAGGGTTCATGTTCCTTTGCCCCCTGGGCTGCACAGGAAGGAGGACTGCTTAGCAAAGAGCTTGGAGCTAGCCCAGGCTAAGCCAGCGCTGCTTGTAGGCAGAGTGGTTTCCTACAAAAGGGTAGGTACACACCAGAAGGTCTAAAAGTCTGGGTGTGGGCAGAAGGTATTGGAACTTTTCTTTGCATTTTGTTAATTTGATCTCATCCTTTAAAAAATACCCATTCTTTGGTATTAGAGTCTGTACACTGTTGTTACACTGTGGTATTTTAGAACAGTCATGTATGACCGTAATTTATAAATAAGTGTGGGGGGGAGGTTACATGATCAAACAGGTTTGGGGACTACTGCCCTCTAGACGCCTCGAAGTGTCACCCTTGACCAACAACATTGACGTGACCTGAGAGCGTGTTAGAATGAGGCAGATGTCATTCTCAGAAGCTCTCTGGGTGATTCATATGCACTTCAGGTTTGAGAGGTGCTGCTCTGGAGCCCTAGGGTGTGTTTCAGCTTGGGGAGGTGGGGGAGCGTGCAGGGCGGAGGTGAGGGAGGGGTGGGTGCAGAGAGCACTGGCCCTCACGGAGGCGCCACTCACAAGGACTTGTCCTCTGGCCCCAAACCCTGCAGGGTCTCTTCTTTGATGACTCCTATGGCTTCTACCCGGGCCAGGTGCTCATTGGCCCCGCCAAGATCTTCTCTAGCGTCCAGTGGCTGTCAGGGGTCAAGCCTGTGCTCAGCACCAAGAGCAAATTCCGAGTGGTGGTGGAAGAGGTAGGGGCCGGGGTGGGGCTGCGTCCTCAGCCTCCATGCCTGGAGCTGAGCTTCTGCCACTCCTGCGTTGTCTGCTCCGAGGGCTAAGCCCTGCTCCTTAGCCCTGTTGATCTGAAAGGGCTCTAAATAAAGGGAAACCAGGGTGTGGTCATGCGGTGACTGCTAGGCAGATGACCCCCAGCCTGACCAACTCAGACGGAGCAAGGTGGGATGGTGGCGAGTGGCAGATCGGCTGGGCCCTGACGTGGTGGTAGTCCCTGGGGTGAGGCTGTAGTTGTTACAAGTGGGGCCTCCTCTGGGGGTGTCATGCTTGGGGCTCTGCTGTGATGACCCGCTTCCTGCTCTGGAGGTCAGGTGGGCTCTGGGCAGCTGCTTAACTAAGAGCGGTTAAGCTGCTGACTCAGGCCCTGTCCCACCCACCATCCCCAGGTGCAGGTTGTGGAGCTGAAAGTCACATGGATTACCAAGAGTTTCTGTCCAGGGGGCACGGACAGCGTCAGCCCCCCGCCCTCTGTCATTACCCAGGAAAACCTAGGCAGGTGAGTGGCTCCGGCGCGCCCATTCCAGCAACCCCAGCAGCATGCCCTGAGCGAGTCTCTGGGCCAGAGTCAGAGATGCGGGGGGTGGGGGGTGGGGGGGCGCTGAGACCATCCTTGGCCCAGTCCCCACTTCTCTCCCTCCCAGGGTGAAGCGTCTCGGATGCTTTGACCATGCTCAGCGGCAGCTTGGGGAGCGCTGTCTGTATGTCTTCCCAGCCAAGGTAGAGCCGGCCAAGATTGCCTGTGAATGTCCAGAAAAACACTGCGCCCAGGGGGAGGGCTCTATGGCCAAGAAGGTATGTCCTTGGGGTTGGGATCGGTGGGCATTTGAGGAACTGGCCTTGAGCTATTTCCACAGCCAGGAAGGACAGTCTGTGCTTTAGGCCTTGGGGGGCAGCCCTGATCCCCCTTGCAGGCCACCTAGGTGTGTATAGCTGCCCCTCCCCCCAAGCTCCCTGGGTGTTCCACATGCCCAGGGTGGGGCCGTGGTGGCCGTGCAGCCCCACAGCCGCTGTCCTCCTTGCTCTGCCCGCACAGGTGAAGCGCCTGTTGAAGAAGCAGGTTGTGAGGATCATGTCCTGCTCCCCGGACACCCAGTGCTCCAGAGACCATTCCATGGAGGACCCAGGAAAGAAAGGAGGGGCCAAAGCCAAGAGTGAAACAGGGTCCGTCAGCCCCGAGGAGACACCTGATGGGTCCACCAGCCCGGTGGAAATGCAGGATGAGGGCTCAGAGGAGGCCCAGGACGCGGGTGAGCAGCTGCCCCCCTTCCTGCTGAAGGAAGGTGGAGACGACAGGCTGCACTCAGCAGAGCAGGACGCAGATGACGAGGCTGCTGATGACACGGATGACACCAGCTCAGTGACCTCCTCTGCCAGCTCCACCACGTCCTCCCAGAGTGGCAGCGGCACAAGTAGAAAAAAGAGCATCCCCTTGTCTATCAAGAACTTAAAGCGAAAACACAAGCGGAAGAAGAATAAAATCACTCGTGACTTTAAGCCAGGGGACAGGTAAACCCAGAGGGCGCCCTCTCCCTCCTGGCCGAGTGTCCAGCCTGAGGCTCTCCCTTTGGCGCCTGCACACAACACACACACACACACACACACTCACTCTCACAGACACACACAGTCTGCAAGCCCTCTGCAGGCTCAGGGATGTCCAGCCGAGATGATATAGGTGCCCGGGGTTGGCCTGGGTGGAAAGGAGAGATCTGAGAGTGGGGTGGTGGGTGGCATGGGGGCACTAGCCCCGAGTCTGGCCTCTGGGACCACATTCACTGAGCTCTCCCCAATGAGACCTTTCTCAGAGGAGGTCGCAGGGCATGGGAGGTGCAGGTGAGCACGTATGGATCTGTTTGTCTTCCTTCCCACCTGTTTTGCGCGGCCTGGCTGGCTGGTTGCTCCGCACCTGCAGGGTGGCCGTGGAGGTGGTGACCACCATGACCTCGGCAGATGTCATGTGGCAGGACGGCTCCGTGGAGTGCAACATTCGCTCCAACGACCTCTTTCCCGTGCACCACCTGGACAACAACGAATTCTGCCCCGGAGACTTCGTGGTGGACAAGCGAGGTAGTGCCGGCTCCGGAAGGCCGCCCGGCTCAGGGCCTGGGCGGGGCTTAGAAAGGATGGGCCAGAGGTCTTAGGGGCAGGGAGGAGACTCCCCCTTGAAAGATGACTCGCTTTTTCAAGGCCTGGGGCAGCCTCTCCCGGCCTCCCTCAGCCTAGCCGGAGAGCGTCGGGGTTCTGTGCCCTGCTGTGGTTGAGATGTCGGGGGGGTTGCAGGCGGCACCACCACGGTTCCTTAGACGTTCCCTCCTCTGGTTCCCCAGTCCAGAGCTGTCCGGACCCCGCTGTCTACGGCGTGGTGCAGTCTGGGGACCACGTGGGCCGAACCTGCATGGTGAAGTGGTTCAAGCTGCGGCCAAGTGGGGATGACGTGGAGGTGAGTGTGTGTGGCCCCCTGCTTCTTCGGGGTGGGCTGGCTGTAAGGCCCCGGGGCTCATGACAGCCCATCCTATTCTCCAGCTGATCGGAGAAGAGGAAGATGTGAGCGTCTATGATATTGCTGACCACCCTGACTTCCGGTTCCGCACAACCGACATCGTCATCCGCATTGGCAATACTGAGGATGGAGCTCCTCACAAGGAGGATGAGGTATGCCTCCCCACCAGTTCAGGGGCCGGGGGGGCGGGGGGGGTCTCCCTGCTCCCCCCCCCCCCCCACCCCCCACCCCCACCCCTGCTCTGCATCCCATCAGCGTCTGCAGTCCCTGGAGGTGCCACCAGGTGGCCCCAGGAGACCAGACCTGCAAGTCCTCGGCTCCACAGCCGCCTCAAGTGCCTCCCCAGGGATTTGCCTGCGGGTCAGGATCAGACTTCATATAGCTGCTCCCTGAGCCCTGGTGGCTCCATTTAGCCCAGCTCCTCGTCCTGAGTGCTGTAGGGGCACAGGAGAGGCTTGGGGAGGTGGCGTCTGAGCTGGGGCTTGGTGAGGATGGGAGCATGGCGTGGGGTCAAGCAGAAGAAGAGTAGGAACAAAAGCCCCAGGGCAGGAACCCCATCCTGAGAGTGTCAGGAAGTCCGGCGGGAGCAGAACGCTAGGATAGGAAGGGAGTTAGTAGGGGCTTGTGTCCTTGACTGCCCGTGTTGGAACCAGAGGGTCCCACACTTGAGCTGCTCACCACGTGTGGCCTCTGGCTGGCACCCACGTCCCTTCCCTTCTCACGGCCTCGCCCTTGCCACCCATTGCCGGAGCTCCCCTTTGGAAGCGTTCTGGCCCTCGCCTCAGAGCGCGCTCCCTTGACCCTGTCCGTTTGCCCCGCAGCCATCAGTCGGCCAGGTGGCCCGTGTGGACGTCAGCAGCAAGGTGGAGGTGGTGTGGGCTGACAACTCAAAGACCATCATTCTGCCCCAGGTGAGCCCCTGCGCAGACCCAGACCAGTTGGCTCGCAACTGTGGCAGCTGGGCTGGGAGCCGTGGCCTGTCTCCCGCCCCTGCTCAAGGACTAGGAGGACAGGCTCTCAGATCTTCCTGGTGAGGGTCTCTTCTTTTGGGTGTTTGGGCCTCAGGGAGAGCCTGAGAGGAAGGGGGTATTACATGCCATGCCCTGGGGGTGGGGGGGTGAGCGGGAGGCAGGAGCGCAGAGGGGCGGCGCGGAGCTGGCCGGCAGTCTTGCCCCACCTGGGAGGCCCCCCGGCTTGCCAGATGTGTGCAGGCTGTCGCAAGCCTTCCGGGTTTGCTGCATCCCCGTCTCACTGTGCTAAGAAACGCAGGTTACTTCCTCTAGGAACATTTCTAGGAAAACTTCCCTAGATCAGGAAGAGAAAGGAAAAGAGCTGGCCCCAGTCCCAGTCCCAGCTAAGCTGTTCTCGGTACCGTTTCTTTGCCCCCTTGTTTGAGCTGATCCTTACTCCCAGCTCCCCTGTCCTGGCCCCACGGGGTGGGGGAGGGAGTGGCCCACCCCTTCGTCCGGGCGGCCATTCCAGGAACACGGGAACAGGATGTGACACGGGCCAGCTCTGCCAAACCTCCCCCTCCTGTTGCACGTTCTCAGCTACCAGTGCGGCCCCACAGAGGTGGCTGCCCTGAATCCCTGCGGTGGGGTTGGATTTGCCACCAAGGGCTAACAGTAGCCAGTGCACACAGGGGCAGAGGAGGCCAGAACAGCCCTGGGCCGCTGGCTGGGGCTGGCGGGTGTGGGGCAGGCAGACGCACCTCCCAGAGACCCAGGGACCACCTCGAAGGAGAGGCCCAACTGCAGAGTCCAGAGCAGGAGGGGGGGAAAGGGTGGAGGGGGCCTGCTGAGGCCTCAGCACCCCCGTCACCATCCGCTCTGAGGGTCGGGGTCCACCCCGGAGCCCAGCAGAGCCTCTCTCAACTGCCTGTGCCCATCTGCCCCCAGCACTTGTACAACATTGAGTCTGAGATTGAGGAGTCAGACTATGACTCGGTGGAAGGCAGCACCAGCGGGGCATCCTCGGATGAGTGGGAAGACGACAGTGACAGCTGGGAGACCGACAACGGGCTGGTGGAGGATGAGCACCCCAAGATCGAGGAGCCCCCCATCCCACCTGCTGAGCAGCCAGCAGCCCCAGAGGAAGACAAGGGGGTGGTGATCAGCGAAGAGGCTGCCACGGCCGCCATTCAGGGGGCTGTGGCCATGGCTGCCCCCGTGGCTGGGCTGATGGAGAAGGCTGGCAAGGACGGGCCCCCAAAGAGCTTCCGCGAGTTGAAAGAGGCCATCAAGATCCTGGAGAGCCTCAAGAACATGACCGTGGAGCAGCTTCTGACGGGCTCCCCCACCTCCCCCACAGTGGAGCCTGAGAAACCCACTCGGGAGAAGAAGTTTCTAGATGACATTAAGAAACTGCAGGAAAATCTCAAGAAGACCCTGGACAATGTGGCCATTGCAGAGGAGGAGAAGATGGAGGCCATGCCGGACACAGAGCGAAGGGAGGACAAGCCCGAGGGACAGTCGCCGGTGAAGGCCGAGTGGCCCAGCGAGACCCCGGTACTCTGTCAGCAGTGCGGCGGCAAGCCTGGAGTCACCTTCACCAGTGCTAAGGGCGAGGTCTTCTCAGTGCTGGAGTTTGCGCCCTGTGAGTTCACCTTGTGGGGCCGGTCCCCTCCCAGCACCCAGCTGCTGCCTGAGGGGAGGAAACCATTTCCCCGGTGTGGCCCCTGGTGCGGATGCCAGGCTAGTGGGTGCGAGGCATGTGGGGTTACTCACCTGTCCGGGGAGCGCACCAGCAGCTGCTCCCTCCGGGCCCACGCTCCCCAGGGGCGGCAGCTGTCTTTCCAGATAGAGCTCTCAGGTCTTGCCATTAGGGGTTGACCCTTCTTTTTTCCCCTTCTAGCAAATCACTCTTTTAAGAAAATTGAGTTCCAGCCCCCAGAAGCCAAGAAGTTCTTCAGCACAGTGCGGAAGGAGATGGCGCTGCTGGCTACCTCGCTGCCCGACGGCATCATGGTCAAGACTTTCGAGGATAGAATGGCAAGTAGCCGGGCGTGGGCTTGGTGCGGGCAGGTGTGGCCATGCTCGTGTGGGTGCTTGGTGCCCCGGAGCGGCTGGCTTTGGGCTCCTGGAGCCCCAGGACTGAGCAGCACCTGAGAGGCCACCCCTACTGCTTACAGGGCAGGAGACAGGCTCAGTCGGGGGAGGGGGGAGAGTCCCACACGCGTGTCTAGACCACACAGGGCGTTCTCTTCCCCCTCTTCTTAAAAGTACACAAGTTGTTACCTGAGTACTGTTCTTTTGAAACGTTAGAGCATTACTGAAAACGCTGAAGTTGCCTTTGACCAGTCCTCACCCAGCCTCTAGGCGTCATGACTTGAGGAGTTTTGTGGGTCTCCCTACAGAAGACCTTTTTTTATATTTTCACGTTCTCCTGCATCACCAGAAACATTATTTTGTGTGACTCGTCTTATGTGAACAGCCCATCATTGTACACGTCACCTGTAGTTTGCTTTTTTTTTGCTCAGTGGGGTCATTTTTGAGACCTGTTGATGTTGGTGCCTCGTGATCTAGTTCATTCTCTTGGCTACGGACTAGTACCCCCCACGTGGCCTAGTCCGCTGCATTCTCCACTCCTCTCCCTGCGGCCCGGGCCCAGGGTTGAGTCATGCCGCCGGCGGTGGTGTGAGCCGTTCCTCGTTCCAGGCACAGGCGAGCCTGGTCCATCTGTCACCTCATGAGCCCACACCTCCACCCGGCCCCTGATGGGAGCCGCGCATGTGCGAGACACTGACCCTGAGTCTGACCCGGGCCCCAGCTGCAGCCCAGCCCTGGTCAGAGGGGCCACAGAACGGGAGAGAGGCGCTGCTTGGCCCTGCGTGTGGCAGGCCGGAAGCCACGGGGTGGGGCAGCTTGGGGTTCTTTTTTCTTTGTTTCTTCCTTTATTTTAATTATTTATTTACTTATTTTTAAGATTTTATTTACTTATTTGACAGAGAGAGACAGTGAGAGAGGGAACACAAGCAGGGGGAGCGGGAGAGGGAGAAGCAGGCTTTCCGCCGAGCAGGGAGCCCGATGCGGGGCTCGATCCCGGGACCCTGGGATCATGACCTGAGCCGAAGGCAGACGCTCAACGGCTGAGCCACCCGGGTGCCCCTCTTTATTTTATTTATTTAAATTCAATTAGTAGAGGGGCGCCTGGGTGGCTCAGTTGGTTAAGCGACTGCCTTCGGCTCAGGTCATGATCCTGGAGTCCCAGGATCGAGTCCCGCATCGGGCTCCCTGCTCGGCAGGGAGTCTGCTTCTGCCTCTGACCCTCCCCTCTCTCATGCTTTCTCTCTGTCAAATAAGTAAATAAAATCTTTAAAAAAAATAAAATAAAATAAATTCAATTAGTAGAGTGTAGTATTCGTTTCAGAGGCAGAGGTCAGGGATTCATCACTTGTATGTAACACCCAGTGCTCATCCATCACGTGCCCTCCGTAGTGCCCCTCATCCAGTTACCCCCTCCACCCCCCTGCTCGGGGTTCTTAGGGACACTTGCTTTTTCTTGAGTTTTAATAAAACTTGAAAATTCCAGGGCGCCTGGGTGGCTCAGATGGTTAAACGTCTGCCTTTGGCTCAGGTCGTGATCTCAGGGTCCTGGGATCGAGTCCCACATCGGGCTCCCTGCTCCTTGGGAGCCTGCTTCTCCCTCTGCCTTTCTCTCTCGCTCTGTCTCTCATGAATAAATAAATAAAATCTTTAAAAAAAAAAAAAAAAAACTTGAAAATTCCAGCCTGTCGCAGCTCTGCTGAGAGAAGGGAATGGCATTTTTCCCAAGTCTCACTCGGAGGGACAAGGAAGTAGTGCGTTATCTTGAGGCCCGCAGGGTGGCACCAGTAAAAACATGCATAAGAGGACTCCGTCCTTCCAGTCGGCCCTCTGCCCTCGCTGCTTTCCCATCACGCAATGTCACACGCGTGGCTCTTAGCGGTTGACGCCACCCCCACGCCCGATACGCAGATTTCTAACAGCTGTGGGGAGTCTCCCTGGTGACTTAATGACCTGAGTTTCTTTGGTGGTTTGCCACATTTCCACCGGAGTTCCAGGTCCCCTTGTCCCTCTGCTTCCCTAAAAGAAAGTATAGCCTTGCCACCCTGGAGTGTTCTTTCATCTTCTACTTCTTTTTTTTTTTTTTTTTTTTTTTTTTTTTTTTTTTTTTTTTTTTTTTAAGATTTTTTATTTATTTGACAGAGAGAGACACAGTGAGAGAGGGAACACAAGCAGGGGGAGGGGGAGAGGGAGAAGAAGGCTCCCCGCGGAGCAGGGAGCCCGATGCGGGGCTCGATCCCAGGACCCTGGGATCATGACCCGAGCCGAAGGCAGATGCTTAACCATCTGAGCCACCCAGGCGCCCCTCATCTTCTACTTCTAAGTAATGACTTAAAAACAATGAAAAAAATAAAAACCTGGTAAAATAAAAACAAGTTTAGATAATTCCGTTTATACCAGGAGTTAAAAGATGCCTTGTAGGTCCACACAGAGATATTTGTGTTTAGCTTCTCTATAGCTGGTGGTGTCTGGAGTCCCTGGGTGCTGTTCTCTCCTCCCCCGCGCCCCGCGGATCCACACACAAGCCCCCGCCAACCTCAGCCTTCCCTCCCTATAGGACCTCTTCTCGGCCCTAATCAAGGGCCCCACTCGCACCCCCTACGAGGATGGCCTCTACTTGTTTGACATCCAGCTCCCCAACATCTACCCAGCCGTGCCCCCCCACTTTTGCTACCTCTCCCAGTGCAGTGGCCGCCTGAACCCCAACCTGTATGACAATGGGAAGGTGTGTGTCAGCCTCCTGGGCACCTGGATTGGAAAGGTGAGTATAGTGCCGACCAGCCCGGGTGGAAGGACAGCTGGTCGGGGCGGGTGTCTGGGGCAGAGGTGATCGTGCTGGGTGTGTGTGTTTCAGGGGACGGAGAGGTGGACGAGCAAATCCAGCCTTCTCCAGGTGCTCATCTCCATCCAAGGTACGGTGGGCAGGGTGAGGGGGGTGGTGGGGATGGCTGCTGGAGGGTACGGTGACGCTGGCCTTTCCGTTCTCTACCTCCCACCTATAGCTCTGGCTGTCCTCGGGGGGTCCTCAGCCCGGCCCTAATGGGCTCCCCCCCCCCCCCCCCCCGCCCCCACAGGTCTAATCCTGGTGAATGAACCGTACTACAACGAAGCGGGCTTCGACAGTGACCGGGGCCTGCAGGAGGGGTACGAGAACAGTCGTTGCTACAATGAAATGGCGCTCATCCGTGTGGTGCAGTCCATGACCCAGCTGGTGCGGCGGCCCCCCGAGGTCTTCGAGCAGGAGATCCGGCAGCACTTCCGTACTGGTGGCTGGCGGCTGGTGAACCGCATCGAGTCCTGGCTGGAAACCCACGCCCTGCTGGAGAGGGCCCAGGCGCTGCCCAACGGGATCCCCAGGGACAGCAGCTCCCCGGAGCCGCCGGCCGTGGCCGAGCTCTCCGACTACGGCCGAGAAGAACCTGAGGACGGAGGGCTGGCCCCTGGAGAGGCCTCCCAGGGCTCAGACTCGGAGGGCGGCGCCCAGGGCCTGGCCTCGGCTAGCAGGGACCGCACAGACCAGACTTCGGAGGCAGCGCCTGATGCCCCGGTGCCACCCAGCGTCAAACCAAAGAAGCGGAGAAAGAGCTACCGGAGCTTCTTGCCCGAGAAGAGCGGCTACCCTGACATCGGCTTCCCTCTCTTCCCACTTTCTAAGGGTTTCATCAAGAGCATCCGGGGTGTCCTGACGCAGTTCCGGGCCGCTCTGCTAGAGGCGGGCATGCCCGAGAGCACAGAGGACAAGTAGCCGCCCGCCCTCGAGGAAGCAATGTCCCATGGGGGGAGGCCAGCTGCTGCCCGCTCACTCCCTCCCCTGGAATCACCCGTCTTCCCGTTTTCTCCTTTGTCCCCAATGCAAAAGCCCCTCATTGCCCTCTCCCCAAGGTGAGTTTGATGCTGAAGTGCAAGAAGTTTCTTGAGATGCTGCCGTTTCTTTCCCGAAGCAGTCTTTCAGCAGGCCGGTCCCCTGTGGCAAAGAGAATCTGAAACCTGTTGCTGATTTTCCACTTGTCACCCAGGCAGAGTGTCCTGGCACCTGCTCCCTTGCCGTCCCCATCTCGGGTCGGAGGTGGGTCTTCCTGGGGCCTGACACGAGGGCTCTCTTTGGGCCCAGCAGCAGGACGAGTGGATGTGCCTTGCATGAAGTGTGGGTTGCTCCAGCAGTTCCCCCAGTCCCTGTCAACCTCCCCAGTGCCCCTGTAGCTTCCCCGGTCCCAGGCCCTCCTGCTGCCACCGCCACCACCCCTCCCCTGTTCCCCCCCAGCTGCTGTCACCGACTCCTGGCTCTGCTCTGGACCATTTACCACAGGATAACCCTCAGGCCTGTTGAACTTGCTCTCTAAGAGAGGTTGGGACCAGGCTGGGTCCAGGGGGACACCCAGGAGAGGTGGCGGCCCTCACATGTGACACGGAATGAGGACCGGGGAGCTGCTGGAAAAACGGCGGTAGGTGCCTTGCTCTGGCGCTCCGGCCTCCCCCCGCTGGCCTGGGCCCGCCGCCGCCGCAGCTCCGCTCCCGCTCGGCTCCGGGCTCGGCTCCGAGCTCTGCTCCCGGCTCCGCCCCAGCCACGCCCCAGGGCCCCGGGCGGCCGGGCAGCGGCGGGGACAAGGCCAGGGCCAGGGCCTCTCTCGCACACTCTGCCCCTCCCACCATCAAATGCTAATGCCGGGAGGTGGCCTGTAGCTCACTGAACACGGAAGGAGCCAGCCGCACTCGCCCTCCCGTCGCTGACAAACTCTGCAGGCTCGACCCGGGGGGAGAGAGGGGGCTCACAGGGGTTCTCCTCCCTCTCAGAGACAGGCCCAGAGGTTTACAAGTTTTCTAAGCTTTTGATAATGTGAAGCTCCAGGTTAAGAGGATGCTGTTGAGCACATTGCAGCTATGTAATTTTTGGTGTATGTATGTAATATTTAAGGTTGGAAGAAAATAAATCTCAAAAGCAAAGATATTAACTCTTATTAGAAAAAAAGACAAAAAAAAAAAAAAGAAGCCAAAGCATGATGCGTCTTGTCCGCCTTAAGCTGGCTCCACCCCTGGGCTGTGCCGTGGCCCCGGCAGGCGGCGGCGGCCGCGGGGAAGGACGGAGCCGCGCCTCGGGCCGCGGCAGCTGGAGCCCTGAGTCGGTATCTTGTTGGAGAAACATCCAGAGTGACTGGTGGGGCTGTGCGCTGTTCATGTGGAGATGTGAATGCCTACTGCTTAAGATCTCTGTATAAAGTGCTGTGTGATTAAACTTTTTTTTTACTTGCATTTTTTTTGTTTGGCTCATTACAATGTACAAAACAGACTAGATGGCACCATTAAACCTGCCTCTGCCATTCATCTGGGCTCTGTCGCCTTTCTTCCCCTCCGGGGCACCTCACACGTCCCTCCCCAGGGGAAGGCAAGACCCGTGGCCAGAAAGGTTCACGGCAGCAGCTCCTTCCACCCTAGCCAGTCTGCGTCTGTGCCTTCTGCGTTTGCAGCCGCGGGCGTCCCGGGGGCTGGAAGACGGGGGCCTCGTTCACTGGGGCAGCGCTCTTGTTTGTGGGGACAGCTTGTGTCCCATTCCTCCAGAGCCGGTTTTTAGCACTTACCTGCCAGCAGCGGCTGTGGTCCCCGGGGGCCTTCCAGATGCTCCGGGAGCCCGAGTTGAAGCACCTGGCCTGGCCTTTAAGCCAAAATGGTTACAGCCAGTTTGGGGGCCTCGTATCGGCCCCTCCCTGCTGCTTCCTCTTCACTCCCGCCCCCTGAGGACCCGGCAGGGTAGGATAGAGGAGGCTGGGGGAGCCCCAGAGCCCTCACTGGAGGGATAACAGACTCCTTTCAAGAGAGAACAACTGCCTCCATTGTGACCTTGCCGCTCCTTGCTAATTTCTGTAATGCCCCCGGAAATCAGAGAACTCGTCCCTCTTCACTGAGACCAGCTGGCCGTGTGGCCCTGGGTAAGACATACTAACTCTGAGTTTGTCTTCCGCATGGGGCCAGGGAGTTGGCTGAGCTCCCTGGCTTCTCCCAGGCCAAAGGTGGTATAATCATTGGGGCAGGACCCTAACCCCTGCAAAAAAAAAAAAAAGCCTGGGCTAGTCCTGGTCCCGTGCCCACCACCAAAATGCTGCTTACGAGTCAGTACCACGCATTGGCCCAGCCAGTGCCCACTACCGGGCATCGCTAATGTGAAGTTCTAGTGCGCCGGCAGGAGTGAGATCCCACTCCCTCCCCAGCACCTAGGATGAAACCAGTAGGCTGGGAATGTCACTTTATTTGTATTTGATTCATGGGGTTGGGCTCCCAGAAACAAAATGGGAGTGGCGTCCATAGGCAAGGAGACCCAACCAGCTGGGCTCCTGGCCCAGAGCCTTATTCTGGCCTTTGGTAGGCAGAGACTGTCCTTCTAAAGCACGGCGTCCACCTTCTCACCGTCTTCAGGGGTCCTCCTCCCCACCACAGGAGCTGTGGACGGGCCCTCCAGGCCTGGGGGGAGGTTGTGGAGGGTCCTGAGCTCCGAGGTGACCAAGTAGGCTAAGGCACGGCAAGGCCCACGGAGTCATAAGGGCTCTCCTGGAGGTGCTCCCTGCTGAGGCTTCGGGCCGGGTGGGGGCTCCATGCAGCCACCAGCCATCCAGACGTAGTCTGGGTGCACCTGGCCCTGCACAGCCTCGCTGACCATCAGCTCGCCATCCACAGCAAACACACCCTTCCCGTCCTTGGGCTCCAGGCGGAAGGCGAGCACAGGCACATACACCAAGTAGGGACAGTCATAGTCCATGTGCCGCCCCTTCTCCATGGCCAGGAAGAGGCGCAGCAGCATGGCCCGGGACACGCCGGCCCGCACGTAGAACAGGTGCATGGTGCCGGCCGCACACCGGCCCATGGGGGCCGCAAACATCTCACTGCCCAGGTGGGAGTGCAGCAGCGCCAGCACCAGCACGAAGTCCTGCTCCGGGACCACGGTCCAGTGCGGGGGCACCGGCTCCTCCAGGGGTACGAGGTGGGCGTCCGTAGGCCCCTGCTGGTCCTGCCGCTCCCCAGCGGGGGGGGGCGGGCCCCTGGGAGACCACCCTTTCTGCGGGGAGGTAGGCCAGCGTGCCCTGGTAGACACGCAGGGCCGCCAGGCGCAGGAAGGTGCCCAGAGTGAAGCGCATCTCCCCTAGACGCCGGAACTTCTCACTCTCCAGATCCACGTCGGCGATGAAGCCCCAAGCCAGGCTCAGCACGGAGAAGAGGCGCAGCCCCGAGGCCGTCTGCAGTGACAGCAGGTTCACGGGCGCCAGCAGCCGGCGGCAGAGCAGCGAGGTGCAGTTGGTCAAGAGGTCCTCGTTAGTCACCTGCTCATAGCTGCAGGGGAGAGAGGTCAGATGGCGCCCGGCAGGAGGCCTCATGCGTCCTCGCCTTCCTCGGCCTGGGGACTCGAGGCGGGCGGGGGGACACTGGGTCCCTAGGGCA
Source organism: Phoca vitulina (assembly GCF_004348235.1). Classification (NCBI taxonomy): domain Eukaryota; kingdom Metazoa; phylum Chordata; class Mammalia; order Carnivora; family Phocidae; genus Phoca; species Phoca vitulina. The sequence continues at coordinate 12,158,895 of NW_022589744.1, read as the reverse complement.
CTGGGAGGAATGACAGATGGGGCAGGTGGAGGCAGCCAGCTGGAGTCACCCAGAGAGGGCCCCAGAACTGGGGGTGGAGTCTCCAGAGAAGAAGGAATAGAAGTGACGTCAGTATATGGGAACTTAGACAAGAAAACCTGGCAGGAGAGCGGCACCGAGGGGAAACCGAGGCCCACTCTGACCCTGGGCTCTCACCCGGCATAATGGTTCAAAGAGGCTGCCAGTGCGTTGCCAGAGCCAGCTGGAAGGCTACACAGGGGCTTCCGGATGGCGGTCTCCCAGTCCGGCCGCTCCATGAGCCCGTTCACCACCTGTTAGAGCACGGGGGGGGGGGGGGGGGGGGGCGCCGGGGGGCGGCGGCCCCCCCCCCCCCCCCGCCCCCCCCCCGGGGGCCCGCCCCCCCGGGGGGGGGGGGGGGGGGGGGGGGGGGGGGGTGCTCAGCCTGGGTAGCGCAGCCCCCCCACACACCCAGTCCCTCCAGGCGGGCCTCACCTCATGCATCAGCCCGTCCCCAGACATGACCACCAGCGCATCCCAGCGCCCCAGCTCCTCAACCCGCACCAGCTCCCGAGCGTGGTTCCGGCGCTCTATGGAGAGACAGGGTGGCCACGGGGGTCTGGAGGGCCGTGGCAGGGGATGCTCCCCGCAACCCCTCGGGGAGGCACTCACCAGTGAGCATCAGCGTGAAGGAGATCTCGGCCTGAGCCAGCAGGGGCTGCACGTGGCTGCGGAAGAGCTGCAGCGCCTTGCCCTTGCCTCCGCGCGGGTTCAGCAGGACCAGCACGCGGCAGGGCCGGGGCAGCTGGCTCCTGGCGCCGCCCGCTGGAAAAACAAGCCCCAAAAGGCCGCGTCCCCAACCGGCCACTAGGGGGCCGCGGATCACAACAGGGGTACTGGGGTGGAAACGTGGGGACTGAAATCTCCTGGAAATTGATCCAACAGAGCCTGGCAGGAGGCAGCGGCCTCCAGTGGGGAGCTCCAGGAGGGAGCACCTCGCCCTTGCCACCCCGGTCCCTGGCTCGAGCCGGGCCAGCTTCTGGCCTCGTGTCGGGAAAAGTGGTTCGATTGTCCCCAGCCCCTCTCTTTTGCCCAGCTGACTCTGGCCATTCTTCCTGGCAAGGGAGGAAGAAACACCCCACCCCACCCCCGCCACAGCCCTTCCCCACCGGGACCCCACAAACCTGGATCCATAACCTCGACCCGCGGCTCCCGCTGCCAGGGCGTCCCCAGCGCTGTCGGGGAGCTGCCCGCGGCGGCGGCTCCTGCCTTCAGCTCCTTATCGGCGCTGCCCAGGCGGGCGTCGCGGTGCGGGCTGAGGGGTTCGCCCTCCCCGCCCGGAGCCGGGGCCGTGGAGGCACCCGCGTCATCCCCTGCGGCTGCCGGATCTGAGGGAGAGGAGACAGCGCTGGCGGAGTCCGGAACGGCCCCCTGAGGTGGGGAGCGTCCAGCTAGATCCTCGGACCACTCGCGGGGAGCCGCGCGCTCCGGCATCGCCTAGTCCTCCGAGAGGTCCAGAGAGCCGAGCTCTGGTGCCACCAAGGGCGCTCCGGTCCTAGAACTGAGCCCCCACCCGCAGAGGCGAAGGGTCTCTTCCTGGGGGCTCTCCTCTCAGGGGCGTCGGGTTCCGGCCCGACAATGAGTCAGTGCCCCGTGGCTCTCTCGGTCGCACCAGCTCCTCACCCCCCCCCCCCGGGACTGCCAGGGGGAGGGGGGTCCAGTTGCGTAAAAATGCCAGAACTTGAGCGGACATCGCGGGGCACGAAGTTCGGCGCGAGCGATCGCCGCCCCGAGCCGGCCGGGTGGCCGCGTCCACTACCCCGAGCTCCAGAGCGGCGGGGGTCGCCGCACGCGCCTCCCAAGGCCGGGCAGCGCTGCAGGGACGCGCGCCTCGCTCATGGGAGCAGCGCCGGGGTCGCGCGAGGGCTGAGCCCGAGCCCCGCCGCCGGCCGCCGCCTCCCTCCGCGGAGCGCCGAGTGGGCGCCCAGGAGCCACGAGCGGCGAGAAGGCAGGGCGGGAGGCCCTACCCAGTCGGTCCGGTTTGCGGGGGAGGCGCCACCTCCGTTCCCTACAGTAGCCTAGGGCGGAACTCAGCTCGTCCCGGGCTCGGCCCCACGTCTGAGCGACAACCGGAGCGCCGGACTAGCGCTGACTGCACGGCCTCTCCGCCTCTGGCCTCAAACTTTTTGCTCAACTTCGCCGCCAGGCGCCGCGGTGCGGGGAGTGCGCTGGGCCTCTGCGCCCGGCCTGGCCACACCCCGCGCTCCCCGCGCTCGCGGGGGTGGAAGCGGCGCCCGGTGGGGCCTGGCCTGCCCGCCCCCGGCATCGCCGCGCCGCCTGCCCCACGGTCAGCGCCCCCGGCTCGGCCACGCGCAGACGCTTGGCTGGGTCCCGGAACGCGGTCACGCGCGCCCGCCGCTCAGACTGGGCGACCGGCGAGGAGGCGCAGAGCCCCGGGTCCGGCCACGAGCGGCGCGCCCCGAGCTCAGCGTCCCGGGCGCGCAAAGGTGAACGCGCGGCGCGCAGAGTCGGAGCGGCCCCGGTGGGGCGCCTGGCGCGCGCGGCTCGGAGCTGGGGGCAGAGCCTAGGCTGCCCCTGGACGCTGCGACCTCCCGCCTCGGGGTCTTCCCCCTTCGCGCGCCCCGCCCCAGTCCCCCGGAATTCGAGGCCCAGACCCGTGTGGGTACCCCTCCTCTGTGCCGAGGCGCCTCTCCTGCCGCGCCCGCTCGCCCCCGAAGGATTATTTTTGGCTTCCTGGCGCGGCAGCTCGGCAGCGCAGCCACCGAGCCCGAGGCAGCCAGGCGCCCCCCACCCCCACACCGCGGGAAGGCAGGCGACCCGCCGGGGGGGGGGGGGCGCTGCGGTCCGGAGGAGGGGGCCTTTTCAAGAACCTTAAAAGTCGTATCTTTTCCCCAGAGGAAACCATCGAGGCTCACCTGGGCGAGAGAAGCTGCCCCGCAGCAGGCGATCCCGGCCCACGCCCCTCACCCGCCAGAGGGGAGCCTGGCGGTGTAAACAAGGTCTAGGGGTCCCCGTCGGGATTGGAGAGCCGCACAACGGGGGAGTGGCCCCCGCCGCCTCCCGGCCCCACCGGCTCAGCGGGAGGATGCAAGCGCCCCGGGAGTCTTCACTTCGACGGAGGCAAACGGGGACACGTGTGTCAGTGTGTGTGTGAGTGATATACGTGTCACGGGCAAGGGTCTGACCTGAACGTGTCCGCGACCAACTCGAGTTAAGTCCCCGGGGGGTTGTTTGCGGAGACCCGGAGGAGGTTGCCAAAGCCGACTAGGTGACCTGACCAGGTGGGGCCCCAGTTAGAGAAGGCCTAACCCCCTGAAGGGCGCCGAGGTGGTCGGGGCCCAGCCCGCTGCGTGCTCCCGCGCCCACGGGGGCGGCCACCAGCCCCTACAGCCCTCGCTCTTCTCCACGCCCCTGAAAACCGAGAAGCCGCAGGGCGCCCGGCGCCCGTAACTCGGGCACGCCTCCGCGGGGGTCTCTTCCGGGGGACGCAGGCCGCCGGCCCCGTTTCCCGGCACCTGGGGGGCGGAGCCCGAGGTCCCCGGCTAGGAGGGCGGCGCGGGCTGGGACGCGCGGGCCCGGGGCCCCGCGGCTCGGCGCGCGTCGCAGTGGTGCGCGCTTCCGCCTGGCGCGGCCCCCGGGCGGCCCTGGCTGGGTCCTGAGCGTCCCGAGCGCGTTCCGGGAAGGTGACTCAGCGACGCGCTCCAGGGTCGAGAAACTCCGTACAACTTAAGAACGAGGGGAAGGAGCTGGGGCGTCGTCACCCTCTCGCGGCGCCGCGGCCGCGGTCTTGAACGTCCGGGCCCCCCACCCCCACTCCCCAGGAATCCGGCACGGGGAGGGGAGGGCAGCGCTGCCGCCGCAGTGCCGTGGTCACGCGATGCGGGGACGCGAGCGGCGGCGGGAGGGGGAGCCTCCGTGCGGGAGCCAGAGGGCCAGATCCAGCCCACCCTCCCCTCTTCCTCCTCCCCGCCCGTCTTCCCCTCCAGTGAAGGCTAGGGTCGAAGGCTGGATTGGGCGCCTGGAAAACGCGGGACGCGGGGCGGTGCTCCCTAAGATCTCAGCCTTGGAGGGAGGTGGCTGCGGAGAAGGCCAGGGCAGCCTCCCCCTCTCCCCCGCGCGGGAGGGCACCTCAATCAGGCACGAAGAGCCGCCGCTTTAAACCTTGGAGTCCGGTGGGAAACTGAGGCACAGGGAAGGGAAGACCTGGCTGTGCAGGAGTCCGTGGTGAGAAAGCTCGCCTGCTCCAGGGTCCCTCTCTTCCTTCCAGCGCCCCAGGCTGGAGCCCCTGGGAGTCGCAGGGCCGGGCGGGGGCGGGATTGACCAGAAAGCCTGCGGGCGAGGGGAGGCGGGGCAGCCTGCTGGCTTCTTTATCCGGCCTCCGGGGGCCCAGTGGGAGGGAGGTGAAGGGCAAAGCCCTCTGGCCCCGGTTCCAGTCCGCACAATGGCTCCTCTGTCCTCCCTGCCGCCTCTTCCCCTGCCCCCCTCACCTCCACGGTCTCTGCTCTGCCCCCCTCATTCTTGTCATTCACCTCCTGGTTCCCAGGCTCCGTCTCTTCAGGCTCGCACTGACCTCCAGCCTCTCTCTAAAGAACCGTATCTGTTTCCAGCAATTCACCCATCAGTATCCCAGGCTCAAGAGACAGGATTGGGCAAGAACAGGATGCTTGTGGCCCTTGGACAGTTGGGGGAACCGAAACCCTGGGAGGTGAAGGGTCTTGCCCAAGCTGCGGAACCGGTTCTCAACGGAGCTGAGAAGCGGGCCCAGGAGTCCTGCCCCCAGCCTGAGACACTGGGCCCACCCCAGACTTCTCGCTGATGGTTGAGTGTCCGTTGACCCGGTAGGTGGCTTGCCACAGAGCTTGCCCCCATGCCCCCGCTGTGCAGGGTCTCCCAGAGCAAGAGGAAACATCTTGAAGCCCTCTCCAGGCTTCCTCCCCCATGTCCTGATCAAGCAACTAGACCCTGTGCCCAGCAGGTCCACCGTGGGCCTGGCCTCCGGCTTGATAGGACCTGATTCCCAGCTCGCTTTGAAGGTAATACCTGTCTCACAGGTGAAAGAGACTGCCTTTCTGTCTCACCCAGCCACCCCCTTCCTCCTCATGGACAGCCCCCTCCCCAGGGAGACACACCTGAGAGCTCCTAAAGCAGGAATTTACTGGGCCTGGCTCCAGCTCTCTGGAAACTTGGAGCCAAGGCCGCCCGATGGCAAACGACTTGCTTTTATTAGGATAGGATTCCCGCCATCCCACCGTTCCCTGAAGCAGTCCTCCCTGGGAAGTTTCAGCTCCCAAGCTGAGTTGCAGAGCCTCCGGCCTCCCTTGACCTTGAGTCCTTTCTGCCTGGGAGGCTGCAAGAGCAGGGAAGGGAGGTGTCCGTCCCCGCAAACTCTTCTGCACACTCGTGTTCTAGAACAGCCCCAGATGTGGCTTTCCATTCTGAGAGTTTCCTAGATGCTGCTGACCGTGCCAGGCGTTGGGGGGTGGCGGGTGTGCCACACGTGGAGATCCAGGAGGGCAGACTGGTCATGCAGGATTCTTGGTTGCTCGCAGGGAGTGTTCAGAGTTTCTGTTTCTGCTGTAGCTCATCGACTCTGGGCGTGTGGTGCGGTCAGCCTCGCTCTACCTTCTGCGTGGCCTTCTCGTCCTCCTGGGTGTCCTTGCTGGGGCTGGGAGCACAGGTCTTGTCTGGGCTCTGCCTTCCACCCTCACCTGCAGGCCTGCCGATTCTAGCTCGCTGACACGGTCATTAGCCTCCGGAGCCCCCTCAATGTGGCAGCCTGCGGGCCACGCCCGCTCCCCTCACTTTCGAAGCCTGCCCAGCAGCTGAAGGCCGTTCTGTTAGTTTCTTGGGGTCATTGTAACAAAGTGCCAGGAACCGGGTGGCTTGCCAGAAATCTACCGTCTCACAGACATGGAGGCCCAAGTCTGAGATCGGTATGTTGGCGGGGTCAGTTCCTTCTGGGGCTCTAGGGGAGGATCTGTCCTAGGCCAGTCTCCTAGCGCTGGTGGTTGGCTGGCAAGCTTTGCTGTTCTTGGCTGGGCGATGCATCACCGCATCTCTGCCTTCATCTGCCCTTGGCCTTCTCCCTATGAAAGATTTGGCTGAATCTGTTCCTTAGGGTCTGCATGATCTTCTGTGGAAGTGTTCTTTTGCAAATGCAAATTGCTCTGGGAGGAAAAACCAAAGAGTCTAGTGTGAACTAATTGTTTCACATTTTCAATAAAAAAATGTGCACATACGAGGTGTCCTGAAAAAGGGACATGCTCATGTGGGTGTTGGAGGAAAGGGGTGTCTGGAAGCCGGACCTACCCTCCTCCCTGCATTGTCAGGGAGCGATCTGTTGGGAGGGGTTGTTTATGTCTGCACCGGCTGCCACACTTCCTTGCACGCCCAGGCTTGCACACTGCTCCCTCGACTTTCAGATCTCGCCTCACACCTTGACTTATGGTGTCTTTGGCTCCCTGAGAAGATGCATTTGTTCCCCAGTCCTTGGAAGAACAAAACTGAGTTGTGTGTTAGCATATTGGGTTCCCATTGATGCCCAGATTTATTATCTTACGGCTCCAGAGGTCAGAATTTCAAATGGATCAGGAGGGCTGCGTTGCCCTGCCTGTTCCAGCTTCTAGAGGCCACCTGCATTGTTCGGCTCAGGACCCTCCCTTCATTCCAAAGCCAGTGGCCCAGGACTTCAGATCTGTCCGCTTTACTTCTGTTGTCTCATCTCTGACAGACTTTCCTACCTCCCTCTTCCTCCTAGGAACCCTGTGATTGCATTGGCCCCACCCAGATAATCTGGGATAATCTCACCCTTCTAGAGCCTTAATGTAGGGCTTCCTAAGCATCCGCAAAGTCTCTTTTGCCATATAAGGTAACATTCACTGGTGCCAGGAGTATGACCTGGACATTTGGGGGGCTGTTATTCTGCCAACCACGGATGAGGAGGGAAAGTCTGGGAACTGTGTCCTTTCTTGGCTACAGAACGTTCTTTTTTTTTTTTTAATTTGATTTTTTTAAAGATTTTATTTATTTGAGACAGAGCACACAAGTGGGAGTGAAGCAGAGGGAGAGGGAGAAGCAGACTCCCCTGCTGAGCCAGGAGCCCGATGTGGGACTCGATCCCAGGACCCCGGGATCATGACCCCAGCTGAAGGCAGATGCTTCACGGACGGAGCCACCCCGGCGCCCTGGCAATAGAACTTTCTGACATTCCCCACGTCCCCCAGCGCTGCCAAGCGAACACAAGCCAGAAGCTTGCTTTCCCCTGCTGGCACCAACACGTGATTCTGTCGACTTCTGTGGGTAGAGGTCCCTACGAAGAAAACCGGTTCCCAATTCTAAAAATTACCCAAGAGAGAGAAATTGGCATCTTGGCTAAATATAGTCATCCCAGAATTTCAAAACCCCAGCTTTTCACCTGAGAAAGGGTTGGGAAGCAGACCAACCCATCCTCTTTCGGCCTGGCAGAATTCCCCACTCAGCTTTGCAGGAAGGGTTTGCCACAGGGCGCGGGCCCCCTGGGTACCGAAAGGAAGTGTGTGGCCCTCTCAGCTCGTATCATGTGATCTGGCAGTCCCTCCTCTGTGGTAAGGCTGAACCAGACCAGCCACACAGAAAATCGTGGCTAGGAACATTCCACAGGCTGTCGCTGACCTCAGCTCCGGTCTGAGCCTAAAGCAGCCCCTGGCCTGGTCTCTATTGCCCAACCCTACATCCTGGATACTTGCGAGGGGAGAGAGTGTCCCTTTCTGAGGCCCCAGCCAGCCCTCCACCCCACCCGACTATGCCCACTTGCTCATTTGCCCTGGTTTGGAGACCCCGGGCACCCAAGGGAAGAAGGGCCATGCCAAACTCCCTTAGGCAGTTCCCCAAAGGAAAACTTGTGGGCGTCAGGAAGAAGGCCCCGGCACCATCGTGGGGGAGCAGGAATGCAGAGCAGGCAGCATCCGGGCCAGGGGGATGGGTGTGTCCACAGCTTTCCGGGGGCTTGTTGTGCAATGTTTTCCACTTTCACATCGCTCAAACGCTGAGGTGTGTCCTTGGGTTGTTCCCAAAGCAAACAGACAGTGGACTGGATACAGCCCCAGGCTGGACACGGCGTTTGCACTGGTGGTCTGGCGCTGTCCCTCCTACCTGAGGGTGGACCCCGTCTGCCAGGGGGAGGTGAAGTGCCTTCTCACCCCAGAAGCACGTGCTGCCTCTGGGAAGGCCCGCTGGAGGCACCCCACTGACCCCTGGTGGCCACCTGGGGGATGCGTCCCTCTCCTCTTCCATCCAAACCGGGCAGCGGCTCAGGCGTCCTCCTCCATAGATGCCATTTGGGGCGTGGTAGCTTGGGGGCAAAAGAGGGGCACGGATGCCCTACTTCGCCCAGCTACACAAAGACGCGGATGCTGGAGCCCGTCTTGCCTACCCCTGCTGCTGCTCATTATCCACATCCTGAAAATAGAAATTTCCCTTCCCTGGAGGCTTGCCTCTTGAAGGTCAAACCCTTCGACTCTTTTCCAGACACAACCCTGGTAATCTAAGCAATAACTATACAGGATGGGCTGGACAGCTGGGGCCGAGGAGGGGAGCTGGGGGCAAGGGACACTGTAACCTAATTGCACACGTGTGCCCCTAAGCCTTTGTGCATCAAGGGGAGTGATTTGCTGAGCCGACAGGAGAGCCATTTCCAAAAGCAGAGTTCCGTGTTCTCTCTGCTCACCGCCCCGAAGTCCTGGCCACGGCCACGTGACTAGCATCTTGAGAATGAGTTAAGATGTCATTTCTCCTTCAAGGCATCCTCAGATGATCCTAGCAGCCTTCTCTGAAACTCACTTTCAAAACGGAGTGGGGAACCAAGTGATCACCTGTCAAAGCTTACAGACTAACTAGTTAGTGACATTATTTTTTAGAAGCAAACCAAAAACGGAAAGGACCTGGCGAGTGCTCCTGAGCTGTGGGGAGCTTATAGGTGGCTGCAGAACACCTCTTTTCTTTTGTCTTCTTGTCTCCTTCCTGGAACGGCAAACATCGCGGGTCTGCACACGGAAGTCCTCAAGAAGTGCTTGCGGGCTGACCTCTCCCAACCGCATCCCCCTGGCAGATGCAGCAGGATGACCAGGAGGGGGGGCCACACCCGGGTGCCAGGAGGCCGCTGTGCTGATGCGGAGAGCCCGGAAGGGCACGGTCCGACACCCCACCTCCTCCTCGCTGAGCACGGCAGGCTGACGGGTCCCGGGAGGGAGGGACAGATGGCTCCAATGCAGAGTTAAAACGGTACCTCAGTCTTCCTGACTCGGATGGCCTAGGAAAATCCATAGCATCGGAACTTGGCACTTGCAAACAAGCACAAAGTCCTACCATTTTAGGCTGAGTTCCAGGTGCCATGTGACAAGTGTCTGTGACTGCTCGGTTCTCAGACTGAGAACTCTGAGCACTTAAGGAGGGAAAACACTCAATATCTGCAAACTATGGTTCGCATGGGATCGGGTCTGCCTCCTTCAGCTCTTGGCAGGCACGAGTGATGTTCCCAAGGGGAGAGGCATGTTGAGTCCTCGGGTGGATCTCTTACTCGATTTGCAGCCTTCAGCGCTGCGGGAGGCACACGGGCTGGAGCAAGACTGAGTGGGAGCGGGGAGCCACAGCAAAACCCAGGACACTGAGGGCCATGTCCCTGCCTTTTCGGGCATTTCTGAAATGCTGGAGACCCTGAGTGGAAAGCTGGGGGCGCTAATTCTAATTCTAGACCAAGACTTACAGGTTGCGAGCACTCAATAAAGACTAGCAGGTCGGGGGGGCGCCTGGGTGGCTCAATCAGTGAAGCATCTGCCTTCGGCTCAGGTCATGATCCCAGGGTCCTGGGACTGAGCCCCGCATCGGGCTCCCTGCTCCACGGGAAGCCTGCTTCTCCCTCTCCCACTCCACCTGCTTGTGTTCCCTCTTAGGCTGTGTCTCTCTGTGTCAAATAAATAAAATCTTAAAAAAAAATAAATAAAGACTAGCAGGTCAACCATGAAAAAATGGACCTAACAGAAGTGGAAAACAAAGCTAGGATTACCCACCAGTCCTTGAGAAAAATATCTTTTAAAATGAGGTTCCTTAGGGTATCTGGGTGGCTCAGTTGGTTAAGCATCCGACTCTTGGTTTCAGCTCAGGTCATAATCTCATGATCTCAGGGTCCTGAGATCGAGCCCCACACAGGGCTCTGTGCTCAGCGTGGAGTCTTCCTGTCCCTCTCCCTCTCACTCTGTTCCTCCCCCCACTCGTGCTCATGTGCTCTCTCTCTCAAAAAAAAAAAAAAAGAATATGACATGAAAAAAGCCAGGTGCAAAGGCCACCTATTGTGTGATTCCATTTACTTGGAATGTCTGGAATGGGCAAATCTGAATTTTATTTTAAGTGGAGTTCACACCCAATGTAGGGCTTGAACTCATGACCATGAAATCAAGAGTCACATGTTCTACCAACTGAGCCAGCCAGGCGCCCCACGGAATGGGTAAATCTGTAAAGACAGAAAGCAGACTGGTGGCCGCCAGGGGCTGGGGTAAGAGGGACGTGGGAGTAATTGCTTAATGGATGTGGGTTTTATTTTGGGGGCGATGAAGATGTTTTGGAACTAGATGGAGGTGGCAGTTGCCCAACACTGTGAATGCACAAAATGCCACTGAACTGTCCATTTTGTGTTTTGTGCATTTCACCTCCAGTTTTTTGTTTGTTTGTTTGTTTTTAAATAAGGGACTTGAAGGAAAGGGCAGTTCCCCCTCTCAGGATCATTCTTGTGTGATGCACAAAATCTCCATTTTTAAAGCTGCAGCTGAAATTCGGACTTGGGCGGTGTTAAAGATAACGTTATTCAAGACTCTTGTTAGAGATGGCTGAGGCAGGTTGTGACAGGTGTAGGGACCCCTACACTGGGGTCTGGCGGTGGGAGGCAGAGAGGGGCCTCAATTCCAAATACAAGGAAAAGTGGAGATTTATAGCCAAGGAGCTTGTCGGGGACAGTGGGGGGTGGGGGTGTCGGTGGACGAGAAATTCCTAAAAGGAAACAGGAATAAGGCAAGATTCTGACTCATCCAACCTAGCAGACCTCGCTGGTGGCAACCAGAGAGATCAGACACCACCCCGGCGGGGGGCAGGGGGGTGTGGTGGAGGGTGAGGGACCCCAACAGATATGGAAGGTGATCAGACATGGAGGGTGGGGCATTCTGGCAAAACTGACCAAGCGGGTTTCTTGCTGGAACCGGACTGTGCAAGGGGAGGCACAGGGGGAGCCCAGGGTGGGAGGCCTGAGCAAAAGGAGAGCTCAGGTGAGCCTGATTAGACCAGGGAGAGAGTCTTGGTCAGCGAGAAAGTGCGGTGACCCCGCTGTCTTTTCCAACCAGTCCCTCTTGGGCATGGAGTCATTGGAGTCCAGTCCTTCAGCCTCATGTAACTGCCGGGGGCAGCTTCCCTCTCCTTACGAGGATGAGGGGTGCAGTCATCACTGGGGTAGTATTAGTGGGAGGGATTTTACCTCCTGTAAAAAGCAGTGTCACCTAAGTGCTGATCTTTGGCGGTCCCTCACTCCCATTTTCTATTTACTTCCCTGTGTTTCCCCCAATAGGTCTGCAATGCGTGTGCTGGGTTCCCTACTGAAGTATAAATACCTACAGAAAAGCGCACAGATCATAGACATTGTATTTATGAGCCAATGCACTGATATTTTTTTTTAAGATTTTTTTTATTTATTTGACAGAGAGAGACACAGCAAGAGAGGGAACACAAGCAGGGGGAGTGGGAGAGGGAGAAGCAGGCTTCCCGAGGAGGAGGGGGCCCAATGTGGGGCTCGATCCCAGGACCCTGGGATCATGACCTGAGCCGAAGGCAGGCGCCTAACAACTGAGCCACCCAGGCGCCCCAATGCACCGATATTAATAAAAACAAATACATCCTAGAAACTCCTCGTGCCCCCTTCCAGCCCTGCCCACCACCTAAGGATAACCACGTACACGATGTATTTTTATTTGGGAAAAAAAACACTTAAAATTTAACCAAAGTAAAAATACATTAGAGATGGGGGAAAATTTTTGTTTTAAGTAGGCTCCACACCCAACATGGGGCTCTACTGACTGAGCCAGCCAGGCGCCCCTAGAGACGGAAGAATTTTAAATCCAGCCTTTTGGGGCGCCTGGGTGGCTCAGTCGTTAAGTGTCTGCCTTCGGCTCAGGTCATGGTCCCAGCGTCCTGGGATCGAGCCCCACATCGGGCTCCCTGCTCCGTGGGAAGCCTGCTTCTCCCTCTCCCACTCCCCCTGCTTGTGTTCCCTTTCTCGCTGCGTCTCTCTCTGTCAAATAAATAAAATCTTTTTTTTTTTCAAACTTTTTTTTTTTCTTTTGAAGATTTTATTTATTTATCTGAGAGAGAGAATGGGAGACAGTGAGCATGAGAGGGGGAGGATCTGAGGGAGAAGCAGACTCCCCGTTGAGCAGGGAGCCCGATGTGGGACTCGATCCCGGGACTCCAGGATCATGACCTGAGCCGAAGGCAGTTGCTTAACCAACTGAGCCACCCAGGCGCCCCAAATAAATAAAATCTTTAAAAAAAAAAAAAATCCAGCCTTTTTTTTTTTTTTTAATCCATGAAGTCTTCACCAACTAGGCAGAGGTGGTAAGTGCTAAGAGGTTTCTAACTGGGTTCGGCCTTGGGATATTCCTAATGGAAAGCGGAGAGGAGGCAAGAGACAATAGGCACCAGGTCTGCTGATGACCTGGGGACTTAGGGTCACTTAGCACTGAGGCTCCCAAACGAGACAGCACATTGGAACCCCCCTGGGGATCTCCTAATGTGCAGACAAATTTGGGAACCGCTGACTTAGCATAAAAGGGGGATATGTAGCCTGTTTCCCAAGCAGGTGGGCAAGCTCAAAGAACTCACAGATTTCTGTAAATGCCACAGAAAACTTCTTGAAGGGCATCATGAGCTGTCTGGTCCCAGCGACTACTTCATGTTTGGGGATGAATCAGGCAGGCGTAGTGCGGAAATGATGCATACTACCACGATCTCTCCCCACATCCTCCCAGACGCTGGCATGGGAATGTGGGGACGGTGACAAAGCTGGCTGCATGAGAAGGGGACTGGGGTCTCTGGAGCTATTACAGTCACTCCCACTAGGTGGTGTCAAAGCAGGAGCGCTCGTGAATTAAAAAGCTCAATTAAATCTTATTTCCCTGTTGAATGGTAATACAATTTTATAAACACTTTTTCTTAATGTCTAATTGGTATTTAATTACCAGAGGATTCTATTCTCCCTTGTGTGTCCATGAAAGATAAAGTTGCCTTCCCATTAGGAGTACTTTAAGACTTCACCCTAGCGGCTAAGCCTCGGATACTTGGATTGAATTACCCAGCTGCCCCCCCCAACCTGTCCACACAGTAGTTTCTTTTTTCTTTTTTTTTTTTAAAGATTTTATTTATTTATTTGACAGAGAGAGACACAGTGTGAGAGGGAACACAAGCAGGGGGAGTGGGAGAGGGAGAAGCAGGCTTCCCACAAAGCCCTTGGATGCAGGGCTCAATCCCACGACCTTGGGATCATGACCCGAGCCGAAGGCAGACGCTTAACGACTGAGCCACCCAGGCGCCCCCGCACAGTACTTCCTGACCTCAGTCAGATTTCTAACACCCTGACCATGCTTCTGTAATGACTGTTTTGGAATAACAGTTTGAAATTTATGGAGGAATGGAAAGGAGGAAGACATTGTCAGGTGGGGAAGGGAAGGGAGGTGCTGAGATGCTCTCACATCAAAGGTTACCTGGCTTGTGAGTTGGTACTATGCATAAGCTGGAACTTGGGCTTGTGTTGGTGTTTGCCGTCTTTCCACCAGCCCGGATATCCCACTGGTGTGAAGCCTTCCCGGGCAATCACTAGAAAGACAATTTTTCATCCAAGAAAGGAGCATATGTGTCTGAAAGCACGGATTACCTAGGGAAGTATTCCAGTTATCTGTGTCTGAGTAATAAATCACCCAAAAAACGTCGTGGCTTGAAGCAATAATTTATTGGGTCCAGCGTGGGTTGACAAGGCTCAGATGGGTGGTTCGCACTTGGGGACTCACGTGGTTACAGGGGTAGTGGGCTAAATGTCTGCGATGCCTCTCTCATGCGGGGACGGTTGTGGCTGGCTGTCAGCGAAGAGTTCAGCTGGGGCTGTCAGCCAGAGCAGCGCCCTGCGGCCTCTCCATGTGACATGGCCGCTGGGTTACAAGAGGGAATATCTCAAGAGCAGTCATCCCAAGAGATCCAGGCAGAAGCTGCGAGGCTTCTCGTGCCCCAGCCTTGGAAATCCCAGAACCTCACGTGTACGACATTCTACTGCTCAAGCAAATCACTGAGTCCTGCTCAGGTTCCAGGGGAGGGGATTAGGGCCCCTGCCTATGGCGTGAGGAGCGGCATCCGTTTAGAGAGAGAAGGAGTTGATGGCGGCCATCTTGGAGAGTCTTGTTACCTACCTCAGGAAGTAAGAATTGGTGCAACTTTATTTTCTTTAAGATTTTATGTCTTTATTTGAGAGAGAGAGAGCGAACACAAGCAGGGGGAGGGGCAGAGGGAGAGGGCGAAGCAGGCTCCCCGCTGAGCAGGGAGCCCCAACGTGGGGCTCGATCCCAGGACCACGGGATCGTGACCTGAGCCGAAGGCAGACGCTTCACCGACTGAGCCACCCAGGCGCCCCAGAATTGGTGCAACTTTAGAGAACTGCTTTGCCCTTAAGGAAACCGGTTTGTAGCTTAAGAATAGACTCCATAAGAGGCGCCTGGCTGGCTCAGTCAGTGGAGCATGGGACTCTTGATCTTGGGGTTGTAAGTTCAAGCCCCAAATTGGGTGTAGAGATTACTTAAAAATAAAAATCTTGAAAAAAAAAAAAGAATAGACTCCTTCAAATATATTTTCAGGAACCCGGGTGCCCTGTTACTCAAGGCCCCGGCTTCCTTGATCTCTGTGCTTTAACCGAAACCAGCTGTCTCTGCATGACAACACTTATCCTTAAGCCGGCTCTGCTGACGTTCCACTTCCCTCTTAACACAAGTGGTCAGCCTTTAGTAAGCTCTTAATTTGTGCCAGGCAGTGTGCTAACTTTCATTAAGGAGCCATTTTCACTAAGGAAATGCATCTTGTCGACGTGCACGTGAGCAAAAGATCTTATTTTTTTCTAACAGCTGCCACCAGCTGTGTTCTGGCAAAATCCCCGTTCTCACTGGGCAGAAAGCTCCCCAGCAGGCACCTCAGTCTGCCTTCCAGCCGTTTTTGGTTGTTAACACAGCCTCACTCTGGTGTTCAACACTTGTTCTTTTCAAAAGTCTAAGTTTTCTCAGATTACCCCCCATCCTTCCCCTCCGCAGGCCAGGCCTGAGGCCCCAGCGGGAAGAAGCAGGGACACGTATGTCTTTGATATCACTGTGTCCCCCTCTTCTGTGCTTACTTGTCTGAGGTTGAGGCCAAGAGGAGAGAAATGGGAAGCAGATGTGCTCCCTATAGTGGCCGCGACGTGGTTCTCCTGGGCTCTGGGTCTTCACTGCTGATCTAGTTCATTCTCTAGAGCTCGGTTGCCCGTCCTCAGCGCTATTGACATTTTTGGGGTTGGATCATTCCTTGTCGTGGGGGCTTGGCCTGGACATAATTTAGCAATATCCCTGGCCTCTGCTCACCAGATGCTGGTAGCTCCTCCCCAGCTTTGCAACCAAAATGTGTATAGGCATTGCCAAATGTCCCTCGGGGGCCAAATGACCTGGTTGAGAACCAGTGCCCTGTAGGCGTGATGTGGACAAGCAGGGGCCCCACAGGCCTGCCCACGAGACACTCTCTCCCAAAGGGCTCCCCTGAGTTACACATTCTTGCACATCATTGTGTGACAATAGGCAGAGCATCACCAACCAGGAAGGCTCACCCGAGCTTTGGGATCTAAGAGTTTTATTGGGGTTTCGTTGTGTAGGCACCTTGATTAAATTACTGACCATCGATTGAATGCAATCTCCAGCCCCCTTTGTTCCCTGCAGGTTGAGCTCATATAACATGGTTTATCATCAATGATCTGGGGGGTTTGGGGGGCCCAAACATGAATAGCAGACATTCCTATCACTCGGGAAATTCCGAGGATCTAGAGGTGACCTCTGAGGACCCAGGGACAAAGGCCAGCCAAGTTCTTGATTACAGAAAGTGTTTATAATGTCAGCGCTGAGAGACATCTCCCAGCCAGCCCACCAGCTGCTAGTCTTCTGAACTTAAAATGTGGGATGCATTTTATTCTTGGTAGTGGGGGCTGGTAGGTAATTCTTGGAAAACAGGAAAGATCCCATTGGGCACCTCCGTCCACCTTGTCATACATGCACCATCTCATAACCCTGGGCAGGTGTTACCATGGTCACTGTTTTATAGATGAAGAAACACAGGTGCGGGATGAGGGAGTGCCCCAGGCGATCCAGCAGAACCAGGACTGAGTGCAGGGGCATCAGACCCCAGAGCTGTCCCCTCACGGGCCAGGGAGCCCTGACTCCTGCCCTGACAGGCACAGCGTCCTCATCCCACCAGCTCCCCACATGGCCTCCACAAACACCTGTCTTCCTCCTGCAAAGCCCCCCCTGCTCTCATGCTGTGCTGTGGGCGGGAGGGGCTCCCCCTCTTCTCATCTGGGACATCTCTGGTCTCCAACCACAATCTTCTCGGCTCCCACTCCTTCTGAGAACGTGGAGGACCTTGGGATCTGAGAACTGGACCCCTGCCACAATCTCTCTCTGGCCTAGAACATTCTGCATCCTCAGCTGACCTCAGCCCCCACTCTCAGGGCTGCGGGGTAGACCACACCGCTTCTCACATGCTGAAGTCCATTATGCCCATCTGTGCTGTTTTCTCCCTCCTATGGCCACACTTTCATTCAGGCCTACCTTCATTTTTTATTTTATTTTTAAAGATTTTATTTCTTTAAATAATCTCTATACCCAACATGGGACTCGAACTCACAACCCCAAGATCAAGAGGCGCATGCTCCACCAACTGAGCCAGCCAGATGCCCCTTGGCCTATCTTTTTTTTTTTTTTTAAGGTTTTTTTTTTTTTTTTTTTTTTAAGATTTTATTTATTTATTTGACAGAGAGAGACATAGCGAGAGAGGGAACACAAGCAGGGGGAGTAGGAGAAGGAGAAGCAGGCTTCCCCGCGGTGCAGGGAGCCCGATGTGGGGCTCGATCCTAGAGCCCTGGGATCACGACCTGAGCCGAAGGCAGACGCTTAACGACTGAGCCACCCAGGCGCCCCTTTTTTAAAGGTTTTATTTGACAGAGAGAGAGAGAGAGAGGGAGAGCATAAGCAGGGGGAGCAGCAGAGGAAGAAGGAGAAGCAGACTCCCTGCCGAGCAAGAAGCCCGATGTAGGACCCGATCCCAGAACCCTAAGATCATGACCTGAGCAGAAGGCAGACGCATAACCGACTGAGCCACCCAGGTGTCCCCTTTCTTTTTTTTTTTAAGATTATTTATTTAGGGGCGCCTGGGTGGCTCAGTTGGTTAACCATCTGCCTTCGGCTCAGGTCATGATTCCAGGGTCCTGGGATCCAGCCCTGCATCGGGCTTCCTGCTCACTGGGGAGTCTGCTTCTCACTCTCCCTCTGCCGCTCCCCCTTCTTGTGCTCTCTCACTCTCTCTCTCAAAAAAATAAAATCTTTAAAAATAAACAAATAAAAATAACATAACGAATGTGGTTCCTTTTCCTGATTGCCTCCTGGCGAATAAATATGTATAAACATTTCCCACCTCCCTTCACTTCATAGTTCATATATGCCAGACCCTGTTCTAACTGCCTGACATGTATTAACAAGCTTACCCATCACAAAACCCTTCTAGGTAGGAATTATTATATAATATTATATTATGTTATATTATATTATATATAATAGTCGAGAGTCCGATGCTTAACCGACTGAGCCACCCAGGCGCCCCCCTCTGCTCATTTTGTAAAGAATGTCCTCTTTGAAGTTTGAAGTGAGACTTCACTTGACCAGTTTCAATTTTTTTCTTTCTCTGTAAGACCCGTCTGATCCTTGAGGGTCCAGACCCGCTGAACGTTTCCCGCAAGAACGAAACCACTCTGCTCAGCACAAGGTGACATGTTCCATATTCAACCTAATTTTGGTCTTCAAGTCTAAGAAAACAATGATACTGCTGATAAATGAAATGCCGGTTCAGCACGATCAGTAGAAACATGATCTCCTCTGTTCTAAAAACGTGAAGACAGGGTGGGGGGACAGGTTCAGGTTGGGCAGGAAGAATTGTCCAAGAAGGGTCTGAATAAGACAAAGAGAGGTGTGTTTAGGATTGCTCAGCCTTGGCCCCTGATGGATGAATGATTTGGAAGGCAAGGTCATCTTCGGAACAAAAGAGAACAGTTCAGGCAATGATTCAGGAGTTTTGCATCCATGATGCTCCACTCCCACTTGAACTTTGGAAAAATATGAAGCCTTTCTCTGTTTTCTTTCTCTGAACAGGCCTCAGCAAGCTGAGACGGAATGATCTTTATTTCTAAAAATAATACCAACTTGGATCTCAGAGCTGATTCTCTCTATAGGACACCAGAAACCATGCTGGGGGCAAGAGCAAAATACTGAGCAGACAGAGCCAAGCACGCAGGGAGTGACCTTTCCCAACTTCAGCAAGGACAGTGATAGGGAACAGCTGCTGAGATGACCACTGGAAAACCTGAGATGGAATGACAGTGAAGAGTCCTCAATAGGACAGAACCCACCTATTGTGGGGTTTTTAGTAACTCTTGCTGGAGGCCTCTGGAGGTATTACAGGGTCTCACAAATATCCATACCTCATTAAAGACTTTGGTTCAAGTAGAAACCTTCTGGTGCTTTCTAGTGCCTTCTAGAACTTCTGCAGAAGCTCCTGCCAAACAAGAGCTGATTCCTTGCCCATATCACCAGATTCCAAGCAGCACTGGCAAGAGGAGATCAAAGAGAAAGACATGGAAGCAGGAAAAAGGCCAGAGGCAGAAGAGCCTGAGAAGGTAGGAGATGAACATTAAGGACACAGGTTATAACAAGTCATGGACCAAATAATTGAGAAAGTCACAAGGTGCCTGGCTCAAGTGTGCCACATTTCAGGTTCGAGAGGGTCTAGGCTCTTTAACAGCGAAAACCCCCAAACAGTACAAATATCCAACAATAGCTGTGGTCCATTAATAAACTGGGACATTATCGGGGGGTGGAGTCTCTTACTGCCCCAGGGACTCTGAGAGAGGCTGCAGGTTGCCCAAAATGGGCGTGGTCTTGGGAGCCAGACTCTGGGAGCCAACTCTTAACAGCTGTGTGACCTTGAGCAAATAATTATGTCTTCCTTTGCCTCCATTTTTCTCCTATAATATAAATGAGCAGAGGGGGACGCCTGGGTGGCTCAGTCAGTTAAGCATCGGACTCTCGATTTTGGCTCAGGTCATGATCTCAGGGTTGTTAGATCGAGCCCCACATCAGACTCCATGCTGGGTGTGGAGCCTGCTTAAGATTTTCTCTCTCTCAAAAAAAAAAGAAAAAAAAAAAGATTCTCCCTCTTCCCTACCCCCCCCCCCCCCCCCCCCCCCCCCCCTAAAAAAAAAAAAAAAAAAAGGACCCCTTTCTCCTAATTTCAGACCCTGTATCAGAGTTCTCCAGAGAAACAGAACTGACATTATATGTAATATAAACATTATATCTACAACATTGTGTGTAGATGGATATCCAAAATCTGATGGAGTAAGGCTGGCAGACTGGAGACTCAGGGAAGAGATGCAGTCTGAGTC
The DNA here is from genome assembly GCF_004348235.1 of Phoca vitulina. Taxonomy (NCBI): domain Eukaryota; kingdom Metazoa; phylum Chordata; class Mammalia; order Carnivora; family Phocidae; genus Phoca; species Phoca vitulina. The sequence continues at coordinate 12,139,097 of NW_022589744.1, read as the reverse complement.
CAAAGACAGTCAGCTGGCAAAATTCCCTCTTGCTCCAGGAGGTCAATCTCTGTTCTAGTCAGGCCTTCCACTGATTAGATGCGGCCCACCCACACTATGGAAGGTAATCTACTCAAAATCCACGAATTTAAATGTTAATCTGATCCAAAAAATACCTTCATCTGGGGCACCTGGCTGGGATGTGTGACTCCTGATCTCAGGGTTGTGAGTTTGAGCCCCAAGCTGGGTGTAAAGATTACTTAAAAATAAAATCTTAAAAAAAAAAAACCTTCACAGAACTATCTAGAATGATATTTGACCAAATACCTGGGCACCATGGTCCAGCCAAATTGATCATCAAATGAACCACTGTAGACCCCTAGGAATTTACACAAGGAAAAGCCTTTTGGAGTTAAGTCTGGTGGGAGATGAAATGAGCAGAAGCTTAGTAGGTATAGCCTTGTCTCAGCTTGCGGTCGCCCAGCAGCAGGCACCACGACAAGAATGTGTGAACAGCTTATGTGGGAAGTGAAACTAGGGAGCAGCAATAGGGAAGAGTGTGTGTGTGGGGGGGCGGCGCTGTGTGACTGAGCAGGTTATGGCCCAGGACAGCTGGGGAGACTCAGAGTTGTCCCCAGGGAGTGGCAAGGAGCTGGACTTTCACTCCCTGGCTCTTCTCTGGGCTGCCCTGTGACTCGCCGGACCAAGGCCCTTTGACACTGCTGCTTTGAAACATGGGGAGATCTGTCAGCTCTCACTTTGTCTCCACAAAAATACGCACAGATCATTTCTTTTTTCTTTTTTTAAAGTAGGCTCCATGCCCAGTGTGGAGCCCAGCGGGGGGCTGGAACTCAGACCCAAGATCAAGACCTGAGCCAAGATCAAGAGTCGGATGCTTAACTGACTGAGCCACGCAGGCGCCCCGCCCCCCACAGATCATTTCTAAATCGGTTTGCTTGCCACATCGTTCAAGCCACATTGTATGTGAGCACCTCCCAAACCATCAGTGATTCCTTAAGAAGCCAACTTTTTGAGAGCTGCCAAATATTCTGCTGCGTGGAGGTGCCGTAATTTAGTCAGCCCTTGTGTGATTAAGGGGCACTGGGTTGCTTCTCACTTTCCTGTGGCTAAATGCTCTTCAGTTGTGGGTTCTTTCTCTGGGCGCTGAGAAGCGGGCCGTGCTGTGCTGTCACTTCACGCCTCTCCTCGGGGAAGCCCCTGAAATGTTGCCGTGGGGGCATCGGCCCCAGTAGCCACACACGATGAATATTGTGAGGTGATGTGAGCATCACCACTCCGCAGGAGGACATATCTACCTGGGCAATAGGGGCCGATACACCAGACTAAGGCCAAGACCTCCTGTTAGGATGCTGAGGCATCACACCCTCCTGAGGTCTTGGCCTGACGGACCATCAGCCGCCCGAGGCATCCTGGAATTGCTGCAAAGCCCAGGCAGGGCTGGGAGATGGGTCCCTGGGACTGCTTGGCTCTCCCCTTTCCGACAAAGCATTTATCAAACATTAACTGTGCGCCGGGGGCTGTGCTAAACCCGGCAGGACCCAGTAATGGGACCACGTGGCAGCAACCGCTCAAGGAACTCAAGGACCAGTAGGGGGCACTATGGAGCGACTAACTGGTTATACCCAAGACCTGCTCTCCCCTCTTGCGGAGCACGCGGCTGCCCAGCTAGAAATAATGACCGTCTCCGGCCTCGTCTGCAGGCTCACCCCAGGACTGAGTCCACAAATACATGTTGAGTACCTACTATGTGCCAGGACCTGGAATATTTTGGGAGCCACCAGGATGCCACATTAATTATTTATAAAGTGTGGCTTTCCAACCAGGGCCCGGCAGAGTGGCTCCCGCGAAGAAGGGTGGCGAGAAGAAGAAGGGCCGTTCTGCCATCAACGAGGTAGTGACCAGAGAATACACCATCAACATTCACAAGCGCATCCACGGAGTGGATTTCAAGAAGCGTGCCCCTCGGGCACTCAAAGAGATCCGGAAATTTGCCATGAAGGAGATGGGAACTCCAGATGTGCGCATTGACACCAGGCTCAACAAAGCTGTCTGGGCCAAAGGAATAAGGAATGTTCCATACCGTATCCGTGTGCGGTTGTCCAGAAAACACAACGAGGATGAAGATTCACCAAACAAGCTCTACACACTGGTTACCTATGTACCTGTCACCACTTTCAAAAATCTACAGATAGTTAATGTGGATGAGAACTAATCGCTGATTGTCAAATAAAGGTATAAAACTGAAAGAAAAAAAAGGGTGGGGTGGGGTGGGGCACCTGGGTGCCTCAGTTGGTGGAGCATGCGACTCTTGATCTCGGGGTTGTGAGTTTGAGCCCCATGTTGGGCGTAGAGATTATCTATTTTTTAATTTAATTTAATTTTTAATTTTTTTTAAGAGAGAGAGAGAATGCCCGTGGTGTGGGGAGGAGCAGAGGGAGAGGGAGAGAGAATCTTAAGCAGGCTGCATGCTCAGCATGGAGCCTGACACAGGGCTTAATCTCATGACCCTGAGATCATGGACCTGAGCTGAAATCAAGTGTCAGATGTTTAACCGACTGAGCCACCCAGGCCCCGAGATTACTTAAAACAAAAAAAAATCTTTAGGGGCGTCTGGGTGGCTCACTTGTTCGTTGAGCGTCTGCCTTCGGCTCAGGTCATGATCCCAGGGTCCTGGGATGGAGCCCCGCATCGGGCTCCCTGCTCCGCAGGAAGCCTGCTTCTCCTTCTCCCACTCTCCCTGCTTGTGTTCCCTCTCTCACTCTTTCTGTCAAATAAATAAATAAAATCTTAAAAAAAAAAACTTTAAAAAAAAGAAAAAGAAAATAATCTGGGGAAAACTTTCAACAGTACAATCCAAATGTTCATTTTTATTTTTTTAAAGATTTTATTTATTTATTTATTTATTGAGAGAGAGAGTGCACGAAGGGGAGGGGTAGAGGAAGAAGAGAGAATCTCCAGCGGACTTCCCACTGAGCACGGAGCCCAGTGCAGGGCTTGTTCTCATGACCCTGAGATCACCACCCAAGCCGAAATCAAGAGCCAGACGCTCAACCAACTGAGCCACCCAGGCACCCCCAAATGTTCATTTTTAATGAAGCATCACATTAAAACAGAACATGGCTCTGCTGTTCTTGATCCCAAGCTGAGATGATCCACCTCCCCTGAGGGTGCTTCTGGTGACAGCAGGTGCCCAAATCCCAGCTTCATCCTGAGACAGTCTAGGAGCCTGGCTGTCTTCCGGGGACCATGAGATGGCTCCCAAATGGTTATCCCAAATTCATCTTTCGTGGCCCTTCCTCCCCATCTCATCAGTGGAGGGATAAGGGATGTTTGTAGGAACTTTGGCACTGGGGCTTTGTGAGAGTGAGTACTTCCCAATCTTACATTTTGTGATTTCTTATCGAGACTCCTACAATTGAGATGGGCTGGCTGCACCCAACGGATCCAGAGATAGATCCCGTCCAGAGATAGGGATGCAAGGATGAACAGAGTCCATCCCTGCCTTTTGGAGTTAAGTCTGGTGGGAGATAAACAATCACCCAGCCAGTGAGGACCAGCTGGGGACAGGCTAAGCTGCTCTCCGAGCCGATCCGACCTTACCTGAGTGTGTAACAGAGCAGAGGTGGGTGGTCTAAGGCTGGCCAGGTCAGCCAGCGGCCCAGGTGGCTCTTCCATCCTCAACATGTGGCCTCCGTCTCTGGACCAACAGCGGATGTGCCGGGGTGTCCATTCCTGACGGTGGAAGACCAGGGGGGAGGAGAGGCCTGGGCACTGCACGCATCACTTCCGTTCTCCCTCGACTGGCCAGATGTGGGCACGTGGCTGTATTAGCTGCAAGGAAGGCTGGGCCAGGACCCCAGCTGGGCTGGTTCTAACATTAAAAGGAAGAAAGGAGAAATGATATAGGGTCATGACTGGCGGTCTTTACAAAATATAAATTCGCAAGTGTGACCAGTGTCTTAAGAATGTATTGCTGGGAGAGCCAATACCAGGGGACTTTGATCTAGTCAGAGAGGTCTGAGAAGGCTCTCTAGGGCTGAGGATGAATAAGAATGGAGTGGGTGGTAAGGAGGAGCGAGAACAGCACATGCAAAAGCCCTGTGGCAACCAGGGAGGAGGCCAGTGCAGAGCTAGAGGAAACCAGTCAGGGTGATGCCGACTGGAAGAATAAGAGGATAAAACTGAAGACCCAGGAATGGGCGAGATCACAAGGAGGTCGTCTTTATTCTAAAAGTGACAGGCAGCCACAGATAGGTTTTGAGGGGAGTCACTATCACATCCGTATATGTAAAGCTCGCTCCAGCTTATGTGGAGAATGCATTACTAAGTATTTTCCAAACTTGTTGAATCAGAAGCATCAGAAAGAAGCATAGACTCCGATCCATCAGGTGATTCTTAGGACAGATTAAGTGGAGGAGGTCCCAGATGAGAAGGATGAGAAAGAGGTCACTATGAAGGAACCCACAGGGGGGCCCCCCCGCTGACCCTAGTGACAGGCCTGTGGAAGGGGGGCCGAGGGGCTGGGAGGGATGCCAGAGGTAATTCAGAAGGTAGAAAAGACAAAGCTTGTTACCCCTCTCCGGAACCCCCTTCCTCTGCTCTCCTGTGTGTGTGTGTGTGTGTGTGTGTGTGGTTAGTTTGTTTGCTTTTGGCCTTCTGCAGTAGGCAGAATAATAGCTCCCCAAAGATGCTGACATCCTATCCTCAGAACCTGTGAATAGGTTACTTTATATGGTGATAGGGACTTCACAGATGTGAAGTGAAGGTCCTCGAGGGGGGAGATTATACCGCATATCCCGTTGAGTCCAATGAAATTACAAGGGTCCTTATCAGAGGGAGGTAGGAGTGTCAGAGTGGGAAAGGACATGACGATGGAAGCGCAGATCAGACAGAGAGAGATTTGAAGATGCTGGTTTTCAAGAGGGGGGCCACGAGCAATGAATGCACGTAGCCTCTAGAGAGTGGAAAAGGCAAGGAAACAGATTCTCCTCCGGAACCTCCAGAAAGAATGCAGGCCTGCCAACACCGTGACTTTAGGGCTTATGACCTCGACGACTATAAGGTCATAAATTTGTGTTGTTTTAGGCCACTATGTTTGTGGTACTTTGTTACTGCTGCAAGAGGAAAAACCTGCTAACATATTACATAAATTATTCATTTATGATATTTGTTCATTTTTTTTTCTTTTAAATCTCTCTTCCCCTGCTAGATTGTACCCCTCCAGGGTAGGAATTTCTGTCTTGGGGCGCCTGGGTGTCTCAGTCGTTAAGCGTCTGCCTTTGGCTCAGGTCATGATCCCGGGGTCCTGGGATTGAACCCTGCATCGGGCTTCCTGCTTGGCGGGAAGCCTGCTTCTCCCTCTCCCACTCCCCCTGCTTGTGTTCCCTGTCTCACTGTGTCTCTCTCTCTGTCAAATAAATAAAATCTTAAAAAAAAAAAAAAAGGAATTTCTGTCTTTTTTTTTTTTTCTTTACTAAAGTATCCCAAACACCTAAAACGGGCCTGGCAAATAGCAGGTGCTGAGTAAATGTTAACACATGGATAAGCGGATAGATGTAGAAAGCGAGGGGAAGAAAAGAGTAAAAGATGATAAATCGTGGGATTTATTGGCTGGGAACCTCATGGTCATGTTCACTCACAGGGGGAATAGAGGAGGAGCAAATGAACATGGTACAGGGGTTCTGGGGGATACAGATAGGAAAATGTGAAGGGAAGTGGTTTCCTTTTGTTTTAGAAGGGAATATAAGGTGTGGGGTGCCTGGCCGTCTCAGTCAGTAGAGCGTGACTCTTGATCTCAGGGTTGTGAGTTTGAGCCCCACGTTTGGTGTAGAGATTACTTAAAAATAAAAGCTTAAAAAAAAAAGGTGACAAGGCTTATGGTTAAATAATTTGGGGGGCACCTGGGTGGCTCAGTCAGTTAAGCCGCTGACCTTTGGTTTTGACTCAGGTCATGATCTCAGGGTCGTGGGATGGAGCCCGGCCACAGGCTCCTGCTCAGCTTGGAGTTTGCTTGAGATCTTTCTCTCTCACTCTGCCCCTCGCCCTCCCCACTAGAGCACTCTCTCTCAAAAATAAATAAATAAAATCTTCAAAAAATAATAAAAATAAAAAAATAATTTGGCTTAGGCTATTTAGCTCATGTGCTTTAAAAACATTTATTTTATTTTATTATTATTATTATCTTTTAATTAAACCTGTCCCATGGGGAGGGAGAGGGTGGGTGGGGCAGTAATTCTGGAAAGCCAGCAGAATGTGGACCAGGCTGCTGTGGGCCCCAGGGTAGTTCAGTTTCCAAATCCTGAAGCTTTAGGATTGTGAGCCTTCCTGAGGTGATGAGTCACAATCTATTGTTGCCTCAGGCCCAATGTCACAGCAGGCAGAGTCCCTAAAAGATATTTTCAGAAGACGGTACTGTGTGTGTTGAGAAGCACAACACGGGCCTCCCTCCCCAATCCTGGGGCAGCTGATAACTAGTGATCCAAAGGCTTCCCCTCCTTTCACTTCTTGGGTCTCATTCAACATGTATTGATTGCGTGCCTCTGGAACCCATCACACTGCACTAGACACTGGGAAATCTGAACCCCAAACTATACACAATCTTTTTTTTTTTTAAGATTTTATTTATTTGACAGGGAGAGACACAGCGAGAGAGGGAACACAAGCAGGGGGAGCGGGAGAGGGAGAAGCAGGCTTCCCGCCGAGCAGGGAGCCCGATGCGGGGCTCGATCCCAGGACCCTGGGATCATGACCTGAGCCGAAGGCAGACGCTTAATGACTGAGCCACCCGGGCGCCCCAGCTATACACAATCTTGCCCTAAGAGGGTTTACATCCTAGTTGGCAAGACAGATGGTTCACAACGGTAAATGAAACCCAAGCATCTATGCACGGTATCGTCCCTGGTACAGTCCGGGGCGGAGGGTGGCTTACTGTGAGCGAGGTGACCTAGCAAGCAGATGCTACTCCCGATAGGTCTCTGAGGGACCGGGGCTTGTGCAAGAGGAGGAAGAAGGGCTTCCATGATTGAGAGCAAAGCGGTAACTGGCAGGAGTCCTTTGACCCGTTCAAGGAACTTCGCCTTAGGTGCAGATACCAGGTGAGAGCCTGTTTGGGGAATACAGATCGGGCTCGGGTCCACACACACCACCTCTGGGGCACCGCAACAACCCGCGGCAAACAACGCCGCCTCCACTTTTCAAATCAATCCCAGCTGGGCGCTCGAGCCTCGCCCGGCGCGCGGGCTGTGTTAGCATAGAGGCGCAGAGCTAGATCGTCACCCTCCGCGGACGCAGACATTTTGGATCCTGGCAGAAAAGCTGGCAAAGGCTGGGACCACTATCAAGTGAGGTCGCACCGCCCAAGAACGTGAGAGCAAAAGAGCTCCCGTGGGAGCGACAAAAGCAAGCAGCGGAGCCGTTCGTGAGGCTTCCCTGGGCAGAACAAGCTTTAGAAGAGTTGTCCACCGCCCTGCCCTCATCTGAGATGGCGGCTCCGGGGACGCTCTAGCCGGTGCCTCTCCGAGTCCCAGAGGGGGCGGTGTCCTCGCCGCTGGCTCTGAGGCGGCCGATACGCCGGGCGCGGCGAGCGTGGGTTCCGCCCCAGCCCTTGGCGGCCTCGGGTACGAGGACCGTGAGGGTCTCGGGCCTCTCCCCTCCCGTGCCTGGCGTCTCGGCGCCTTCCCCAGCCGGACCCCGCGCCTCGCGACCGCCTGGGTCAGAGCCGCTCCGGGCGCGGGCCGGCCGTAACCGCGCCTCGGGCCGGACGATGCCCAAGAAGCTGCTGCTGCTGCCCCCGCTCTCCGCGTCCTCGACCCTCCGCGCCCCGCGAGCCCGCCCCGCCGCCCGCCCGGCCATGAACGCCGCCCGCACCGGCTACCGAGTCTTCTCGGCCAACTCCACGGCCGCCTGCACCGAGCTGGCCAAGCGCATCACCGAGTAAGGGGGCGGGGGCGGGGCCCTGACCGGGGGGTGTCCCGGCGCCCCTTCCCTCCGCGTCGCCCTGCACCCGGGCCGCGGAGTCACGGTCCTGCGGGTTCTGGACCGGGCCGACTCTCGCGGGTGGCCCTTCTGCAGCGGGGACGCGGTCGGCCGACTCTGACTTCTCCCCGCGCCGGGCTCCTTGCACCGCTCGCCCTCTCTCCCTCGCCCCACTCGCACTTCCCGGGCCGGGGTGGGGGGAGGCTGTCGTCAGCCCCGGGGGAAGCGCCTGGACCGGGGGGCTCTGGGCGCGGCTCCCTGTCCCACGGCGGGAGTTGACCCCGGAGACAGGTCGCCCCCACCCCCAGGTCTCCTCGGTGGGCCCGAGGCCCGCGGGTCCCGGAGCTGTGACACGCACGACCGGGCCTGGCGGCGCCAGGGGACCTGCCACACTTGGGGGACGGCGGCACTAGGGGGGCGGCTGCGAGGCCTTGCGGGTGGAAGGCACCCGATGCCCCAATGAAGCAGAGGTGGAGGGGAGGGCAGTGAGAGCAAGGCGACTCCAGGGGAACAGATTTCTCGGAGTTAGTGGTAGAAATGATAAGTCTGATCGTATTTCCTAAGTCGACTTTAGACTCGATCATTTAAAGTCTTTGCCTCTCCGTATGTTTTTAACCCAAGGAAGCCAGTGATCTCAAGTGGCTTCTGGGGTCCGACAGCTCTGAGATGCCTTTTCGGTCTTGCCCCTTACTAGCCCTGTGGCACTGGGCAAGAGACTTGATTTTCCTGAATTTCACTGGTAAGATAAGGACGGTGCTCTCTAACTGGGCAGGAACATCGTGAGCACGAACAAAATAATGACGATAAAGCATGTAGCAGAGCAGAGGCTCACAGTGGCCCTCTGAAAAATACCTCTTTTCTAGTTGGCTCTGTTGGAGAGTCCCAGAGCTCTATGTAAAGGAAGGGCCTTAGGAGCCCGTTCCAGATAAACTTGTGACAAACGCAAGATATAAAATGAATAGCTTGTTTTTTAACATTCAAAGTCATTTTTGTATCTTAAGCGATTTACATTAGAGTTCCTCTGGGTTTTTCGGAGTTGATAAATAATTGCAAGAATCGGTTTTTAGATTCTAGATGGAAATGTGGAAGGGAAACTTTAGTCATATTTTCTCAGTAATACCTATGTTCTTTTCAGTTGGAGTTTTAAGTGAGTTCAGAAGAGTAAATCCTTTTGCAACCTACTACCTAGTTTCTGTTTCTAACCCCTGATAAATGTCTGGCTTTTTGAGGCCAATTAAAATGCTAACTTTATTTTTTATTTTTTAAAGATTTTTTATTTATTTATCTGAGAGAGAGAATGGGAGACAGAGAGCATGAGAGGGGGAGGATCAGAGGGAGAAGCAGACTCCCCGCTGAGCAGGGAGTCCGATGCGGGACTCAATCCTGGGACTCCAGGATCATGACCTGAGCCGAAGGCAGTTGCTTAACCAACTGAGCCACCCAGGCGCCCCTAAAATGCTAACTTTAAATGTAAAGCTCATATTTGTTTATTTTGGGTCAGATTTATGACAGTGACCTTGCTGAGGGAGGAGGGCACATTTAAAAGGTCAATTGTTTTGCTTTTTTTTTTTTTTTTTAAGATTTTATTTATTTATTTGAGAGAGAGAATGAGAGAGAGCACATGAGAGGGGGGAGGGTCAGAGGGAGAAGCAGACTCCCCGCCCAGCAGGGAGCCCGATGTGGGACTCGATCCCTGGACTCCAGGATCATGACCTGAGCCGAAGGCAGTCGCTTAAGCAACTGAGCCACCCAGGTGCCCTTGCTTTTTAAATATTAGGTTCTTCCCTACCTTGTTCCAGAAATGTTTTAAATTACTGTAAATAATATTTGTAAATACTTCCTTTATCTGTTTCATATATGGAGTTTCTGAGTAAGATTTTCTTTGAAAAAAGGCCTTTACCACTAGGCAAACTTTGAAGGTCCCTGAGGTTATGATATTTTATTTCCTGATTGCTTTTGGATCTGAACTTCCAAGGAGGAATTTTCACAAACTTTTTTGGTTATGCACTTTAATCAATAAAAAAGTTAGGTGGGTTACATTCCCAGGATGTGTATAAGTTACACGTGTGTTAGAATTAACCCCCAGTGGGGCGCCTGGGTGCCTCAGTTGTTGGGCGTCTGCCTTCGGCTCAGTTCGTGGTCCTGGGATTCTGGGGTCGAGCCCCGCATCCAGCTCCCTGCTCGGCGGGAGGCCTGCTTCTCCCTCTCCCGCTCCCCCTGCTTGTATTCCCTCTCTAGCTGTGTTTCTCTGTCAAATAAATAAAGTCTTTAAAAAAAAAAAAGAACCCCCAGTATCCTTCATCCAGTTTCAATTTAGCAACTTTTTGTTAATCTTATTTCATTTATTTTCCCCATCTCTCACCTTTTTTTGGCTGGAGTTTTGTTTTTTTTGTTAAGTAAGCTCTATACCCAACATGGGGCTTGAACTCATGACCAGGAGATCAAGAGTTACATGCTTACTGACTGAGCCATCCAGGCACCCTAAGGAGTATTTTTTTTTTAATTATGGTAAAATATACGTAACATAAAATGTACCATTTAACCATTTTTTATTTTTTTTTATTTTAAAGGTTTTTTTTTATTTGACAGAGAGAAAGACAGCCAGAGAGGGAACACAAGCAGGGGGAGTGGGAGAAGGAGAAGCAGGCTTCCGGAGGAGCAGGGAGCCTGATGCGGGGCTCGATCCCAGGACCCTGGGATCATGACCTGAGCCGAAGGCAGACGCTTAACGACTGAGCCACCCAGGCGCCCCCCATTTAACCATTTTTAAGTGTATAATTCAGTGGCATTAAGTACATCTACAGTGTATAACTGTCACCAAGATCCGTTTCCAGAACTTTTTCATTATGCCAAACAGAAACTCCATATCCAACTAACTCCCCAATCCCTTCCCTCCCAGTCCCTGGTAATTTCTGTTCTACTTTCTGTGTCTGAATTTGCCTATTTCTGAGTACCTCTTATAAATGGAATCATGCAATATTTGTCTTTTGTGTCTGACTTAGAATAATAATTTTTTCAGGGTTCATATTATAGCATGTATCAGAATTTCATTCCTTTTTAAGGCTGAATAGTATTCCATTGTAGACCTGACTGGAATAAGTTTATTTTTTTATTTATATTATGCACACTACTTGTTAATTGTTTATTTATCAAGAGAAACTATTTCATACCCCAGGATTCATGTTTCATAGTTGGGGAACACAGGTCAGTGACAGACTTCATGGAACGCAACCCAAAGAAATTCTTTATGTTCCGGGGCGCCTGGGTGGCTCAGTCGTTAAGCGTCTGCCTTCAGCTCAGGTCATGATCCCAGGGTCCTGGGATCAAGCCCCGCATCGGGCCCCCTGCTCAGCGGGAAGCCTGCTTCTCCCTCTCCCACTCCCCCTGCTTGTGTTCCCTCTCTGGCTGTGTCTCTCTCTCTCTCTGTCAAATAAATAAAATAAAATCTTAAAAAAAAAAAAAAAAAAAGAAATTCTTTATGTTCCAACATCACTTTGCACTCTGAAAGATACCAGCCTTCTTCATCTCAAAATCGATCATGGAATCGTAATTTCTGTAGAAATCTATGTATGTCTCCTTTCTTGGTTCAGCCACAGCAGACTTGAGAAAAAGCTGCTCCCCGCCGGGGTACAAGAACGCTCCACGGTCTGAAACGGCGGACACTTGGCCAGAAGGCCTTGCATCTGAGGTGTTATCAAAGCCCTGAAAGCCGTGGTAGTCCCTGTCAATACAAACCTCAAACCCCATGTCCTTGCTCACTGCTCCACGGCATACCTGGCTGGAGTATTTCTAAACAGATTCCATCCCCGCGTCATAATATTTCACTGGTCAAAGTGGTAATGCTAGGGGCGCCTGGGTGGCTCAGTTGATTAAGCAACTGCCTTCGGCTCAGGTCATGATCCTGGAGTCCCGGGATCGAGTCCCACATCAGGCTCCCTGCTCAGCTGGGGGGTCTGCTTCTCCCTCTGACCCCCTTCCCTCTCGTGCTCTCTGTCTCTCATTCTCTCTCAAATAAATAAATAAAATCTTTAAAAAAAAAAAAAAAAGTGGTAATGCTAGCTGATAATTAAAAAAAATGACCACGGGGCGCCTGGCTGGCTCAGTCGGTAGATCATGCAGCTCTTGATCTCCAGGTCGTGAGTTTAAGCCCCACGTTGGGTGTAGAGCTCACTTAAAAATAAAATCTTTGATGCCGTTAATTCCTTAATATCATTTTTTTTTTTTTTAAGATTTTATTTATTTATTTGAGAGAGAGAGAATGAGAGAGAGCACATGAGAGGGGGGAGGGTCAGAGGGAGAAGCAGACTCCCTGCAGAGCAGGGAGCCCGATGCGGGACTCGATCCATGGACTCCAGGATCATGACCTGAGCCGAAGGCAGTCGCTTAATCAACTGAGCCACCCAGGCGCCCAATTCCTTAATATCATTTAATATTGATCCTTGTTCATATTTCCCGCACTCTCTCAAAAAAGGCTTTTTATACTTGGTTTGTTCTAATCAGGATCCAAACAAGATTCACACCGCATTTGGTTAATGTCTATATACTTCTATATATACTCTATAAAGTCTATATATATGAAGTATATATTTATATACTCTATAAAGTCTATATGCTTTTGACAGTTGAGGCCTTTACCTCTGGCTTGTGGTTTTGCAACTAGTGCTAATAACCAGGCGTTTGTGTGGGAATGATTTTGCAAGACCGTTATGATTCAGAAAACAATGAACTGGACATGAAACTTTGGCCGCAGACCCCGGTAGAGGAGGGTGTCACAAAGTGGTGGGCGCTTGAAGCTGCTTGTGGAGGGGTAGTAGATGTGTAGTTCTTTTTTTTTTTTTTTTAAAGATTTTTTATTTATTTATTTGAGAGAGAATGAGAGACAGAGAGCACGAGAGGGAAGAGGGTCAGAGGGAGAAGCAGACCCCCTGCTGAGCAGGGAGCCCGATGTGGGACTCGATCCCGGGACTCCAGGATCACGACCTGAGCTGAAGGCAGTCGCTTAACCAACTGAGCCACCCAGGCGCCCGATGTGTAGTTCTTAATGCGTTAAACTTTCTGAACTTTCTGTTTTTTTGGGAAAGAATGCTGGTCTAGTTATTTTAGCCTTTTTGTTAAACTACGCATATGAACTGGAGGGTTTTTTTTAAAGAGCATTCTTAATTGCCTTTTCCCCCCCCATAGGCGTCTTGGTGCTGAATTGGGGAAATCTGTGGTCTATCAAGAGACCAATGGAGGTGAGTTAAAATGATTTCTTAAACATCCTTTGTTCTCTGTTTAGTCAACAGATATGTTTTTAAAAGGCAGATATTACGTGCAACACAAAAACATTTTTCTCTTTAACATCAGGTCTAAGCCATTACGCTCTACTTCCCTCCAAGTCTTGATTTCTTTCTTTGTTCTCTTTCTTTGTTCTCTTTCTTAGTCTCCTTCCCCTCTTCCCAAGATAATGCAAGTGTCCTGTCATTTTACAATGAAAAAAGGAGAGATGTAGAGAATATGTTTTTTTCTTCTATATTGGGCTACATTTGATAAATACCTTTTACATTTATCTGTCTCATTAGGTCATCAACTGGTATCAAGAGCAGTCTGTTACCAGGTAGTAATGACTTACTGAAAAACCATCTTTGAGTTCTTTCATCCGCAAATTTTGCTCTCAGGTCTCTTGTAGACTCTCATCCTGGGTTGATAACCCATTTTTGCTGCTGTCTGCATTTCTGTGGAAAATTGTAACATTAAACGATAATGCTTGAAAGCCCTTTGTTGATGGCCAGTGTCCTAGGAAATGCTGCATCATCAGTCTCCCTAGTGGGGCCACATACTTCAGACTATAATGCCCTGCGGAGACAAGTTAATATAAAATAATTTGGAGCTATTTTTGCAAAGTTGAAACCTAGGTTTATGACCCTGTGCTTCCTTTTTTCTTTCTAAGGTATTAACTATCTCTGATAAATTACTAAGACATAATGATGTTCAGGGATCTAAAAAAACAAGGTATTTGAAAAGGGAAAGGTAACTTAATGGATAGTTTAGTGGAAAGCACTTAACACCCAGGATGTTATAAGTTCCATGTGTGTTATAATTAGCCCCTAGATATCCTTCAGCCAGCTTCCACACTTAGTAACTTTTTTTTTAAGTTTTATTTAAGTAATCTCTACAACCCATGTGGGGTTTGAACTCAGGACCCCAAGATCAAGAGTCCCATGCTCCTCTGACAGAGCCAGCCAGGCGTCCCCATACTTAGTAACTTTCTACTTGGTGACTAGAAAATTTATCTACTGCCAAGACAGGAGATGTTGGTATTTAAAAACCTAAAGGTGGGGGCACCTGGGTGGCTCAGTCCATCAAGTGTCCGACTCGATTTCTGCTCAGATCATGATCTCAGGGTGGTGAGATTCAGCCCCGAGTCGTGCTCAGTGGGTGGGATCTGCTTGAGATTCTCTCTTCCTCTCCCTCTGCCCCTCCTCCTGCCCTCTCTCTCTTCTCTCTCTCTCAAATAAATCTTTAAAAACAAAAAACCCCTAATGGTGAATGCAGATAGGTGAGCTAGTCTATTTAGCAATAACGATCTTAATTTATGGTGATGGCATTTGGGAATCTCCTGAAAATAAGCACCAGAGGAGGAGAAGATGGTTTAATGAAGACTTTTTTTTTTTTTTAAAGATTTTATTTATTTATTTGACAGAGAAAGACACAGCGAGAGAGGGAACACAAGCAGGGGTAGTGGGGGAGGGAGAAGCAGGCTTCCCGCGGAGCAGGGAGCCCGATGCGGGGCTCGATCCCAGGACCCTGGGATCATGACCTGAGCCGAAGGCAGACGCTTAACGACTGAGCCACCCAGGCGCCCCTTTTTTTTTTTTTTTTTTTAATATTTAATTATTTATTTATTTATTTGAGAGAGAGACAGAGAGAGAGAGAGAGAAACAGCATGAGAGGGGATAGGGTCAGAGGGAGAAGCAGGCTCCCCGCTGAGCAGGGAGCCCGATGCGGGACTCGATCCCAGGACCCTGGGATCATGACCTGAGCCGAAGGCAGTCGCTTAACCAACTGAGCCACCCAGGCGCCCTAATGAAGACTTTTATCAGGATGCCTGGGTGGCTCAGTCAGTTAAGCCTCCGACTTTTGGTTTTGGCTCAGGTCATGATCTTGGGGTCCTGGGATTGAACCTGCCTCAGGCTTTGTGCTCAGCTAGGGGCCTGCTTGAGATTCTTTCTCTTCTCTCCCTGCTTGCACACTCTCTCTCTCTCAAATAAATAAATAAATCTTTAAAACATCTTTAAAAAAAATGAAGACCTTTTTCTCCATCCTTCCATCACTGTTCTAGGCCTCTTCTCCCTTCCTCCCTCTCCTTCCCTCTCCTCCCCTCTCCTTCTCTCCCTCTCTCTGGCTGTTACAGTAGCTTGTTAACAGGCCTTCTTGCCTCCATTTTCAGTCTCCCTAGGCCATTCTACTCACCTCCACCAAGGTGTTTCCAAAATGCAAATGTTTTTGACTTATCACTGCTGAAATCCTGCAGGCTAGAGTCCAGTCTCCTTAGCATCCACACAGGGCCCTTTGGGATCTGAGCTCTGCCCTCACTGCTTATCATCCATCCTGTCTGACATGTGTGCTGTGACTCACGAATACACCTTCAGTCTGTCGGCTTCTCACACCTCCGCTGCCGCCCTCCGGTCTGGACCACTGTCCTTGCTTGCCGGGACTCCTGCAGAACCAACTAGGGTAGCCTTCCTGTGCCACTGTCGCCCTCCAGCTTTCTTCACACAGCAGTCAGAGATCACACCCCCTCCCATCCTCAACTCCTCCCCCAGTGGCTCTCCTGTCACCCTTACAATGAAGTCCAGACTCCTGCATGGTCTGGCCCCCACTGGCTACCTGACCTCTCTCTCCTCCTCATTCACTGCGTTTTCCAAGCAGGTAACTGGCTAGCCCTCCGCGTGGCACACTCTGCCCCCATATCTCTGCATGTTCCGTGCTCCCTCCCTTGGTACACGTTCCAGCTTGCGGTGAGGCCATCGTTCCCAGCCCTATTATTCTCTCTCCTGGTCTTTTTCTTTTTTTTAAGATTTATTTATTAGGGGCGCCTGGGTGGCTCAGTCGTTAAGCGTCTGCCTTCGGCTCGGGTCATGATCCCAGGGTCCTGGGATCGAGCCCCGCATCGGGCTCCCTGCTCCGCAGGAAGCCTGCTTCTCCCTCTCCCACTCCCCCTGCTTGTGTTCCCTCTCTCGCTGTGTCTCTCTGTCAAATAAATAAATAAAATCTTAAAAAAAAAATAATAATAAGATTTATTTATTAGAGAGAGTGTGCACGAATGGAGTGAGGGGCAGAAGGAGAGAATCCTCAAGCAGACTCCCCACCGAGCAGGAACCCCGATGCAGGGCTCGATCCCACGACCCATGAGATCACCACCTGAGCTGACACCAAGAGTCAGACGTTCAACCAGCTGAGCCACCCAGGCGCCCCTCTTTTTGTTTTTGTTTTTTTTTTTTTAAGTAGGCTCCACGCCCAATATTGGGCTTGAACTCTTAATCCTGAAATCAAGAGTTGCCTACTCTCCCAACTGAGCCAGCCAGGTACCCCATCTCTTGGTCTTTTTCTGGCACATTGGCCTGAAGAGTCTGCCAGCCTTTGGCATTGCGTTGTCTCTCCTGGGTCGGTCTTCATCCACTTGGTCCGGGTCCTCCACTTTGGGACCCCAAGGACAGGGCCTGACATAGAGGAGGCCTTGGCATTTGTTGAAAGAAGGATGTGAACCTTTGACCTCCTTATTTGCTGTAGACGTTTCCCCAAGCCTCTCGTCTTTATTTTGGTGTTGGATTTTCTTTTTTGAACCTTGAGATTTTCTGTGGACCTGTTGGTGTTACTTTTGCCTTTTGGCATATTTTTGGCTTATTTTCCCTTTAGCTTCACATTTTTTGTATACGTGTCATTCTGAGATCTATTGAGAATTTATTTTGGTGCACTAGATGAAGTGTTGGTTTAGATTCATCTCTACTCCCTCCAACTGCTGCCTAATTATTGTATCATGAAGTGCTTTTCTTAAACAATAGAACTTTTTTATTTTTCAGAAACAAGAGTTGAAATAAAAGAGTCTGTTCGTGGCCAAGATATTTTCATTATACAGACAATACCCAGGTAAGAGTCAGCACTACTTTATGTATCCCTTTTCCTCTAAAAATCTTAGTGATGCAAGTCACTATGTTATCATATAAACAACAATTGAGTTTTCTTTCACTATAAATATGTTTGCATGTTCAACTGAATGCTTACCAAAATCCAGTTGTAGGCTTTTAACATTCCTACCCTGTTTGTCACATTGTACTATGGATCTTCCTCTCCAAGCTTAAACCACTCAAGGGGAGAAATACCTTCCTTACCTCCATATGCACTGAACCTAGTCCATGTCTGCTCCTCTCTGCTAAAAAGCTTTTTGTTGTTAAATATAATGCATAACTGCTGCCGATTTGTACCCATCAAGACAGTTTTTCACTTTATTTATTTATGTTCAGTTAGTCAGCATATAGTACATTATTAGCTTTTGATTGCACTGTATTTTTTTTTTTCTTTGCACAGTGGCCCATTTCTAGCTGTCTATTGTAGATAGCATCTGCCACCCCTTCCCTTAGGGGAAATCCTAGCCTACCTGAGGGTGACCTTCCCTGTGGGATTATCTCCTCTCATCCCCTCCCAGGGAATGGGGTAGTTAGGCTATGTGTGTCTTTGAAAAATGCAGACCTTCATGTCTTGGTTAATTTAGATTCCTGAGACTGTCACTAATAAGAATGGCGCTGAACACCAGCAGTGTGCACCCACTTACATGTATCATCTTTCATCCTTAAACCACATCGGGCTTGGAAGCTATTCTGAGCCTCAGTGACAATGTGACTTGTAATAAGAAACATATTTGGGGGAACCTGGCTGGCTCAGTCGGTAGAGCATGATCGCAAGGTTGTGAGTTTGATCCCCACTTTGGGTGTGGAGCCTACTTAAACTGTAAATAATTAATTAATTAATTAATTTTAAAAATATTTTATTTATTTATTTGAGAGAGAGAGAATGAGAGACAGAGAGCACGAGCGGGAAGAGGGTCAGAGGGAGAAGCAGACCCCCCCGCTGAGCAGGGAGCCCGATGTGGGACTCGATCCCGGGACTCCGGGATCATGACCTGAGCCGAAGGCAGTCGCTTAACCAACTGAGCCACCCAGGCGCCCATTTAATTAATTAATTTAAAGAGACGCCTGGGTGGCTCAGTTGTTAGGCGTCTGCCTTTTGCTCGGTTCATGGTCCCAGGGTCCTGGGATCAAGCCCCGAATCGGGCTCCCTGCTCAGTGGGAGGCCTGCTTCTCCCTCTCCCGCTCCCCCTGCTTGTGTTCCCTCTCTCGCTGTGTCTCTGTCAAATAAGTAAATAAAATCTTTAATTAAAAATAAATAAAAAAGAGAGAAAGAAATATATATTTGGTCTTCCTTTCCTGGTGCTGAGTTCCTAAAACCCTTGGAATTTCCTAAGGGATAAGAGCAATAAAGGTGTCTTTTGTATTTAACAAGCCCCCTTTCAACCACACCTGAGGTGGTTTTTGGAAAGCACCTAGATAAGCCGAGATGGGGGTTTTCGCCAGGGGACCCAACAGCCCCTCCCTTCCCTGGGGGGTGGGGTGAGTCAGTCATCAGTAGCCAATACAGAGGTGCCCGCAGCAAAAACCTGCACGCGTCCTCTTTGTCTGCGGTGATCAGAAGATTCCAGGAAACGAACTTGCTGCGTGCGAGGATCCGGCCTTTGTAGTGTTGGTAGATGGGGCGCAGTGTTGGTGGCTGCTCCTCTGTCGCCCTCTAGTCCTCCAGCAATTTGGGTTTTGTGCTGGTTGCCTCCTGGTCATGGCGTTCTTCTTGCCTAGTGCTCTGCTTGATGCTGCACCTTGGAAAGGAGGAGAAGACCTGTGGGTCTTTGCCGGGAGTAAAATGCTGCGTAGTGAGGGCCCTGGGACACCCCTCGAGGCTGCCCTCTGGTGTTGTGCTTGTCACCCTGGCTTTTGTCCTTGGCGAAGGGTAAGGCTGCATTGTCCTCATTGCCGTTGCTGTGGCCGCCGCCCCAATAGCTCTGGTGCTGGGGCTCGCCTTCCGAAACCACTCAGAGCTTGCAGCCTATTTCTTGTGACCACTCCAGTCAAGGTACATTTTTGATTGCTGAGGGTGGAATTTAATTATTTGGAAATGGCAAAAAGCCATTCAGAAGGAAGTGATTTTGTTGCATGAGTGAAATGTGTGACACTCGAGGAGCTTTCAGTTATACTGAGCAAGGAAAGTAAAATGGATATGAAGCTTACCAAGTGTTTCTTGAAGTACAATTTCCCTGTTTATGTTACAAGCTCCAGTGTGTTGGTGTAACGTAAGAAGGGTCACTAAAAGCACATTTACAACTTATTTGTTGCAGATGATTAATTCTTGGGGTCGGGGGTGGGGGAAATCCTACCCCATCATCGTGTCGTCGTGACTTCCATCTATGGTGTTGGCCTCGCTTTGCAGTTCCGCTCTGTTCAGTTGATGTATATAGACCATGTCTGTTTTCTTACATTTGTCTTTGTCTATCAAAAATGACAGAGCAGTAAGGGTCGAATTTAATATAGGATGTGCTTATCTTAGGGGAAAGAAAAACGAGTCAGTTGGTAAACAATTAAGATTGTCCTACTTAGATACAAAGGCCACAAGAACTAGCCAGGATGTACTTGGAACAGTCTTAGGGAACAGATAAACAAAGTAGAGGCTGCCAGCCAACTTTTCTTCACCCTGCTAGCTCACAGATTAACTGCCTGGTGTCCAATTTGTCTAGTGTCTGGCAGTGAATGGGGAAAGCCAATGTGACAAAGGCTCTTTTGTCGCCTTCCTGACCAAAGGGGTGGGGCATGGGAGGCTTTCCTTAGCCTTGGGCTGGAGGATGTTGAATCACTTGGCATAGGTCATTAGGAAAAGGAACAAGTAGAAAATGAAACCTCATGGCAGAAATTAGTAATTAATGGAAGGAAAGTTACGCTGAAATCAAGGCCCTTCCGAAATTGTTCATCTTGTTAAGTTAACATCTTACTATCTGGGCCCACCTTGTGGTGTGCTATGGAAACCTCATTGTAGCCTATGTTTGTGTGTTATAAATGCTGTCACAAGGCCAGCTAAAAGCCCACCACGTGGACAGATACTCTTCCAGAATCTATTAAATTAACTTCAACTCTGAGTATATTGTTGCATTGACATCTGACGTAAGAAACCATGGCCAGGGGGCGCCTGGGTGGCTCAGTCGTTAAGCGTCTGCCTCGGCTCAGGTCTGGGATCGAGCCCCACATGGGGCTCCCTGCTCCGCGGGGAGCCTGCTTCTCCCTCTCCCTCTCCCCCTGCTTGTGTTCCCTCTCACGCTGTCTCTGTCAAATGAATAAATAAAATCTTAAAAAAAAAAAAAAAAGAAGCCACGGGCGGTGGAGCTTTTATGCTGCCACACGCTATCACACCAGTGGAAGGTTAAGAAAGCTCTGATTGGGTATTTCTAACATTGACCGACAGTCTGTATGCAGAAGAGGATTTCGGCTCTAGTGTATATGATGCCCGGTGTTCGGTCTAGATGTGGACTCCTGAGTAATTTACACACTGTCCTTCAAGGACTGTGTAGCCTTCCAGCTGAACATTCAGAACCCACAAGGCATCAGTTTAGGTGATGTGATGGGGGAAGGGACGCTCTCCCCGCTGTGGAATCAAGTATGAAAGCCTTTGGGAGGCAGAATATTGAGTTAGATGTGCTCCTTCTTGGGACAGATGATTACCACAAGGGTGGTCCAGTGTGGGTGTCTGGCATTTTCTTGAGATGTCAATCAGCCTTGTTTGCCATTTTATCTTCACCACCTAACACTGTGCCTGATTCATGTTGCTCAATAAATATTTGTTGAAGGTATGAATGAACTAACATTGACCAAGTATAATGAATTCCCAAGTACCTTGAAAGTGTTTGGTAAGTGTTTTGTCCTGATTTTACCAAAAGATTGTGTGTCCTCTAACCTTTTGATGCCAGACTTGGGACATTATTAATTTGGGAGGATGAGGAGAAAAATGCTCCAATATATTTCAGAGGAAGGAAACAACTGGAAAATAGTGTAACCTGTCAGCAATCCGAAAGGAATGTTGTAGTTGTCTTGAAGTCAAATCCCGAATCAATCATATCTACCCTCTGGGAAAAACGCTTTTATGACAGAACTCTGAAATACTTACAAAAAATCCAAATTACAAAGGTGAGGTTGGGAGTTCTCTAAGTTGAATGTGGACGTGGAAAACACCGTCAGAGGACAAGGATGTCTCAGTGTCTCACTCCCAGATGTACTAAGGATGGGCGCCCTTGGAGAGAGAGGCAAACAAACTGGGAGACTGGGAGGATATGGTCTCTCTGTCCTTCAGGCTAAAAAGCAATCTCGTGATAAATATTTCATTTAACTACTTAAGCATTATGAAGTCTCTGCTATGTTGATGGCAAGCTTTCCATTTTGCTCCAAATGAGGGCAGCCTCACTGCTATGTATCGACAATTCAAGAACTGACACCTGAGAGTCTCCTCACATAGAAACTACATGGGAAATGATCCTCTTTCTCAGGAAGGCAAGGGAGATACACTCCTGACCCAAAAGAGGGGGTGTTTGAGGACTCTTGGATAATCCAAGGAGGAGTGGGAAGAGGCTAGAGAGGGAAGGTTGAGCATTGGAAGAGTATCCGAAGGACTTCAAGACTCTCACCATTTTTTTTTTCCTGTCTTTGGAGGATAGGGGAAAGTGATCTGAACTGGGTTACGAGGCCCCCGGGCAGGGTACCTCACTGCAGCCGTTGAGCTCACTTCCCTGGCTGTGAGAGTCTGTTCCAAGCTCAGGCTGAGGCATCTGCCAGGCCCCATCCCCAAGGGCAGGTCCACTGCATC
Organism: Phoca vitulina; assembly: GCF_004348235.1. NCBI lineage: Eukaryota > Metazoa > Chordata > Mammalia > Carnivora > Phocidae > Phoca > Phoca vitulina. The sequence continues at coordinate 12,117,194 of NW_022589744.1, read as the reverse complement.
TCCTACCCATTCCGCCCTCAGGAGCAACGAGCTGCATTCTCTGAAAACTCACCTCTTTTGAAACTCAGGGAGGATCCTATTAGGGCCACTTTTGGCTCTAGTCCCAGACCTTTCCAGGCAACGTGGGGTAAAGTGACACAAGGCACTCAGCTCATGAGGGCCCCACTGATGAGCTTCCCTCCACCCTAAGGTTCTCGCCTTTTTTAAGGGCAGAGCCCACCTTAGACTCGATCAGTCATGGCAAGGGGTAGCAATCCTTAAAATCAGAAGTAGCCTTTCCTTTGAATATCTTCCAGATTCATATTTCTTTCTTTGTCTCTCTGGGTAATCTTTGTCGGGCATCTGTGTATCTTTAGAAAAAAGGAATGAGGAGATTTTTGAAAACTTAGATCCAAGACCTCCCCATCCTCCCCCCTACCCTCTACCCTGTGAAGAAGAAAGAGAACAAATCCTTTCTGGCCCTGGCAGCTCAACAGCAGGGCAGTGGGTTTCCCTTGGCATCCATAGGAAGCGAGGGGCTGGTGTGCTGGCCTGAGCCTACGGTCCCTGGGACGGTGCCACAGGTGTTGGCTCGCCCTGGCCGGCAGCTGGCATCTGCTTCATGTGCCACCCCAGTGACCATGTCACCGACAGAAGATCCAGGCAAAGGTGCGCGTGGATAACTGGGCACTGGATTTACGTAACTGCGGATGCAAACCACGGCTCAAAAGAAGAGCTAATAAGCTTTCCCCTGGATTGGTGAGGTGCCGTCATCAGCTAGTGTGATGACAAAATGTCCATGATGCCCATCTTGGCAGCCCAGGTTAAAATGCTGCCGTTTCAATGAACCTGACCCCAAAATACAAATTTTTCCTGTTTCAGAGATGTGAATACAGCTGTGATGGAGCTGCTGATCATGGCCTACGCACTGAAGACTGCCTGTGCCAGGAACATTATCGGAGTCATCCCTTACTTCCCCTACAGCAAGCAAAGCAAGATGAGGAAGAGGGGTTCCATTGTGTGCAAGCTCCTGGCATCCATGCTGGCGAAAGCAGGTGAGTGTGGACACAGGCCCCGGGGTTCCCGCCCTGTCATTTAGGACTCTTTGTGCACGAGATTAGGCCCTACCTCAGAGAGCTAATGTGGGACCTCTGTTTTCTTTAAGTGTTGTGCACTAATTCCTTTCTTCCTGTTTACTTCTGATAGTTCTGGTTAGGGATATGTGAGCTGAGGTATAAACTCTTAGTTTTCCTTTCCTCTTTGTCTTACTTGACAGTGACGTTGTCCCTTCTCTAATCCTGGGCTTTCTCACCATTCTGTGCCATCTCATCTTCTCATGAAAACTAGCTGCGATCCTGGAGTCTGTATGGGATCTTTTGAGCTGCAGGTGTAGATTTACCTATTTGCCTTGGTTATTAGCTAGATTCTATTTATGTACATAATATTAAAACTGGGTTTTTCTTTTACTGCTTCTCCAGTTTATATAATCCTCCTTTTCCTCCCTCTCTGACCGTCCTTCTGTATAGCAGCCCATTCTCATTGCTTTTATTCTGTGTTTTTATAGCGGTAACATACTTTTTGGCCTATGAGCCAAATGTAATAACACTTGATAGCAGTTGGGATTTTATTTGCCTGGCATGTTTACTTAAAAACTCTGATATACATTCAAGTCCTGAGAAACATTTGGATTCCATTTTTTCTAAAAATGTGTAGTGTTTGGGGAGGAACGGGTAATACTGGTTCTTTGTTCTAGAATGGTTGCAGTGACCTTTGTCCATATGCAATGTTTTTATATATGTACCTTATATTTGTTCAGCACGACTGATTATAAGAGTATGTCTTTATTGTTGTTCTATGAGAGTACTCCTTCACTCATTCTTTTATGACGTTTACAAATTGTTCCAAACTCTTCGATACGGATTTTTCTTCTAATACGTCTATTACTTTGCTTTTGTGTTCTTATTCCTTCTGCTCCAGCCACAGGCCTTTAACATTTCTTCCTAGATTCTTTAATCAAGGCCTTACTATTGTTTACATCCATTACTTCTTCAGTGTTTATTAATTCCATATTAATATTTTTGCTTCTGCCTGATTTTTCTTAATTTTCAGGACTAAGCTAGTTATGATAGTAGGGGAGAGCACTTTTTTCTCTCCTTTAGCTCTCTGTCCATGTGGAAGGTTATAGGCTCTTTTACCTGAGGCTTGACAACATTCTTTAGTTCATTAAGTGTTGTTAAGGTTACCAATGAAGTCTGTAACTAATGTGCTTGTTCACAATACATTCCCTGCTTTCAATCTTCGGTTAGGAAACAGGAGTGGGCGTCTAATTTGTGTCCACTGTAGCCATTAACTTGTAGGGGTGAACTTTGTAATTTTTTGTTTTAAAATTTCAGGTTTAACTCACATTATCACTATGGATCTTCATCAAAAGGAAATACAAGGCTTTTTCAGCTTTCCCGTGGACAACCTTAGAGCCTCACCTTTCCTGCTTCAGTATATCCAGGAAGAAGTGAGGAGCCACCAGCAAACACCCATTGTCCTCAAAAGAGACCCTATGTAGTTTTTTTCTGGTATCAGATTTCAATATTGAAAGGCACATCAGATGATCTTTCCCTTAAGTCTCAATGCCTGAGGCAGCCAGATAGGGTCAGCATGTAGGCATGGAGGATCATTTTTTTAAAGCCATTAAAAATGGATTTCCTTCTAAGTATCTTTAGCAATTTGCTTATGTTTTCTTAAATGAAGGTGTTAAGAAGTAATTATTTTTTATCTTCTTGAAGTAGCAGTACTTTTGCAATGATGTTAATTGTTAAGTGTTAAATTTTAAACGTGTCCATGAAATTCTAGTGTTATTTGCTTGCTAGTATGGATCATTGTTATGAGAGGAAAAAGTGTCATACCAGCACCCAGGTGTTAGTTTGTGATAACTTCTCAGTATTTTCTTATTTTTCCTTCAAATCTAGATTCCGAATTACAGGAATGCAGTCATTGTGGCTAAGTCTCCTGATGCTGCCAAAAGGTAAGGAAGTTGGACATTCATAAAAATTCCTTTCGGGAGCTTCTCAAGTCAAAATGAGCTGTTTTGGAACTCAGGGTCTGTTGTCACATTGCCTGGAAAAACTCATTGACTCCAGCTTCCCCCATGTTATTGTCCTGTTCCCCACCAGGGCTTTATCGCCATTCTCCAAACAATACAAGGCGGTCCCTGAGTTCCTCGGTTTTCCTGTGGGAGAAAAGGAAGTTCTTCCTTCAGGTTCTCAGGAAAAGGACAGCGGAGGGCTATGAGCGTTTTTTAGGCAGTAGTTTTTTAAGAGACCTTTTTGAACAAAGTTCCATCTTCTGAAGATCAGTGTTACAATATTGGACAAAGGGTAGAACCGAAATTATCTAGAATCAGATGCTGGCCCACGTCTGCTGTGCCTCACTGTTCCTCTTGAGGCATTTACATTCTGGTCTGGGCCTCATCTTCTGATTTGTCTAAATCATTTGCGTGTCCCTGAAAGTTTGAATAATGTTTTCATTTGATGATTAATAGTGATGAGATGGCAACACTTGGGTTTTCTTCCTGTGAATTTCCCCGTTTCTTGTCTTTCTCTTAGGGCCCAGTCATACGCTGAGAGACTCCGTCTGGGGTTAGCTGTGATCCACGGTGAAGCCCAGTGTACAGAGCTGGACATGGATGACGGTCGCCATTCTCCCCCGATGGTCAAAAATGCTACTGTCCATCCGGGTCTGGAGTTGCCGTGTAAGATGAGCTCTATTATTTCACTTGCAAACTGAAGAAAGTTTTGAGTAATATGAATGGCTAGGAGTTAATACATATATGGATGTATGCTATTTTGGTTTTTTTATTTTATTTTATTTTTTTAAAGATTTTTTTTAATTTTTAAATTTTAATTTAAAAAAAAAATTTTTTTTTTTTTTAAGATTTTATTTATTTGAGAGAGAGAGAATGAGAGAGAACATGAGAGAGAGGAGGGTCAGAGGGAGAAGCAGACTCCTTGCTGAGCAGGGAGCCCGATGTGGGACTCGATCCCGGGACTCCAGGATCATGACCTGAGCCGAAGGCAGTCGCTTAACCAACTGAGCCACCCAGGTGCCCCTAAATTTTAATTTTTTAAAAGATTTTTATTTATTTATTAGAGAGAACACTGAGCTGGGAGGAGCGGGAGAAGCAGGTTCCCCTCGAGCAAGGAGCTCCACGCAGGGCTTGATCCCAGGATCCTGGGATCATGACCTGAGCTGAAGGCGGATGCTTAACCGACTGAGCCACCCAGGCTCCCCTAAAGATTTTTATTTTTAAGTTATCTCTATACCCAACATGGGACTTGAACTTACAGCCCTGAGATCAGGAGTCACATGCCCTTCCGACTGAGCCAGCCAGGCACCCCATCTTGGTTTTTTTAGATAATTGAATGGTATTACATTGATTTCCCCTTTTGTAAAAGGAGGTGGCATTACATTCACAGACTGTGTAAGGACAATTGAACTAATCTGGGTAGCACTTAGCATTCAGAGAGTATGAACTAATTTTAGCTTTAGTGAAAAAATTGTAGGTGTGAAATCTTAAGCTTTTATATTTTGGTAAGGTGGGCGATAGCAACCGTTGATTATACACCAGGCTTTGGTGATCCAGGTAACTTCTAACACTTATTTTAGTAATACAACCCTTTGACCTGATCCCTAAGTTGTTATTTTTTTAATTTTTTTTTTAAAGATTTTATTTATTTATTTGAGGGGGGGGAGGGGCAGAGGGAAAGGGAGAAGCAGACTCCCCGCTGAGCAGGGACCCCAATGTGGGGCTCGATCCTGGGACTGAGATCATGACCTGAGCTGAAGGCAGATGCTTCACCGACTGAGCCACCCAGGTGCCCCCTGACTAAATTGTTATTAATCCAGCAGTGTGGAGGCTATTTATTTCCATGGATTTTGAGTGGTAATAACTGGCATTCTATACCGGAAGATAACAGTATATTTTTTAGAGGAAGGAGATTATTTCTTTTTAAAATCTGTATCTATTTGCCATAGCTCAGAAACATACAGAGATTAATGGGGGGGGGGGCAGGGAATACCAGAATGGTTATACCCCAGACAGGCTACTTCAGACAGGCTCCTGTCTAAGGTGTAAACTTTGGAGGTTTTTTATACAAGAGAAACAAGTAATAAACTCTTTTAATTTGAATTTTTGGTATTGCAGCATTTTATTTTATTTGAGGATTTCATAATTAAAGTTCTTGACTAGGCAATATATTCCCATATTTCAAAATTTAAGAAGTATGAAATTCTTTATAGTAAAAAACTTTGCTACCCCACCTAAACTTTTCTTTCCCCCTGCCCCCCAGCCAGCTACTCTGATACCCAGTGTAGTTGGTCTCTTATATCCATTCAGAGGCTCTATGCATATGCAGGCAAATAATGTATTTCTCTTTGTCTCATTTTCACAGAGCAGGAGTATATTAAACCACATTGTTTTACCCCTTGCTTTTCTCATTCAAGGGCTCCTTCCCCATCAGTCTGTACAGCTCTCTCGGTCTTTTACAGTTTCATGAGTGTTCTATTCTATGGATAGACAAAAATTTTCTTAATCAGTCCCCTGTTGACGAACATGTGAGTTTTTCCAGTCTTTGGCTATGAAAAAGCGCCAATAATAAACATCTCTTGAGCCCTTCTGTGTCAAGAGTTTTCTAAGCTCTTTAGTAGATCTTCAGACTTCACGCAATCTTGTAGGTACTTGTGTTATCCCTCATTCTGCCAGTGAGGCAACTGAGCACAGCCGGGAGCTGGTGGAGCTGGGGTTTGGAATGAAGCTTTTTCTTTTGAACAAACTGCAGTCTTAGAGAAAAGTTGAAAGAATAATACAGAATTCCTCTCTACTCTTCAGAGGCCCCAGATTTAACATTTATATACATACTCTTTTCTTCTGAACCATTTGAGATGAGTTGTGGACATAATGTCCTGTATTCCTAAATGCTTCAGTAAATATTTCAAAAAACAGATACTCTCTTACATAACCACAGTGTAATTATCAGATTCAGGAAACTGACATTGTTACAATACTATTACCTAATCTGCAGACCGTATTCATATTTTACCAGTTGTCCCACTGCATCCTTTAGAGCAAAGGAAAATCATTTCTTTCTGGCCTGGAACCCAATAAAAATCACACATCGGACTCAGTTGACCTTTCTCTTTAGTCTCATATAATCTGGAACGGCTCCTCTGTTCTTGGTCTCTTATGACCTTGATATTTTTTTTTTTTTAAGATTTTATTTATTTGACAGAGAGATAGCGAGAGCAGGAACACAAGCGGGGGAGTGAGAGAGGGAGTAGCAGGCTTCCCGCCGAGCAGGGAGCCCGATGTGGGGCTCGATCCCAGGACCCTGGGATCATGACCCGAGCCGAAGGCAGACGCTTAATGACTGAGCCACCCAGGCACCCCATGACCTTGATATTTTTGAAGAATACAGGCCAGTTTTTCTATAGAATATCTCTTTATTGAGGCTTATTTCTCATATTAGGTTGAATCAGTTATTACTATGATTGTGATCAAGTGGTGATGTTTCCAATTCCCCTTCTTCCCTATTCATTCACTTATATCAGAAATAGAATAGAATGTTAATTTATTCAGGGTGTTCTAATCCAATGCTACTATTTATAGTAATGTTCATATTGTCTTAGACTTGGCCAAAGGGAGCCTCTTCAAGCCCCTCTCTGTGTTCTTTTGACATGTTCGTATCATTTTTTGATACTTCCTTACTTCCTGGTCCAACTAGATGTTCCATATTTATCTTGTACTTTCTTAGCTGTGGAATCATCATTTCAACGAGCAGCCCCAGTTCCTTTAGTGGAAAGTGGTATTTACAAACCAAGATGTGGGCTTTGGAGTGTGCACTCAGTCACCACACGTTACTCCCTGTGACTCACCTTGACTTATGTTCTTTCGTAAGTGACTCAGTGTACTTACAGGATAAAGACCGAGAAATAAAATTACTGGGTCAAAGGTTATTTTGATAGATATTGCCAAATTAGTGTAATATTCTATATGGTGGTGTACAGCAGTGTGTTCCCTCATAGACCTGTCAGTGTGTTTACATTACAACTTTTACAGTTGCCATAGGATCATCCTCTGATTCCTTCTTACAGATTTGGGCAAGGGAATGCTTTAAAAAAATGCTAGTTTTGTGTAATTGTACTTTCCAAATTAAATATGCTTTATATTTATATTTCAGTTATGCTTCCAGTATGTTATAATAGTTTACTTCATAGTAATGAGGATGAGGGGCGCCTGGATGGCTCATTCAGTTAAGCATCCGCCTTCAGCTCAGGTCATGATCTCAGGGTCCTGAGATCCAGCCCTGCATCGGGCTCCCTGCTCAGTGGGGAGCCTGCTTCTCCTTCTCCCTCTGCCCCTCCCCCTGCTTGTGCGTGCGCTCGCTCACTCTCAAATAAGTAAATAAAATCTTTTAAAAAATAGTAATGAGGATGAAGAGGTGCCTGGGTGGCTCAGTCGGTTAAGTGACTGACTTAGTTTTGGCTCAGGTCATGATCTTAAGGTCGTGGAATCAAGCTCCCAGTTGGGCTCCCAGCTCAGCACAGAATCTGCTTGAGATTCTCTTTCCCTCTGCCCCTCCCCCTGCTTGCCCGCACGCATGCACTCTCTTTCTCTCAAATAAAATAAAATAGTAATGAGGTTGAAGATACTGGAGTGCTAGGACAAGACCAAAAGTATTCACTCTCAGAATCTTTGGTTTTGTGTCGTCCCGCCCCGAGGATATTTCACAATGTTTGAAGGCGTTTCTGGTCTCTCCACCCAGCTGGAGGGAGGGTACCACGGGCATCTTGTGTAGACGTCCGAGAAGCCGCTGAATGTCCTTCGAGTGTAACAAATAGTTCTCTAGGCCAGACTGTCGGTAGTGCCAAAGTTGAGAAATTAAAAGTGAAGTTGTATAAATTTTTCTGTTCTGTAAGATAGAATTCATTCCATCCTGATGGCAAGGGCATCTAATGAACTTGAAAGGATTATATGTCAGTGGTTCTCTAAACACTGCTCTGTGCTTGCCACAGTGGTGAAAATTAAGAGTTTGGATCGCAAAAAGGAGAGAAAGTCACCCTTTTTGGCTTGATTTTCCTGGCTTGATAATTTTACAAATGAAGATGTGGTTTTCACCACTAAAGTGAAAACAGACATTAGCTCCTCTTGAGCATCTGTTAGATGTCAGTTTTGATTTGCTTGCACGTGGATAAAGTCATGAGCTTGAGAATAATTTTAGTTCCAGTCCTACTGGAGACTTTATTTTATTCTATCTCTTTTTAATGTCAGTCTGTTGATAAAGTTTGACCTCCCACTGAACTAAAAATAGACCAAAATCAAAATGGATAAGGAATGAGTAATTCCTCTTGGTCCTTTCTCATCCTATATTCTAAGAGAGGAAGGTTTGGTTAATTGACTCTGGGGAGAGAGTGAAAGAGAGTGTGTAAAACTTAAGGATGGTTGTGAATGCAGTGTTATTTTATGTAGAAAATGCTAACTTTAAAAGCAAAAGATAATTTCCTACTTCCTTCAAGATTTGAGGTCACTTGATAAATTGACATTTTCACTACAGTAAGTTGATGTAGTTTGTGATTCCTGGCCATAAGTAATGGTACACAATTCATTTTATTCTTAAACAGATTGGGTTTTGTTTGAGAAAATGAAGAAAGGGAACAGAATCTTAAACATAGGGTAGTTTTAGCATCCTTTATCCTTAATCTCCAGTACATATCTTTCTTCTACTGAAAATTTTGAATTTTCAGAGTTTTATTTTTGGGGCAACCTATTAGAAAATTTGGGACTTTTTTTTTTTTAATAGCCTGTGGGGTACTGTTCATTTCCCTTGACCCTACTAATAAAGTCTGTTTCTGTTTTTTAGTAGCCACCAAATTGTGTGTTCAGTTTTATCCAGATCCTAAAACCAGTAATGAGCAGAGAATGAACATACCGGGAGAGAGGCTTGCTTTTTAAAAGCCTTTTAAGCTTCTGTCCTGGCCATGCCTGTGTTTTTTCATTCCAAACTGATAGAAGCTTTTTGGGAGAAGCAGAATTAACAGAAAAGTAAACAGGGGCACTGTGACATGTTTTCCTCATCAAACTAGAGTTGAATTTTTATTGGTCTTTGATGAGGGATACTGGTTTGCAATTTTTTTCTCTTTTTACAGAGGAAAATGGTCAAGAAAAGGGACCACATCTCTTTGAGAAGTGGGTAGGTCAACACAGCCATCTACCCAAATGGTTTTATTAATTAATTTTTAAAAAGATTTTATTTATTTATTTGAAAGAGCATGAGCGGGGGTGGGGGGGTGCGCAGAGGGAGAGAGGGGGAGGGAGAAGCAGATTCCCTCACTGAGCAGGGAGCTGGACTCCGGGCTTGATCCCAGGACCCTGGGATCATGACCTGAGCTGAAGGCAGACGCTTGACCGGCTGAGCCACCCAGGTGCCCCCCACATGGCTTAATTTAAGACAGAATTTAGGGAAGCCTTTCCTAATGTTGGTGGTTTATCTTCTCCTTCTTTTAAGTGGTAGTTGTATGCAGAGCTTTTTGACTGCCCAAATTCAAAAAATTGCCCTTGTTTCTGGGATGGGAAATCAGGAAATGTTGATTGAAATTTGCCAGTAAAATCGTGCTGGATTTCAGCTTGGCCAATGTGCTGGTATGTAGAAAGGCACACCTGTTCTTTGAGATTCACAGTACCTGTAGATAGGAATCTGCTAAAGTGGTTTATTTGCTGATAGTTGCTAACCTAGAGAATTACTTTGAGTTTTATTCTTGTGTCCCTCTCCCACTGCTGGTTTAATATTTCAGAATAATAAAAAGCTTTAAAAGAATACTTAGCCTGTTCTTCTGAAATTCTCTCTCTCTTTCTCTTTCTGTTTGCTAACCTTCTTTTGAGGGTGAATTCTTACTTCCCTTCTCTATCCTGGAGTTGTCTGTACATGGATGGGCCTTTTCCAGGTATAAATTATGTAGTGAGATAGGAAGCCCGTACTTTAAGGGCCAGTCAAATCACGAAGAAATGGGGGCACCTGGGCGGCTCAGTCGGTTACATGTCTGCCTCCCACTCAGGTCATGATCTGAGGGTCCTGGGATAGAGCCCTGCGTTGGGGCTCCCTACTCAGCGGGGAGTCTGCTTCTCCCTCTCCTTCTGCCCCTCCCCCTGCTCATGCGCGCGCGCTCTCTCAAATAAATACATAAAATCTTAAAAAAAAAATCAGGAAGAAATGATGGAGTCATAGTTACTGTCTTCACGTCCCTAATTTTCAGGAAACTTATGATGTCAGTCGTGTAGTTATGTGATAATAAGGTTACATTGTCCAAATAAAGTCACTTTGGAAGAAGATGAAGTGAAGCTGGCTCTCTGTCTGGCAGCCTTTATCTGTTTGGTTTTCTACAGAGTGGCGTTTATTTTACATTATCAGTAATTATCAGTAATATTTTACATTTATCAGTCTTAGCGAGAGTCAGATTATTTCTCTTTTGCCTGGCATTGCAGTGCTGCGTCTGTGTGTGGTAAGATCTTCCTCACTCTGCCACTCAGTCTTTGGACCTGTGCTGTCTGAAGACTGGTGGCTGGTAGTTACATGTGGCCCTTAAGCTCTTGAAACATGGCTAGCTAGTCTCAACTGAGAAGTGCTGTCTCTGTGAAATGCACACCAGATATTGAAGACTTAGTATGAAAAAAAGGTAAAATATCTCTAATAGATTTGCATCTCAGTTACATACTGAAATATCTTGGATATACCAGGTAAAATAAAATCTATTAATTTCACTCATATCTCTTTACTTTTTTTTTTTTTTAAGATTTTTATTTATTGAGAGAGAGAGAGTGCACACAAGCAGGGGGAGCGGCAGGCTGAGGGAGAGGGAGCTGGCCGAAGGCAGACACTTAACCAACTGAGCCACCCAGGCGTCCCTCTTTACTTTTTTTTTTTTTTTTTAAAGATTTTATTTTTGGGGCGCCCTGGGTGGCTCAGTCGGTTGAATGTCTGTCTGCCTTCGGCTCAGGTCATGATCCCAGGGTCCTGGGATTGAGCGCACATCAGGCTCCTTGCTCAGCGGGGAACCTGCTTCTCCCTCGGCCTGCCTCTCCCCCTGCTTGTGCTCTCTCTGTCTGACAAATAAATAAAATCTTAAAAAATTTATTTTTAAATAACATCTACACCCAGTGGGGCTCAAACCCATAACCTGAAATCAAAAGTCGCATGCTCCACTGACTGAGCCAGCCAGGTGCCCCTCTTTTTACTTTTTAATGTGGCTTCTAGAAAATGTAAAATTACATATGGCTCACCTGTTTGTATTGGACAGCACTCCTCCAGAAAATCTCTTTCTTTTTTTTTTTTAAAGATTTTATTTGACAGAGAGAGACACAGCGTGAGAGGGAACACAAGCAGAGGCAGTGGGAGAGGGAGAAGCAGGCTTCCCGCTGAGCAGGGAGCCCGATGCAGGACTCGATCCCAGGACCCTGGGATCACGACCTGAGCCAAAGGCAGATGCCTAATGACTGAGCCACCCAGGCGCCCCTAGAAAATCTATTTCTGAGAGACCCCAGATTCATTTTGGAGAATTCCCCCCCTGCCTTATTGATTGATTGATTGATTGATTGGGGGGAGTGGGCAGCAAAACAAGGTTTATTGAGTGACAGCAAAGTGATAGTACAAAGCTCCTGAGGAGGGAGGAGACCCAAGAGGGTTGCCCTTTGTTTTTTTTTGTTTTTTTTTTTAAAGATTTTATTTATTTATTTGAGAGAGAGAGAGAATGAGAGAGAGCACATGAGAGGGGTTATGGTCAGAGGGAGAAGCAGACTCCCTGCCGAACAGGGAGCCCGATGCGGGACTCAATCCAGGGACTCCAGGATCATGACCTGAGCCGAAGGCAGTTGCTTAACCAACTGAGCCACCCAGGCGCCCTGTTTTTTTTTTAATAATTTTTTTTTTTTTCACTGCTTCCAGGGAATGGGGTTGCAATTATATTTATTTAGTGACACATGACTAACTAGAATCTTGTGGTTTGTTTTATTTTGCTAGTGATGATGGCCAAAGAGAAGCCACCGATAACCGTAGTCGGAGACGTTGGCGGGCGCATCGCAATCATAGTGGTACGGTCATGTGTCCCCCTCCGTGTGCACGGATGACACTGCTGGCTCTTCATGGCTTGTCCACTTTGGGATTACATTTCTAGTAAAGATGATGGAGTTAAATGGATCCATCTGTCCTTTCTCACCCAAACTCCTTTAGGACAAGTAGAAATTTTTATGTAGTTGAACAGGGATTATTATAACCTACAGATAGATGTAAAAAGAGCATAGGATCTCCTGTAAGAAAATTCCAACCCCAATAAATAAGCTTTGTCTTAAGGGGTCTAGGTTCCACCAGAGCAGCTGACCTACCCTACTCAACCTCCAGCTTTGGGGCCACGTGAGGAACTAAAGATGAGTGGTTCCATTTTCACTAATGAGAACAAGTGTCTCATTCTTCGTACTTCAGCATGATCTGTTTGCTCCCCCCTCTAAATGCCTTTGCTGGGCCTGATTACAATGGTTTGCTTTATTTCTGTGTTCTTGTCATCTCACTTTGTCTTGAGAAAAAGTAAATGGGACACCAGCTATGTCGGGTTAATCAGAAGTGTGCAACAGGGAAATGAGTCTTGGCAGTCTGGAACTCCAGCTGTGCATGTCACATGTGACTGCCAGGCTTTGCTGCTTTTTGTACTGACAGCCACGCAAAGCACGGTCCACACGGTTGTTGCCCCTGCCCGACGTGCTATCTTGGGCCCAGGCAGGTGGCTCTGATCTCCACTTGGAGATCCTCTGAAACAAAGTGCAGAGAAGAGCAAAGAGGAGTGTGTTTATAGAGACAGAGGGTAGCTCCTTACTACTCACTCTGGTCTCTCCTCAGGATGACATTATTGATGATGTGGAAAGTTTTGTTGCTGCTGCGGAGATCCTGAAAGAGAGAGGTGCTTACAAGATCTACGTCATGGCCACTCACGGCATCCTGTCTGCGGAGGCCCCCCGCCTGATCGAGGAGTCCTCCATTGACGAGGTCTGTCTGTGCTTAATGGGCCTAGAATTTGCTGCTCTTTTTTCTGTGAATAGTAAAATGATTCCATCAGTGTTGCTTAACCCCTCTCCAGAGGACCTCTGAACTAATTCTAGCCCTTGGTGGCTAGCAGTGTGTTGGGACAGATGTATAGTTAGGAATAGATGTCTATTTTCATAAAGGTTCGCTTTATGTACTTCGGTATGGTTCGTGTCTCAGTGTAGTTTGGTACTGTGGTAGCATTTCTCTCAAGACTTGGATTCTCCCCGTTCTGCACGGTGCCGGGGCTCGCCCTACCATTTCTGCATAAGTAGACCGTGACCTTCGTAATCTTATGTTTTGAACCATGTAACCTTTTTCTTGTATAAGGTCAGTTAAGTTTGGTTTGTAAAAACTATACTCGGTGGAATAAGGTTTTGTAGTTTGGAACTTGGGCTGTGGGAACTAAATGTGGGACAGACTTTTCTGGGTGACCACGTTGGGGACACATCAGTAACAGTGCTTATCTTCCACTGCTGCAATGACTAGGTGGTGGTGACGAACACTGTCCCTCATGAGGTGCAGAAGCTGCAGTGTCCCAAGATAAAGACTGTGGATATCAGTCTGATTCTTTCTGAAGCAATTCGGAGAATCCACAATGGGGAGTCCATGGCGTACCTTTTCCGAAACATCACTGTGGATGACTAGCTGTCACTGTTGCCTTGACCGTGGAACTCCTAAGGAAAACGTGTGGAGAGCAGTGCCATCAACTTATGTACACAGTGTTTCCTCTCAAAGGAGGCCTGGAAATAGCCTGAAGTCAGATAGTCTGTCTCACCAAGTTGGGTAGGTAGGAGGCATTAAGATAGTCAAGGGGAAGACAGAGCTGATGGATAAATGGCCTTAAATGTCTGCCATCACCATCCTCTTCTTTAAACAAAAGTTACAGACGCTTTCCTGAAAAGAATCCCCAAATTTTGTTGATACTGAAAAGGAGTTAAAGGCAGATAGTCTTAGCTCTGTAACATTCGGGTATTTCTACCGCAGGGAAATGTGTGTCAGCGTTGAACTTGGTTAGGGAAGCTGAGTGCCCTGGTACTGTTTCCATTCTAATTGTCCTCTCCCCCGTCAGCCTCACGTAAGTCTTTGTAGGAAACCCTCTTTTTCTTTGAGAAGCTGCTGTGCCTACAGCCACTGAACAACAAAGCCTTTGTGGCATTACCGCAGCGAGGAGGTCAGATTAGAGAGTACACCCGATCTCTGGATACCTGCGTTGCTCTTCAATGGCAAATAAAAGAATTTGTTGTCTTGCAAGTCTGCTCGCTACATTGCAGAACCACCCGCTCCCCTGCCTTAGAGGTGACTGACTTCTGTCCAGACGGTGCAGAAGACCACGGGTGCAAAATAAAGGGTGTTCCAGGTCCATGGCTGGTCCCGAACCCTGGACAGGAGTCTCCACCTGTAGGTTCCATCCCCTTCCTAAACATCAAAGTCAAATACTTGTTGGAATAATGGATTTAAAAATCGAAATTTTTAAAAAACGGAACGAATTATACTTTTTCCTGTGTGATAGGTGACAGTGTTAGGCATTGCTCAGGACTGCACTTGACCTTTCTACCCAGCAATTAAAATTACTCTAGTTTATAGCACATTTGTCAGGTAGGCCTTTTAAACCTTCAGCCTGCTCTGGGCAGGACTGAATGTAATGGGAAGGAGCAGAGCCTGTCTGTTGGGCAATGAGCTGGAATTGCTTCTGTTCCTGAGGGATAGTAAAGGACAATTCGCTACTTTGTACAATTAAATTTCTCTGCAGGGACGTTTCCTTGACATTTTTCCCTCTCTCCTAATGACTTGAAAAGTTCCCAGGCCACAATCAAGACTTTGAGCACATTAGCTTTTTCAAGCACACAAGTTGCCTTCTCTTCTGTTAATAGTCCAAGTAGGGGCATTTTGAGCAAGAACTTAATTATCAGATAGCATGGTGGTGGAGGAAGAGCTGTGGACTATTACCC
This sequence comes from Phoca vitulina, assembly GCF_004348235.1. Classification (NCBI taxonomy): domain Eukaryota; kingdom Metazoa; phylum Chordata; class Mammalia; order Carnivora; family Phocidae; genus Phoca; species Phoca vitulina. The sequence goes on along the minus strand of NW_022589744.1, from coordinate 12,102,151 downwards.
AGGAGACCTAGTTCTTATTCGTATGGCCAGGCAGATGACTAGTCCTTTCTGGGCCTCTCATCAGGTATAAAGAGGGAGGTTTGAAACTGACAGCTGAGGGAGGTCCTTTTCAACTCCAAAATTCCATTTATACATCCAGTTAATGTTTATTTTCCTGTGTCTATAAGAACAGAGGTGTTTCTATGTACTTATTTAGTAGAATATATTTCCTGGGATTAGAAATAGAATATATTCAGATACACCCTTTCCATGGGCCCTTAGTGGGTCCTAATATGTGCCTGGCATGAGGCCAGGTCTCAGGCATATGCAGATGAAGTCGTGAGGATTCCGGGAGTTAAGATTCCGGCCTGCACTAGCACAGTAGTAGCAGGGATACATCCTTCTGGAAAGTCACCGAACCTAGAATCAAGAAGCTCACGTTCCACACCCTCTGGGACCGTGGATGCCCCACTACAAGGCTTTAACTTTGTGATCCAGCCTTTTGTTTTATGGGGTAAAAGCCTAAGTGCACAAGGCTGCAAAGAATTTGTTCTTTTTTTTTTTTTTTTTAAAGATTTTTATTTATTTATTTGAGAGAGAGAGAATGAGAGAGTGCGAGTACATGAGAGGGGGGAGGGTCAGAGGGAGAAGCAGACTCCCTGCCGAGCAGGGAGTCTGACGCGGGACTCGATCCAGGGACTCCAGGATCATGACCTGAGCCGAAGGCAGTCGCTTAACCAACTGAGCCACCCAGGCGCCCAAGAATTTGTTCTTTTGATGGTATCAGCAAGCACGTGAAGGCCCCACTGAGTGTCAGGCGCTGGGACTATGATGGTGAATAAAAATCCTCAGGTGTTAACCTTCCTGGAGGTTCTAGACTGATGTTTAACTCCACTCCCAGGCAACACTTGGGGACGAGGGGCACGAAGGGTTTCCATTACATTTTACCAACGCAGACTAAAAGTTTGAATTTGAGAAGTAGTTAAAATAGGAGTACATGGTACAGATTTTTGCGCAGGTTTTCCTTAGCTTTCCTGAATGTAAACACTGACATTTTACATTTTCTGGAAGAATCTGGTGTGGGGAAGTCAAGCCCCAATTGCTGAGAGCACCAAATTCCTCTAGTCTTGTCTAATCCTGCCTTGGGATGAGCTGAAATGCTGGCACCTGACCAGATGAGTCTGTTTTGACATAAACTAAGCCAGGGTGGCACAGTGAAGGTCTGTCATCTGGTGACGGATTGGAGCTGCCTGGGTGGCGAGTGGTCTTTTCCAAGTTACCCTCCTTTCTGATGAAGCAAAATGAGATGGGAACTGTCCCCAAAAGGCCGAGGTCTCAGGACTGCATCCCTTAGATAATGTGCCACTGCCCTAAATAATGAAAACAGGCTAAGGACACACATGGTGTCTCTTACATGTCCTGTTCTTAGTGGCTGAATGAATGGGAGGCCTTCCTAGGTTAAGGGACGGCTGGAATCTAGGTGAGCCATAGGATGCCTCGCCTCCCCAAACTGCTGTGTTCCCACAGCAGTGCCTTGACCCAGCCCCATAGCCCCTTTAGGAGCGATAACTGATGGTAACAATTTGTGGTGCCTTGGGGTGTGGCCAAGGCTTCCCCAGACCCCGCTAGGATGGGCTCCCCTTGCGAGTTGGGGGGTGGCTTCGCGTATGGGCAGGTCCCGGCCGGCTAGACGGCGCCAGTTCTTTCGCAGAACCCTTGGGGGCGCGCGGGGTCCCGCACTACCGGGCAGCGAACGGGCCATCCCTCCCGTTCCAAACGTCTGCTGGCCGCGACCCGGCGCGAGGGGAGGGCGGCCCAGGGCTGTAGCTCGGAGACTGGACGGCGGAGGGTAGGCGGGTGTCGGGATCCCGCCGGGGAGGCGGGCGCGGGTCCCCAGGAGCAGAGGGTGGGAAGCCCGGCGGCCGGGCGCTTCCCCTCTGTCCTCCAGGCGGGCGGCAGACAGTGACTGCTGCCCCGGAGAGCGCCCAGGGGCGCGGGGGGCAGTGAGGGGGACATGGCCGCCCGGCCGGCCGAGGGCGTGGACCGCTGCTGAGAGGGCGCACGATGCCGCCCGCGACGGCGGCCACCACTATGGTCTCCCTCCGGGAGCTGGCCGACCTGGCCATCGGCACCCCGGAGGTGGGCGCCGTCAACTTCACGGCCCTGCACACGCTCATCGTGGCCGTGCTCCGGAGCCTCAACCTGCAGGAGGTGCGCATCGACTTCCAGTCGCCGTTGCCGTCGCCGGAGCCGAGCCGCACCTTGGAGCCCCCGCAGGCCGTGCTCAGCGACCCGCAGCTGGCTGTGTCCAAAGGGAAGCCGCGCGGCAGCTTGGCCAAGCCCCCGACGCTGGCGGCGGCGCTGGAGAGCCAGGTGAAGGGCCTGGGCGGGCAGGTGCAGGACCTCAGCAGGCAGCTCCAGACCGTCACGAGCCAGGTGCAGGGCATCGTGAGCCACGTGCAGCACCTGACGGCCCCCATCGGCGAGCTGGACGCCCGGGACTGGCTGGAGGAGGAGCCGGCCAAGCTGACGCCGGCAAGGGCACGAGCAGGGTCGTTGAAAATCGCAAAGGGCGAGCAGGCCACCGTCTCCCAGGTCTCCCAGGTCTCCCAGGTGAGCGCGGAGCTGGGGGGGGGGGGGGGGGCGGAGCCCACAGGCCACTCCCCGGGGGCGGGAAGGGAGGCGGTGGGAGCCGGGAGGCGCGGGCGTGGTGGGGGCGCGCCAGGCCTCGGAACGGCCCCGTGTCCACCTTGCAGGCCATGGAGCTGCTGCACGAGGTAGTGGAGGACGTGAAAACCCTCAAAGAAGCCCAGGAAAAGGCGCAGGAGCTCCCGGAGTCGAGCCTTGCGGTGAGGGACGGCGGGGACCCCACCTCGCGGATCGCGGAGTCGCCCCCTTCCCATGCAGTGCCTGTCCTTACCACTCCGCTGCCCCTTCTCAGACCCCCAGCCACACCTTCACTTGGATCTTTGTTTTCTTGGAGAAAGAAGTAGAACCCCCTTCAGATGAACAGTAGGGCCCCAAAGCACTAGGCGGTGCTCTTATTTCAGGCTCTCGGGAAGCCACCCAGGGGCTTAGCGCTGGAAGGAGGAGGAGGGGCAGTTAGGAAGAAGCCCAGGGAGAGGCTGAGGGAGGCCACGGGGGCCCCTGCCTCCGTTCCGCCCCTCATCCCAGGCCTTGAGCCCCAAGTGGGACTCACCTTTGCCCTGGGAAGCTTTTCTTTTCGAAGTGTGGTGTTTTTAGATTGATTGATTGATTGATTCATTGATTTTTTGACCAAGGGCTTGTTTTACCTTTAGATTCCTACTTTCCGGAGGTTTGCAGAAGTCATATGGAACAACTTAAGTTTAGCAATTTGTTTTGGTTCTTTTTTTGAAAAAGATGTTATTTGTTTATTTATGAGAGAGAGTGCCCGAACAAGCAGGGGAAGCAGCAGACTCCCCGTTGAGCGAGGAGCCCGATGTGGGACTCGATCCCTGGACCCTGGGATCATGACCCCAGCGGAAGGCAGACATTTAACCGACTGAGCCACCCAGGTGGCCCTTGTTTGGGTTCTTTTGGGATGCTTTTCTCTTTAAACCACACAGCCATTCAGACACCCTTGAAGGACCTGATCATTTTTGTCCTTGAGAGGCGAGGTCAGCCTCATTCTGTAGTGCCAGAATGCTTCGATCATGGGTAGGAGGAAGTGAATCCCGGGAGCAAAGGTTCCCACCCCTGGGTTAGCATTTGCTCTTGGCACGCTGTCCCCCACCACACCTCACTTTCCTGCCTCTTGTTGGCTGGAAAGAAAACAATTTAGCTGACTTAGCAGCCCCCTCTCTACTCCCTGCTCCTGTAAGATCCACACACCGCCTTTCTTCTTCTTCCGTGTGTGTGTGTGTGTGTGTGTGTGTATGTGTATGTGTAGGGGCCACAGGAGGGGCTGTTTTGATCCTCCATCTCTGAACTTTTCTTCCAGAAAGCCCTCCAACGGATTGATGTACTAGAGAAGATAGTCAGAGAACGGGATGAATTCCTGGTAATATGGGCGAGTTCTGTAACAAAGGGCCCTCAAGCGGGCAGTAGGGGAGGATGTCCAGACTCCCACCCCAGATATCTGTGTCCCTCCGAAGTTGGGTGAGGCCCTCTGTCCCTCTGGGCACTACCCCTGGATTGAGGGGAAATCCTTTCCATCCCTGCCCGGTGTCCCACCAGGGGCCCACATACGACAGGAAACTGGCTGCCCAAATCTCACTGGTCACTTGAAGGACAGTGACTTCTCCTCAGGACTAGGGCTGTGGATTCTGTTAGCTCAGTTCTGTTCCTAAAGCTTTCTGGGATTAAACTTGGGGTGTGTGTCTGTCTGTCTGTCTGTCTGCCTGCATGTTGTCTGTTACTATCAGGACTTAGTGAGCCGGAAGATGAGTTTGATGCCTGTTGGAGAAGAAGTCACCATGGTCACCTGGGAGGAGCTGGAGCAAGCGATTACGGATGGCTGGAAGGCCTCACAAGGGGTGAACAAATTGGGGACCTGGGCACTGGTTTCGGGTGGGGCTCCCCTGGACCTCTCCGTCTTTGCTACTGCACAGTATTCCATTGTGTGGATGTTTGTAATTTCATGCTTCCTATTATGGATGTTTTAAGTGTTTTTTCCAGTCTTAAACCATGCTCCAATGTGACATTCACGTGTGCAAACATATTCATAGGGTATATTCCTAGAAATGGAATGCAGATTTGTGATTCGGCTCACTTTTGCCAAACTGTCTTCCACAGATATGGTTCTAATTTAGACCCTCCCCAACAACGTGGGAGAGAACGTGTTTCTTGAGTCCCCACCAGCACTGTCTATCTGTACCCAATTTTTTCCAATTGGATGGAAAATGGTACCTGAGTGAAGTTTTTATTTGCTTTTGTAGCTTTTCAAAGTTCCTTACAGTCTGGTCTGAAATGCCTGAGTCCCTTTATGCTTAGTGGACAGAGATGACCAACCTTGGGAATAAAATGTCGTTAGGGGGCCCTGTGTTGATGACTTGACACACGAGTGTATGCATGCATCTGTCCGTCCTAGGGCAGTGCACAGGATAACTAAATCATTTTTATTATTTTTTAAGATTTTATTTATGTATTTGAGAGTGAGAGGGAGGGAGAGAGAGAGTGTACGAGCACGAGCCGGGGGGAGGGGCAGGAAGAAGCAGACTCCCCGCTGAGCAAGGAGCCTGATGCAGGGCTCAATCCCAGGACCCCAGGATCATGACCTGAACCAAAGGCAGACGCTTCTGACGGAGCCGCCAAGGTGCTCTCCAAATCGTTTTCACATCCCCACCCTTTCTCTATCTGAATAAAATGGGTATTATCAAATGGCCCTCGAGGACGAGGATCAGCTGCCCTTTTGGTCTGGATATTCCCCTTCTGGCTTTGTGCCTCTGGGTTACTCAAAAAGTTTCACCCCCCAGTACCCACACCAACATGGGGAAGAGAGTGGACCTTTTGGCGCCACCAAGTGGCCATCTGGGGCACGTCAAATATCACGTGGATACAAGACACCCTGCTGGTCTCTAAGATTGCTTTTTGAATGGGGCGGGGGGCATCTTCAGAGGAAAGCAGCATCAGAAGGACCCTGCAAGCAAAAGGAATGGCCTAGAAAAAGGTTGCCTCTGCTTTCACTGTTTTGTTTTGTTTTGTTTTTAAGCCAAAGCTCTTTACACATAGCAGTATCATGTTTTGAGTGAACTACACATTTTTTTAGGGTGCCGGCAGGACACCTGCCAGACCTAGAAATAAGCATGACAGAAGCCCTTTTAGACACTTTCACTTCTCCAGAGGTAAGAAAGTGTCTGTTTTTGACAGTTGCTCAGAATTGTCAACAGCCCCAGGAACAAAGGAGAATAAATATAAATATTCAAAGATCATTGAGAAGCAAGAGAACAAGCTCTGACAATGACAGGTTCAGCCGCTGCACAGACCATCATGAACGCAGTGGAGAGTTTCACCGTCTGGAGCTGAGAAAACACAACAAACATGCTTGGAGACCAATGTTTCTGGCCCTGTTGGTGGAACCCTTTAACATAAATATGAGATTAGGATTTCGAGACTCAGCGTTTTTAAGGTCGACCGAGTGTTTTGGCAGAGGGGTGGTAGCTCTCAGGCAATGGAGAGATGCACCATCTGCCCACGTCATAAGTAGAGGGTCAGGACAGAAGCTAGGATGGTGAGTACGGGGGTGACAGCACAGAGGAGTAAATCCCGTCTCTGGAACGCCGGACACGGGAAGGGTGTTGTGTTTCCACCTGGAGGAGGAAGGCTGCAAGCACACACATAGCAGCCACAGTTCCAGGAGCTCAGAACTGAGGTGGAAGATGCCCGTCCCAGGACATGAGTGCACGCGAGGACACAGACCAGTGCTTTCCAAGCGTGGATCCTGATGGGCAGCAGGGCGTTCTCCACAACTTTGCTCATATGCACAAAGATGACCATGATGCTTCTCCGTCTGCCTCCCCTCCCCCTCCGCGTGCTACTTCTAAGGGTCAGAAAGAATGAAAGGCACACCATAACCAGGAAGAGCCAACCAACCCTAGCACGCTAATCCAAACTTGCTTAAGGGAAGAAAAAGCTGCTTCACATTCCCGTCATCAAGGTGATGCATCTGAGTCTCCAGCTAGAGCCATGGCGATGGGCGTAACAATGGAAGAATCTTTCAGTGACAATTTCACCGGGTCCACACACCTTGAGCACAGATGATCTCTTGCAGAAATAGCATGTCCGAGGTAAAGGGCATTTTCTCTTCGAAGCCTTGTGGCCTCTACTTTATAAAGTAGCCAAAATTAAAACTTAATTTCAGGATTCCATTGAGGGTAGGTGATCCCCTGTTCAGTTGTGACTACCACTTAGATATCTTGGGCTTCGGAACCCAAAGAACAGTGGAGCAGGTTAGGAAGGGGCTTCACAAGAGTCACCCTACTTCCATCTGCCTGGCCACCCCATGGCACATCCCCAGGGAAATAGAAATAAACATTTTATGGTGTCTTGGGGTCATGGAAATAGCAGGTTCCATGCTTGGGGGGATCTCATTTAAGGCAGGAAGGATAGAAAGCTCCAGCTCAGGAGGAAGCGCGAGATCCATCCTGTGTAGAGAGGAGCTCATCGTACATTCTCATTGTTCAGATCACAACCTAACAGGTTCGCAGGAAAGGAGGGGCTTAACTGTACTTTGACTCAAAATAAACCCATTGATTCAAAGATGCATATTTCTCCTCACATTGTATTGTTTTTCTTTTTTTTTTTAATTTTTTATTGTTATGTTAATCCCCATACATTACATCATTGTATTGTTTTTCAAAATTTTTTTCCCTCACATTTTAGTGTCTCCGAAATCAGGTTGTGTCTTTGAGTTGATGTTTTGTAATTAATTGGCAGCATATTCCTTGTCTTAGGGGTTCGGAAATTGGTGGTGCATTTTAAATGACACCACCTTAGGCTTGCTGAAATAAGGAGAGATGGCAGAGGCACTCTTTGGTAGGAAAGTCCCACGAGGTTGACCATCCTGGAAGGTGCAAGAGTTGAGAAGTTGTCTTAACATAGAGCACCTGGCATCGCTGCCTCCAAAACCCCTGGCTTGTTGGTGTGGGGTGTGAGGGACAGAGCAATAGAGGGCTGCGTTCCGGGTTTTCCCAGCTGGAAGGGGGCTGTGTAGTTCCAGTTTGTTGTTTAGAAATCCGGATGAGTCCGAAGCACGGTTCCCGTTAGGATGTCAGCTCGGGCACTCATGACTTTCAGTTCCCATGATCCTCAGAAACAATGTGGGTGTCCTCGAATGCCAGCAACAAAAACAGCCAACTTTTCTAAAACCCCATTCCACCCCCTCCCCCACCCCTGTAGCTGTTATGTCCATTTTTCTAGGATCGCAAACTTTTGTGCATTCTGTAAAACCATGACTTTGCTTTTAGTCACCGTGGTAAGCTGAGTAATGTCGGTTTACACGGAGAAGGGGACTCAGCAGACGTGAAGTAGTTAGGGATCGTGAGATGGGGGCTGGTTCTGGATCATCTGGGTGGGCCCGGTGGTGGGATCACAAAGGTACCGATAAGAGGGAGGCAGGAGATTCGACCACAGAAGAGGGGGAGGCGATGCGGCCACAGAAGCAGAGACTGGAGCGACGCGGACACAAGCCACTCTTAAGAAGCCGGAGGAGAGGGGACGCAGGTTGTGCCGAGAGCCCACGCCATCGCCAGCCCTGCCCGTCACCTTGACTTCAGCCCAGTGCAACTAGCTCTGGGATTCTGACCTTTTGAACTGTTAGGATAACAAATTCGTGTTGTTTGAAGCCACTAAGCTGCGGGGTAATTTGTCAGGGCAGCCATCTGGAACATATTAATACAGTCCCCTTCTTCCTCTTGGGGCAGTTGGTGAATGACTGGCTAGTCAGGGAGGTTTAGCAGCACTCTCCTGCCATTTTCTGTTACTCTTGTTTCTGAGTGTCGGGCAATAACCTGGACACAAAGTCCACAGCAGTTGCTTCTTGGAGTGTCTTTTAAGACTTGCTTTAAGATTCCCACCCTCTGTTGTGCACACATATAATCCCCTCGGGTTGTGGGCAGAACCTGCGGATAAGGTGGGGCATCTCTCGCATAATCAGGTTGTTAATAAATTGACTTCAAGTTTAATCAAAGGAGGGATCGGGTGGTCCTGACCTAATCAGGCGAGCCCTCCTCGAGAAAGTGAAACCAGAGTGGCCCCTATGGAGAGGGGGTCGCGTGGCTGGGATTGAGAGTGGGCTCTAGGAGCTAAGAGCTCCAGCCACGAGGAGCTGAATTCTGGCAACAACCCCGAGCCTCAGATAAGGCCGCAGCTTAGCCTGGATTGCAGCTGAGGCCCCAACAGCGAACCCGATAAAACAACACCAGACTCATGACCCATGGAAACTGAGATAATAAACTCGCGCTGTTTTCGATGTCTACATTAGTGGTAACTTGCTCTACAAGAGTAGTAAAAGAATCTAGGACCCTGAGCTAGTGTTTTTGTTCAGTGATTTTGGGGCAGCATCAACTAGTCCCAGAGCTGGGCCAGTAAGTCTTACCAGTGAGGCAGCTTTGGACCTCGGGGAAGTACTGTGCCCCCAACCCGGCAGGCTCCGACTGTGTGAGGTCCGAAGAGGTTGTAAATCTTTCCTGCTTCCTGGGATCTTGTAGGTTCTTTGTGAGTAGTAAGAAATTGTTTTGCTGAGATTTCAAGGTCTTCCGGTGTCCAGGGAGTCCACAGTCACCCTGGGGTGGGGCCAGTCTCACCCTGGCCAGAGTCCCCTACCAACAGCTGTGTGTTTGTGGCTTTACAGAGGTTGGTCACTGCAGGTGACATTTAAGATTAGAAGCATTGGGTGGGCCGGGGGTGGGGGCTGGCTGGCTCAGTCAGTAGAACACGCAACTCTTAGATCTTGGGGTTGTGAGTTCCGAGTCCCACGCTGAGGGTAGAGATTACTTTTAAAAAAATTAAAAAAAAAAAAAAGATTATAATCATTGGAACCTGGATCCTGACTAAAAAATGACTGTGATGGGGATCACAACACAGCCTCTGGTCAGGATTAGATATGCCTAAAAGGGGGTAGTGGGGAAACTGCTAGCTGTGGCTCATGGAGCCATCCCCCCTCCCGGCATTTAAAAATTGACTTAAAAAAAACAAGACTTTGTTTTTAGAGTTTTAGGTTCACAGCAAAACTGAGTAGAAGGTATAGGGGCACCTAGCTGGTTCAGTCAGTGGAGCAGTGACGATTGATCACAGGGTTGTGAGTTCAAGCCCCACATTGGGCATGGAGCTTCCTTAAAATAAATAAATACATAATAAGTTTAAAGGGACACCTGGGTGGCTCAGTGGGTTGAGCATCTGCCTTCAGCTCAGGTCATGATCTGAAGGTCCTGGGATCGAGCCCCACATTGGGGTTCCCTGCTCAGCGAGGAGTCTGCTTCTCCTTCTGCTCCTTCCCCTGCTTGTTCTCTCTCTCAAATAAATAAATAAAATCTTAAAAGTAAATAAATTTAAAGAAATGGAGTAGAAGGTATAGAGGTTTCCCTTATACCTTCTGCCCATATACACACACATAACTTTCCCCACTAACAACGTCCCTCATCGGAGCAGTACATTTGTTACAAATGGTGAACCTACAAGGACACATAATGTCACTCAGAGTCCATAGTTTTAATCAAGCTTCACTCTTGGTGTTGTACAATTTATGAGTTTGGACAAACGTGTAATGGCATGGACGCACCATGATAGTACCATACACAGTAGTTTTTCGGCCCTAAAAATCCTCTGTGCTCTGCCTCTTCATTCCTCCCTCCCCACTCGCAGCCACTGATCCTTTCACTGTCTCCATAGTTTTGCCTTTTCCAGAATGTCGCATACAGTTGGAATCATACGGTAGGACGGCTTCTTTCACTTAGCACTGTGCATTCACGTTTCCTCCATGTCTTTTCATGATTCGATATAGCTCATTTCTTTTTAGTGCTGTATCATATTCCGTGGTCTGGGATGGGCCACAATTTGTTCATCCATTCACCTACTTGAAGGGCATCTTGGTTGCTTCCAAGTTTTGGCAATTATGAATAAGGTTGCTGTTGGTATCTGTGTGCAGGTTTTTGTGTGGACATAAGTTTTCAACTCCTTTGGGTGAATACCAAGGACTGTGATTGCTGGTATATAGAAAGAGTGTGTTTAGTTGTTTATAAGAAGCCGCCAACTGTCTTCCACGGTGGCTGTGCCATTTTGCATCCCCACCAACAATGAATGAGAGTTCCTGCTGCTCCAGATCCTTGTCAGCATTTGCTGAATTAGTCAGTGTTCCAGATTTTGACCATACTAATAGGTGTGTAGTGGTATCATGTTTTAATTTGTATTTCCTTGATGACATTCCTGATGGTAATTTGTGTCTCTTCTCTCTCTAATTCCTCATCAGTCTGTCTAGAGGTTTATCAGTTATATTGATTTACTCAAATAGTTTTTCATTTTATCAATTTTCTTTGTTGTTTTCTCTCCATTGTTTTCTGCTCTGATCTTCATTATTTCCTTTCTTCTGCTTGCTTTGGGTTTAATTTGCTCTTCTTTTGCTAGTTTCTTGAAGTGCAAGCTGAGACTCTTTTCTATTTCAGTATTGGCATTTAGTGCTATAAATACGTCCCTAAGTATTGCTCTAGCAGCATCCCGCAAGTTCTGGTATTTAGTTCAAAATACTTTCTTATATCCCTTTTGATTTCTTCTTTCATCCATGATCTATTGAGCAGTCTGTTATTTTGTTTCTAAATATTTGGGGATTTTCCAGGGATCTTTCTGTCACCCATTTCTAATTTAATTCCACTGTGGTCAGAGAATATAATTTGTACAACTTGAATCCTTTTAGATTGATGGATGTATATTTTATGGCCCGGAATATGGTCTATCGTGATAAATGTTTTGTGTGCGCTTGAGAATGTGTCCTCTGCTGTTGTTGGGGAAAGTATCCTATAAATGTCGATCGGGTTAAGTAGGTTATAGTGTTGTTCAAGTTTACTGTATCTGTTAGGGTTAAACTGTGTGTCCTTCCCCACCCCTCCCAAAAGGTGTTGAAGTCCTAACTCCCAGTACCTGTAAATGCGACCTTATTTGGAAATGGGTCTTTGCAGATGATCAAGTTAAGATGAGGCCATTAGGGTGGGCCCTTATCCAATATAAGTGAGTCTTTATAAAAAGGGGAAATTTGGATGGAAAGACAAGACACATGCAAAGAGAAGACGATTGCCCATAGATGGTAGGGAGAAGACAGCCATCAATGAATGCCTGAGGCCACCAGAGGCCAGATTCTCCCTCACAGCTTTAGAAAGAACCAACCCGGGCGCCTGGGTGGCTCAGTTGGTTAAGCGACTGCCTTCGGCTCAGGTCATGATCCTGGAGTCCCTGGATCGAGTCCCACATCGGGCTCCCTGCTCGGCAGGGAGTCTGCTTCTCCCTCTGACCCTCCCCCCTCTCATGTGTTCTCTCTCATTCTCTCTCTCTCAAATAAATAAATAAAATCTTAAAAAAAAAAAAAAAAAAGAAAGAACCAACCCTACAGACACCTGGATCCCAAACGGGCCTCCAGAGCTGGGAGACAATACATTTCTGTTGTTTAAGTCACCGAGTCTGTTATAGCAGCTCCAGAAAATGAATACAATGTCCTTGCTGATTTTCTGCCTGCTTGTCAATTAGCAAGATAAAGGTACTGAAATCTCTGACTATAACTGTGGATTTGTGCATATCTCCTTGTAGGTCTATCAGGCTTTGCTTCACATGTTTTGAAGCCCCATTATTAGGTGCAGAGACATATAGGATTGTTATGCCCTCTTGATGAATTGATCTCCTTATGTTAAGAAATGACCTTTAAAAAAAAAAGATTTTATTTATTTGTGAGAAGGAGAGAGAGAGAGAAAGAGCACAAGTAGGGGAAGCTGCAGGCAGAGGGAGAAGCAGGGTCCCCGCTGAGCAAGGAGCCGGATGCAGGACTCAATCCCAGGACCCTGGGATCGTGCGTGACCTGAGCCGAAGGCAGACGCTTAACCTACTGAGCCACCCAGGTGTCCCAAGAAATGACCTTTTTATCCCTAGTGATATTCTTAGCTCTGAAATCTACCTTGTCTAATATTAATATAATGATTCCAGCTTTTTTTTTCTTTTACAAGTATGAATATAGTGTATCTTCTCCTATTCTTTTTTGTTTTACCTATCTGTGTCTCTCTATATAAAATTTTTTTCTTGTGAGTGGCGTATAGTTGGTCTTGCTTTTTTAACTAATCTGACAATCTCTAATTAAAAAAAAATTTTTATTTATTTATGTGAGAGAATGTGTGTGAGCACAAGCAGAGGTGGAGGGGCGTGAAGAGGGAGAGGGAGAGGGAGAAGCAGACTCCCCACTGAGTAGGGACCAACATGGGGCTCAATCCCAGGGCCCTGAGATCATGACCTGAGTCAAAGTCAGATGCTTAGTCAACTGAGCCACCCAGGGACCCCTGACAATCTGCTGTTTTGATCATTTCCATTTAATGTGATTATTGATATAATTAGGGTTGAGTCTGTCACCCTATTAGGATTCTATTTGTTCCATCTGCTTTTTGTTCCTTTTTCCTTCTTTTTTCTACTTCTTTGGTATTATTTGAGTGTTTTTGTTTTTTAACCTCCTTTGTTGGCTTAATAGATACACATCTTTGTTATTTGAGTGGTTGCTTTAGGGTTTATAGATTTATACCTCTTTAACTTATCACAATCCACCTTCAAGAGATAATTATACCACTTCACAAATAGTATAAGGACTTGACAATAAAATATTTCCAGGTGCCTTTATTTCTGGGGTCAGCAAACTTTTTGTGAAGGAGCCAAGTAGATATTTTAGGTTTTGTGGGTCATACGGTCTTTGTCACCGTTGCTCAACTCCATTGTCATTGCGTGAAAGCAACCATGAACAATCCAGAAATGAATGAGTTTGCCTGTGTCCCAGTAAAATGTCATTTACAAAAACAGATGATGGGATGGACTTGGCCCATGGGCCATTGTTTGCCAACGCCTGCTTTATGCGATTGTTGTCGTGCATTTTACTTCTACATTTGTTATAAACCCCACAATACATTGTTCTTGTTCTGTTCAGTCAATTATCTTTCAAAGGGATTTGAGTCAAGAAAAACATTTCCAGGGCTTGTTACCCCTTTGTGTAGATCCAGGTTTCCATCTGGTATCGTTTTCTGTCTGCCTGAAGGATTTCGCTCAACATTTCTTGTAGTGTGAGTCTTGCTGTTGATGAATTTCAGCTTGTATTTATATGTTTGAAAACATCTTTATTTTTCCTGTGCTTTTGTGTTTCATTTTGTTTTCTAGTGGCCTTAACATATGGTCTGTTGTGGAAAATGTTGTGTGTGCACGCAAGGGTGTTTATCCAGATCTTGTTGGGTGGAGTGTTCTGCAGATGTTTGCTGGTCCCATTGGTCCATGGTTCAAGTCTTTTATTTTATTGTTGATCTTCTGCCTCTTTGTTCTATCCCTATCAAAAATGGGGTATTAAAGTCTGCAACTATTATTGTTGAACTGTCTGTTTCTCCCTTTAATTCTGTCAGGTTTTCTTTATGTTTGTTAGGGTATTATTGCTCGGTTCATATATATTTGTAAAACTATTATGTCTTTCTAATGAATTGACTCTTTTATCAGTATAAAATGTCTTTTTTTGTCTCTATTAACAATGTTGTCTGATATTAGTACAGCCACTCTACTTCTCTCTTGCTCTTTTTTTTTTTTTTTTTTGAGTAATCTCTATATTCAACGTGGGAGTCAAACTTACAACCCTGAGATCGAGAGTCGCTTGCTCCACCAGATGATCCAGCCAGGCGCCACCCCCAGTTCTCTTTTGATTACTATATGCATGGTTTATTTTTTCTATCCTTTCACTTTCTACCTGTTTCTTTCTTTTCTAACGTATGTCTCTTAAAGACAGCATATAGTCGGATCATGTGTGAGTTTTGTTTTTTAGTTTTGCTTTTCATTTCATGTTTATTATCAGTGCTTCACTACAGAACATTTTGTAATGATTAGTGACATATGGATACCAAGAGTTTTTTCAAACGCCAAGTGCCAATATTTTATGGTAAATATTAATGTTCCAAAAACAAAATAATCACACATAACACAATATCAGGAGATGGTTATGCCATCAGCATAATTCACCCAAATTATAAAAAGAGCAAAACTTAAAGCCATGCACATCATGTCATCATTTCATAAAACTTCTTTTTAACTTCTACAAACTTTGCCAGTATAAAAAAGGCCCTAAAAAACTTTGTGGTGGGGTGCCTGGGTGGCTCAGTTGGTTAAGCATCTGCCTTGGGCTCAGGTCATGATCCCAGGATCCTTGGATGGAGTTCCACATCAGGCTCCTTGCTCAGCGGGGAATCTGCTTGTCCCTCTCCCTCTGCCTCTGCTGCTCCCCCAGCCCCCTGCTTGTGCTCTCTTTCACTTACTCACTCTCTCAAATAAATAAATAAAATCCTTTAAAAAAAACTTTGTGATAACATAAACTACAAAATTCATTTTGGAAAAGTTAGAGGAGTTACTTTTCAAATTTTGGCTTTAAGGTTCTTTGGGTTTTTTTTTTTTTAATCTGTCAAAAAGTGTGGTGAGGACTGTATTGAGAGAGGTGAAGAAAGAGGAGCTTCCAGTTGATGGGTTCAGTGTCTCAAGATATTCAGTAATGCAAAGGATAATTTCAAGGGCAAGAATATATTATAAATAAGAGTTTTTGAGCAAGATGAATGGATAACCAGTTCTTGTATCAGTTGCATCCACAGGAAAGAGGTCTTAAAGAATGCTTGTTTACAGAATTTTCTGTAAGACAGTGTTGGCTATCTCCAATGATTCATCTTTTACTGAAACAATATCATAAGGGTCCATGTACTTTTTTTTATTATTTTTTTATTTTTAAAGATTTTATTTATTTATTTATTTGACAGAGAGAGATAGCAAGAGCAGGAACACAAGCGGGGGAGCAGCAAGCAGAGGGAGAGGGAGAAGCAGGCTCTCCGCCGAGCAGGGAGCCCAATGCGGGACTCCATTCCAGGACCCTGGGACAATGACCCGAGCCGAAGGCAGACGCTTAATGACTGAGCCACCCAGGTGCCCCTCCATGTACTTTTCTAAAAGCTCGTCTACTCTATCATTTTGATATCCAGTTTCTAGAATGTGTTCAACATTGGCTAGTCCGTCTGCAATTCGCAAGCCTCCTTGGGAGTCTCCCAGCAGAGTTGTGTTGTTACTGTCTTATGGTTGATTTGAGATGTTCTGTGTTGTTCAAAGCCCTACCATGTTTATTTAATTCATGAACTAGTTCTCCTTTAAGTCCTTTGAACACCCCATTTTCATCAGAATCCATGGAGTTAGTCACGACTCTGAGGTTTGGATGATCAACACCAGCCTGAGGGATGACTTCTTCTAGTACATCACCCATACCAGCCGAAAATTTGAACACAGGGAGACTGTGTTGTTGGAGCTTATTGAAGACATTCTCGTATCCTTCCTTGAACATACATCAGATTCTGCCGTAATTTCTTTCAGTTTAGCTTTTGGTAGAGCTTGTTCAACAAGCAAACCCTGTGATTTAGGTCACTGTTGAACCATATAAGGGTACTTCTCTTCTATTGGAGGAACAGGATCCATTTTACTAGCATAATCTTTTTCCTTTAGTTGTAGTAATACTTTTTGGCCTCCATCTGTAACCAGCTTATAATTGTCAATGATATTATGACATGTTGGGCATCCTTTCAGTTTGTAGAAAAATCTACTTAGTGTCATGCCAAAGTCTATTATTATCTGAAAGGTGACAGGTCCTTCTTTGATAAGACCACAGATAATTTCTTCTCTTATAGGGTTCTTGATGTGAACTGAGCTTTTTGGAATTTTGACCTCATTTTCACACACACAGCAGATTCTTAATTAGTCACTTCTTGGTTATTCAGTTGTCCTCCAAGGCACTCCGAGTTCTTCTGTTCTTGATTGTCCTAGAGCCACAGCACAGACAGTAAGCAACATCCAGAGATGCAGGGCTTGGATACAGGCATCTCAATGATCTTGGGCTTCTGCCTCATGTTTCTCTTCAAGGTGAATCTGTCCTGGGCCAGCAGCACTCCTGCCACCAGGACACACGTGCAAGTGCTGGCCATGGCTGCCTAGTCCATGGAGAGGGTCTCATGTGCCTCCAGGCCCAAAAAGAAAAGGTTGCACACAGTGAGTGTGGGCCCCCTGGATCATGTTTTTATTTTTTATTTACTTTTTTTTTAAAGATTTTATTTATTTATTTGACAGAGAGAGACACAGCGAGAGAGGGAACACAAGCAGGGGGAGTGGGAGAGGGAGAAGCAGGCTTCCCGCAGAGTGTGGAGCCCGATGCGGGGCTCGATCCCAGGACCCTGGGATCATGACCTGAGCCGAAGGCAGATGCTTAATGACTGAGCCACCCAGGCGCCCTGGATCATGTTTTTAAATCCACTCTGCAAATCTCTGTCTTCTGATTGGAGTATTTAATTACTGATAAAGTAGGTTTACTTCTTCCATTTGCTTTTTGTTTTTTATATGTCTTGTCTTTCCTGTTCCTCCATTCCTCAATTTTGTCTCCTTTGTGTTAAATAAGTGTACTCTAGGGTGCCTGGGTGGCTCAGATGGTTAAGCGTCTGCCTTCGGCTCAAGTCATGATCCCAGGGTCCTGGGATCGAGTCCCGCATTGGGCTCCCTGCTAGGCGGGGAGCCTGCTTCTCTCTCTGCCTCTGCCTCTCTGTCTCTCTGACTCTCATGAATAAATAGATAAAACATTTAAATAAATAAATAAATAAATAAATAAATAAATAAATAAGTGTACTCTAGTGTACCGTTTTAATTCCCTTGTTGTTTCTTTTTTTTTTTAAAGATTTTATTTATTTATTTGTCAGAGACAGACAGAGCACAAGCAGGGAGAGTGGCAGGCAGAGGGAGAAGCAGGCTCCCCACTGAGCAGGGAGCCCAATGTGGGACTCGATTCCAAGACCCCGGGATCATGACCTGAGCCGAAGGCAGCCGCTTAACCGACTGAGCCACCCAGGCGTCCCTCCCTTGTTGTTTCTTTTACTGTATATTTTGTTTGGTTGATTTTTAAAGAGATTCTTATTTATTTGAGAGAGACAGAAAGAGGGAGAGGCACAAGCACGGGGAGGGGCAGAGGGAGAGGGAGAAGCAGGCTTCCCGCCGAGCAGGGAGCCCGACGCGGGACCTGATCCCAGGACCCTGGGATCCTGACCTGAGCCGAAGGCAGACGCTTAACCGACTGAGCCACCCAGGCGCCCATGGTTGATTTTTTTAGTGGGTCCATAGCGGTGTTCAGCGTAGAGCCGATTATTCTCCACTTCTGAGGTAACACCTTTCTGAGTACTCTCTCCTGAATTGTGTTTTTTCCAAACTGGCTGATAGAAACAGGCACTGTTCCCAACCCTGGGAGAGTCTGGGCACTGTTCCCTCCAGCCTTGCAGATGGCTCTTTTCCCAACCTTGGGTAGTTTCCTCACATATACATGCTGATCATTTCTGTGCTGAACACCCAGAGAGGACTCTCTACAGATCTCCTGAATCCTCTCTATGTGTATCTCTCTCTCTCTCTCTCTCTTTTTTTTTTTTTTTTAAGATTTATGTATTTATTTGAGAGTGAGAGAGAGAACATGAACCAGGGAAGGAGCAGAGGGAGAGGGAGAGAGAATCCTCAAGCAGACTCCCCCTCCCCACTGAGTTCAGAGTTTGACACAGGGCCCGATGCCAGGACTCTGAGATCATGACCTGAGCCAAAATCAAGAGTCAGACGCTCAACCGTCTGAGCTCCCCAGGCGTCCCTATGCTTCTCCTTTCTTTCTCATACTCTGTCCTGTGAGCTCTTGTCTCAGTCTCCCTGAATGCTCAGGTCTGTCCCCTCAACTCAGGGAGTCCACTCCTGGAAATGCAGCCTGGAGACTCTATTGAAATGGCAGTAAGCTGAGACAACAGGAGGGCTCACATAGTTGGTCTCCCCTTCTTTCAGGGATTGCTAGCCTTTACTAGCTGATAGCCAGTGTCTAGAAAACCACTATTTCATCGTTTTGAGGTTTTTGTTTTGTTTTGGTTTGGTTTTTGGTTTTGGTTTTGGTTGTTACAAACAGGAGGTCCAATTCCTGTTATTCTGTGTGGGCTAGAAATGGAAATAGTCCATAATTTTTTAACGGATTCTTAGTATTCTACTCTATAGGTGTGCCCCCTACATATATCAGTCCCCTACTGATAACCTATTTTCATAAACAGTGCTGCAGACTCTGTACGTATGTCCTGGAGCCTTTGTAAGAGTCCTTAGAGAAAATCTTATCTATGGAATTTCTGGGCCCTAGAGTTTGTGCATTTACATTTCAGATATATGGTTTACTTGCCCTGCAGTGATACTTCTACCATTGGCAATGGGCCAATGATGGGACAAACTTTATATTTTAAACTTAATAAATTACTCATGTCTTTTATTTGTAGACCCAGCAATAGTTGGAGTAGATCGCTTGTATTGTGTAGTGTTCCTGCTGTCTTTTATGAGGGGGATTAACATATTATGATGTCATTTGCAAATGTGCAGATTGTCAAAGCCTTGGAGACCGATCCTTCAAGAATGTCAAAGTCTTTGTGTCCAGCCCAGTTTTGGGGACCAGAGGGTGTGTTTTTCCAAAAGCCCTAAGTCATCCTAGTCAGATGTCCCAGATTTTCTTGTCTTAGAGTGAGCGAGTCCTTTCTACTTGTAGTTACTGTCTTCTTTCTTCCTCTTCAACCAGAGCTCAGAGACAACAACAGGACTCCCTAAACGCAAAGGGCGCACTTCCGTAACATCAAATGATATACTTCAAGGTGGAGTCCCCATCAAGCGCTCAAGTGCTGACCCAGCTCTGGATTTTCCCAGTGGTTATGGCTCAGATCAGACCTTATCAGGAGTCAGTGGCATAGGAAAGCCCTCTGAAGGGGTTACCAGGGAACGAAGCAGAGGTGTCTCTGCTACTACAGTCCCGGGTAGAGAACAGCACCCAAGGGCCCGTGATGAAGGTGGCCTGGCAAAGTCCCATCACCCGTCTATGTCCCAATTCAGAGTAGAGTCAGATCGTCGCAGGACAAGAGAGCTGCCGCCGCATAGCTTAGCCCATCTAAGAAAAGATGAACGAGAGGCACACCCTGGTCCAGTTCAACAGGACTTACCTGCAGCCACTGTGGCCAGAGATCAGCATCATCAAGTATCCCCAGATCAGCATAGGGGGGTGTATCCAAGCCAGGGTCAAATCTATCCCAGGCCAGTTCAGCATGGATTAAGACCACTTGGCACGGATCCGCTTGCATGGCACCATCCTAGCACTTACCCACACGGTGTGGTACCCCTCAGCATGGGTCAGTTTGGTATGATGCCACCTGGAATGGATGAGCAGGGCTTGGTACCACCTGGCATGGATCAGTATGGCATGGTGCCACCATTGGTACCTGGCACAGAACAGCAAGGAGTGGAACTACCTAGTACAGCTCAGCCTGGTATGGTTCCACGTAGCACATATCAGTATGGCATGGTACTTCCTGGCATAGACCAACAGCCTGGTGTTGATCAGCATGGATTGGTACCCTTTAGTATAGATCAGCATGGATTTTTAATATCTGGCATGGATCAACAAGGATTAGTACTGCCTGGCATGGATCAACATGGATTGGTTCCACATCTTACAGATCAACATGGTTTGGTATCCCCTGGTTTGATGCAAGTTGCTGCAGATCAGCAAGGTTTTATACAGCCCAGCCTGGAAACATCTGGGTTCATTCAACCTAGTACAGAGGAGCATGATATAATCCAGCCTGGGGCAGATCAACGCAGTTTGGTACCAACTGGTACAGATCAGGCTGCTTTGGCCCAACCTGGTGCAGGTCAGCGTGGTTTAGTGCAGCCTGGTGCAGGTCAGCGTGGTTTGGTCCAGCCTGGTGCAGGTCAGCGTGGTTTGGTCCAGCCTGGTGCAGGTCAGCGTGGTTTGATGCAGCCTGTTGTAGATCAAAGTGGTTTGGTCCAGCCTGGTGCTTACCTACCTGATTGGGTACAACCTGGTGCATATCCCAGTGGTTGGGGACAACCTGTTGCATATCCATCTGATTTGGTACAGACTGATGTATATCCATCTGTTTTGGTACAGCCTAGTGCAGGTCAGCCTGGTTTGATACAATCTGGAATGGGTCAGCAAGATTCAGCCCAACTTAGAATGGATCAGTATGCTTTAGTGCAGCCTGAAATGGATGAACATGGTTTGGTCCAAGTTGGAATGGATCAGCATGGTTTATTCCAACCTGGCACAGTTCAACCTGGTTTAGTGCAGCCTGGTGCAGGTCAGCGTGGTTTGGTCCAACCTGTTACAGGTCAGCGTGATTTGGCCGAACCTGGAATAGCTCAGCATGATCAGGTCCAACTTGGAATGGATCAGCATGGTTTGGTCCAACCTGGAATGGGTCAGCATGGTTTGGTGCAACCTGGTGCAGGTCAGCCTGGCTTGGTGCAGCCTAGAATGGATCAGCATGGTTTGGTCCAGCCTGGAATGGATCAGCGTGGTTTGGTCCAGCCTGGACTGGATCAACATGGTTTGGTGCAACCTGGAATGGATCAGCATGGTTTGGTCCAGCCTGGTGCAGGTCAGCC